>NC_050080.1:7440550-7743580 GCF_009764565.3 Dermochelys coriacea
GGGTGCAGGAGAAGGGGTATGACAGGGACCAGCATGTCCATGAAAGATTTAGAGAAGGTGCCACAGTCATTGTGTTTATAATCTAAGACAGACTGGAACTGAGGACTTCACAGACACATTATTCATACACCCCTTTTCTCATCTCGTCCTTTATTCTTAATACCTCTGCATTCATCAAGAATTTGCATCTAGAAGAATTGCTAGATTTGTTGGCAATGTGGGAAAGATGAATCTGCACAATCATAGAAGCAGGGATAGTAAACACATGGGCTTTAATTGCATCCATAACATTGGACAATCACATAAAAACACCTTCATTGTGAATAGCTTTAAACTTTGTTATTATCTGTTTTCTGATTCAGCACAACGTGCCTTTGCACAGACAGAATATCTTATGTTCCATGACCCAGTCATATTACAAACTCTACAAAGGTGATATAAATTGTTTTCAAAGCTAGTAGTACTAATAACCAAGAAAGCAATTGCTTAAGAACCTGGCAAATGATGCACATTATCTTCATTAGGGACTTAATTGCATAAACCTGCATAGTGGATCAGTATCTCCTTGTGCACTCTGAAGATTTTAATTATCTCATGCATTGCCTCCTGCTAGAAGCACTCCCTCAGTATGCAATTATAATGGCCAGGGAACAGCTTGGGCAGGATGTGTACAGACTGCAGAAGGACTTGGCCAATACACTCCACTACTTTGCTAATACCAGTGCCCATCTTAAATTTATCAGGACATCTCACTCTGGTCAAGGTCTTTTATCCAAAAGTTGCTCATTTTAAAAAAAACAAAACTAACTATAAATGGGCTTTGAAGTTCACACCAAGATTGGTGCTGGGGTAGGTTTTTGCAGGATCAGGCTACTAAACAAAGTTATGTGCATTTTATAGTTCCCATGTTAGCACATAAGATATAGCGTCTCAAGGTCAGCTGTGACTTACACACCTGTTCTTTTTGGATAGACTCACTCTCGACTTCGATAATCCGCATTCTCTTTGCAGAACGGATGCCTCCCCTAAACCCTTCTGTAACGTCCCAGTTTATCATTTACTTAGAAAAATAATTTAATTTTCACATGAAGTACATGGCAAGGCAGTATGATGTGCCTCAGTCCTATGGAAATTATGCACAATTGAAAGAACACAGAGGCCATTGTAAGAGATGGCAGGACAGAGCTATTACTTTATTCCTTTTGCATAATCACATTAGCCACAATGCCACTTAGCACATTTCATTTAATTTCCCAGCAAACTGTGACTCTATCAATACTATTTAGAAGGAGAAAGAGCTTTTTGTTCCATACAATATTTCACAATTGCTGCAGTCATTTGTGCTGGTTTTGTGCTTGCTGACTTAGCAAGACTCTTTGCCACAATATCAGAGGTAAAGTATCAAATTCAAACAATTTTCTAAGTGGTAGGAATGCCCCGATCTCTTTCATAATTTGGCTACACAGTTAACTTTAAAAAAAGTATCCCCATGACTTTTAGAACATATTGTGTATAATAATATATATTAATATTACTATACTACAATAACAATAATTTATCATAATTATATAATGTATAAGTATCAACATTATATTAATATATAATACAGTATATATTTTTTGAATATATTGCATAGCCTGGTGTTTTTTAAAGCCCACTGGGTAACTCTCTGTGGATCAGTACAAGAGATGAAAAAGACAGGGCCAGAATCTCACCTGTACTTTAGGCAGTTGATGGAATAGGTGGCTTTTCACCAGCTTTCAGCCTCAGGAACCTGGTGGTTCAACCCTCAACATAATACAGAATAACCAGCAGTAATGGCCAGTGAGGGGATATTGTACTAGTCCAGGGTCACCGGAGCACAACACGCTTTGCTCTGGCCCCCGACATGCCCTCAGAATCCTCGCTGTGCTTTATATATCCACCGGCTTTACATATCCTGCGTAAAGAGAATCCCCATCTGATCATTAGGGATCCAGAGCCCAGGGATGTTACGGGGAGTCTTTTTATTGACTTCCAGGGGCTTTGGATTAGACCTTTGTGTGTGCGCGTGTTGGGGGGGTGGGTAAGGGGGGACAGGTCTTCCTCAGATTGTTCTATAGGAATGGGGAGCAACAATTTACGCTTTTCCCTCTGAATGGGCATGGATTCATTGGAGGCCTTGCACAGGCTCTCAATCCCTATGCTCTTCTCTATGGCCCCCTGGCAATGGGGAGTCCTTAGTGCAGGGGGATGCCACTACTGGCTGCAGGGGCGGGTGGAGAGAGATGATATACCTGCCTCTTCCATCCCATCTCTCCTCATGTGCTAGTCCCCAGATCTTCAGAGGCCTCCCTTCATGTTTGGGAGCTGGGGTGGGATGGTACCAGGGTGGCTGTTGACCCACTTTCCCTCCACACATTGATCTCAGGGACACAACTGGGCCCTGGATTCTTCCAAAGCTGATATTATTATGTGATATTTTCACTTCCTAAAAGATGTCTCTCTGCTGAGGGAGATGCTATATGACATTCCTTGAAAGTTATGGAGCCACACATTTGTATTTCTAAAACAAAACTGTACTAAGGCCAGAATATTGCATCTATTTAACACATATTTACGGTTTATTAGAATTGATTCTGGTTGCCCCATCTCAAAAAAGATATATTGGAATTAGAAAAGGTACAGAGAAGTGCAGAAAAAAATGATTAGGGGTATGGAACAGCTTCTATATGAGGAGAGATTAAAAAGACGGGGACTGTTTAGCTTAGAAAAGAGACAACTTATTGGGGATATGGTGGAGGTCTATGAAATCATGAATGGTACAGAGAAAGTGACTAGGGAAGAGTTATTTGTCCCTTTATGTAAGACAAGAACTAGGGGTCACCCAAGGAAATCAATGGGCAGCATGATTAAAATGCACAAGGAAGCACTTCTTCACACTACACACAGTCTACCTGTGGAGCTTGTTGCCAGGAAATGTTGTGAAGGCCAAAAGTATAACTGGGTTCAAAAAAGAATTAGACAAGTTCCTGGAGGATAGGTCCATCAATGAGTAAGGCAGTGGTTCCCAAACTTGTTCCGCTGCTTGTGCGGGGAAAGCCCCTGGCGGGCCAGGCCAGTTTGTTTACCTGCCGCATCCACAGGTTCGGCTGATCACGGCTCCCAGTGGCCGCAGTTTGCTGCTGCAGGTCAATGGGGGCTCCTGGAAGTGGCGGCCTGTACATCCCTCGGCCCGCGCCTGCTTCCAATGCTCATTAAAGTCAATAGAAATTTTCCCTTGACTTCAGTGGATGTAGAATCAGGCCCTAGGTTTGTCGACTATTCAGAGAGAAGAATTACTCTGCAACAATATATCTCTGGCTTTCAGAAGACTTTTCTGCTCAGTCACGTTCAGACACTGATGAAAGATAATTTGGAACCCCCTATGCAGCTTGCCATTTAATAAGGTATAATGCATTCCTAGATAAATAAAATGAAAAAAGGATTTCTCTGTTGCTTCAACAGTTGGAAATGTTGGACTCTAGTAGAATATAATAGCTCTTATTAGAGTTGCACACCAGAATTCTGAGTTGCTCTTCTAATGATAAATATTTAAGACATGAAAGGATGGCAGATTTTTGCTTTATTTCTAATCTCTTATTTACCTTAACTGGAAGCCATTATCTTGACTGTACTTATGTATGTGTATGAGAGAGAGATGTGAAATATAATTACTGCTGTTTTCCAATTGAATGATTTAATCTCCATGAGAAAATATTTACAATCCGAGTAAGTTTAGAAAATAACATTCAACTTCATTTTTTAAGGGAACAGTCAGATGGTCTTCGAAAAGTCACGTGACCCTTTCCTCATGAAACTGGCAAATAGTAGGCACTATAGCTAAGCTCCTGAGAAGTGTGAGCCTAGTTTAGCTGACAACTACCTTTCCTTTCACTATGGCCTGTTGGTTACCCTTAGAGAAATTTCAGAGTGGCAGCCGTGTTAGTCTGTATTCGCAAAAAGAAAAGGAGTACTTGTGGCACCTTAGAGACTAACAAATTTATTTGAGTATAAGCTTTCGTGAGCTACAGCTCATTTCATCTGAAGCGAAGTGAACTGTAGCTCACAAAAGCTTATGCTCAAATAAATTTGTTAGTCTCTAAGGTGCCACAAGTACTCCTTTTCTTTTTCCTTAGAGAAATTTGCATCGCTCCATGAAGGTTTTTAGAAAACCAAGAGAAGACAAAATAGTTCAGATAACCTTGCCTTAGTAATCCTGAGAACCTTCCTCCACATCTAGTTAGTACCTGCATCTTCTCTCAGAAATTCTACTGCTCCCTCTGAAATGGTCACTCTGTGGCTGTCTGAGAGTTTTTCCTATGCTTGCTACTCTTCTTCTCCCTTGTGTAATAACATGCTTCTCTCTCACCACTCAAGCCTCCAAGGCACAAATGGGATAAGGACCCAAAATGAGGGGCACCAAAAATTATTCATGCAAGGAATGTAGAATGAAGTGGGATTTATTCCTTTAGTGTAAATAACTCTCTGTGAGCCTCAGTTCCATGATTACTTATTTTTGATGTTAATAATTTCCAGCAATGAAAGTGATGGAGCAACAAATTTGGGTTGAATGTAGGTAGCACTGGACTAAAATGAGGGACATCCCTCTAAGGGAAGGGCATTTGGAAGATATGCATCATTCCGATAAGTTTCTCCCCTGCTTAATTTTTGTCCCCACAAGTGGTTTGGATTTAATGATCATCTCATGACCTCTAGCTCTGTGCAATCCAAGGCAAAGGCAATTCCCTTTCTGGGTTTAATCCACTCATGGACATTCATTCTTAGTTGTCTGTGGTGGCTTTTCCGATATGGACACCTGAAAAGGCTGTGAGAGTCGCTCCCTGTCTTATGCATGTCACTTTTAACAGCTCCTTTCTACTGGATTTATGGCATGGTGTTGTATTGGGAGAAAGCCTACTTGACATCCTCTGAAGAATCTATTTGGTCCAAGGGCATGTCTGGCGGAATGATAGGGAGGCCTTCCCATTTTTATTATGAACTAGTTTCAAATGAAGTGTGTGTGGCTTTTTGCATATGTTCACATAGGAATGTGCATTATTTTCAATACAGACGTGAAGGTGTCTCTGCACTTAGGGACTCTGAACATCAAGTACATCCTCCTTAACATCTCAAGTTAAGTATGGAAGTGGAACCCAAGAACAGAAAGGTTTTATCTTCTATTTCCTCCACTTTGGATCTTTTATATCACTCTTCCTGGGTCATAAAAACTTAGCTGAATTGTTATGGAAAAGATCCTTAATCATTTTTATTTTTATTTTTTTATCATCTCCATTTTCTTTTAGGTTTTAATTATCTTCTGCTCCCTAATGGGAATGTGTTCCAATTTGCTCAATGAATTGAGAACATTGTCCCTTTGCTCTCCCCAGGATCAAGGTAGATTCATTCAAAGCAGGGATATTTTAATCAGCTTCATTAGTGACTGGCTTGCTTACTTACACTCTTTGTAGTTACCTTCTAAATGAGGATTTATAAAACTAACTCTGCCAATGGCTGATTGAATTACTTGATTGTTATATTATGCTCCTGGTAGACCTGAATTATTTCTTCAGTTTTTAGGTGTTTCTTTCACTCTCTTTAAAAGGCCCTTCAAGTTCATTATAATGAAGCCAATTGATAAAAAAAAAATTCTAGTGAAGAAGAATTGCAAACTTAATGGAACACTGAGTATAATGTCACCATTTCCTTTTGGTCTTTAAGTGGTAGGATCCAGTTCTATGAATAAAATACTGTGAGATCACTTCTGATCTCACACTGTTCTTACATTCATGTTATTGCATTAGCTTCACTGGGGTTACTCCTGATTTATGCTGGTGTAAATGACAACAGAATCAGTTACTATGTCCATAGGCGCCTACAGCCCAACCTTCAACACCTAAAAAGTAAATACTTTTTTTTTTGTTACATTTCAGTGTATTTTTATTGTATACAATTAGAGATGGGTCTAATCCAAATCTCCAGACCTAAACACTCCTGTTCTTTAGGGCAGTTTGAAATCCTGATCCAATATGAATTTTGCAAAGGAATCCAACCTTTGTAAAAGGCAGAATGAAAAGCTCTCACTTGTACCAGTCTGACACCAGTGTTAAACTCCATTGATTTCAACAGAGATTTACATCAGCACAAGAGAATAATCAGGTCTCACATGGCTATCTCTGAAGACTTTGAAACTGCCCGCAGGCCATGTCACTAAGCTGAAGTCTTAGTTTTTCGGCTCCTTATAAATCAAAGGAGATCAGACAATAAAAAGGTTTGAATATGGAATCCCTTTAAAGATATGATATTAACAGCTGAGAATGGTGTTTGACATGTACTATTGTAAATGACTCCTTCTGTCACAAAACCCCAAATTAGCTTTTCATTTTAATTTTCAGTGCAAAAAACAATTGCTGTACAATGCATAAAGTCACAGATTGCTATTTAAGGGAATATGATTTTTAAAGTTTTTGTGGCCTGTTAAAGCTAGATAGCAGCTGAAGGGAAAAGCTTTTCATTATGACTATTATTGCATTTTATTCCTTGACGTTTTTTCAATTTGCTGGTGAATTCATGTCTTCTGCTGGGATCACCTATTTTATAGTTGCTTTTCTGCAGATGACTAGTGAAAGGTTATAATTAAGACAAGTGCGATCAAGCATCAGATTGCTAACTGATATTGTTTGGAGGAAGCAGCTGTCTTGTTGCTACTTCTTAAACTCAGTGGGTATCAACAATTGGAAACTCATGTGTTCTTCCAAATGATTGTTTACCTTATGTGCATTTCAATGCAGCCTCTAAATGAACATTCTCAGAATAATTTCACATCCTGACCTGGCTATCAAATGTGGTTTTAGAGCCCAGGTGACCTAGAGCATTAACTCCTCTGGGTATCTGAATGAGCATGTCAGCATGTGTGACATCCATTCTGAGAGCCAAAGCAATTGGGACCATGTCCAAGCACCCTTCTCTTGCTGACTAGCACATAACCACCGGAGGGGTTTCACTGGGATTCCCCATGGAGTAAGGTATTACCTAGTGTGAGAGAGGATGGGAGAATTTGGGCTTTGAAGTTGAAATTCTGATATATCTGTTACAGTTCATTTTTTATTTTTAATCAATATTTTCCCCTCTTACCCCCCCACTTTCCCTTTCATTTCCCCCCTTTAACTTCTTCTCTCCTCTTTGTTTTAGTGTTTATAAGTTGTTAAATGAAAGCAATTCCTGAAAACAGCTACTATTCTCTTGGCATAAAGATTGGGTGGCTTCCCTGAGGCGGGTGAAGACATTGGGGTGAAATCCTGGCCTCACTGAAGACACGGGGAGTTTTCCCACTGCCAGGTTCCAAGGATTTAGTGTCTAGTAGGAACTACAGTCTTGGGCAGTGGCAACTGTAGGTGCTTTTTAAAAATATACATGGTGAGTGCTTGATGAGTATCCAAAGGCATGTGCGGTAACTGCATGATGTGGAATGAGCAGAGGAAGTTTCATTTCCTCTGTAAGCAGCAACATTAGCCCTCAGCAGCCTTTGTGCTTGATGAAAGTCTCATTAAAGTCCATGGACTGACCCCCATTGATTTAAATGGGAGTTGGATGAACCCTGTTCTTGACCCCAGTGGACCTGCACAAGCGGGAAGCAGAGCTCCTTCTACATTTCCAGCTTTGTGCATCCACACAGGGATGGGTACAATTGAGATCTTAATGTTAAAGGCTTATTTTGTTTCTTTATGTTCTCAGGCAAGGATATTCTTCTGGCAAAGCTGTAGATAACATTGGAAAGAATCAAATGTATGCTGATTTCAGGGATACAAGAATGGGCTTCCTTCTAAAAGTAGTCAAGTGACGATAGAATGGGGTCCAGACTACTTTAGTAGATGATGGACATGCAGGAGCTGTCTGTCTGAAACTCCCTGTGCATAGTAAAGTTCCTACAATAGGTTCTGCTATAGTTTTGAATGCTTAGCTTTCCTCTCAGTCAATATGTTCTGGTTTGGATGTGCCTCTAAATTTGATCATGTACATCTGAACTTATTTTTCTCTTGGCGCCTCATTCACTCTGCACTGACTTGAAGTCATTGGTTCAGAGTTAATGTTGTTTCTTGTTCTTTTTCTTTATTCTCTCTTCTGCCTCTCCCTCCCCGTATACTAATTATAAACTGCAAAGTTAATCCATAGTGAAGATTTGTTCTTGGCATATTTTGATACATTGTAGTCATTTATCTCTATTATGTACCTTGCATGCTTTCTTTGCCATTAAATGTTGTTGTTCGTTGACTTGCAGATATAAGACTAAGACAGGAAATGTGGATCCAGAATCAGATCCAAATCCAGTCCTCAAATAAGTTCAGTTCCAGTTTGCTGCATCAGAGGGTGACAGGGATGGATTTCAGCTATGATTTTTGGATCTGTATCCAAACCTCTCTTAAATCTGAAGGGATTTGGTTCCAGTGTTTCCATCTGAATTCATCTCTAATGACTAGCAAAATAAAAAAAGTGTCTGGCATGGGGATGCCCATACTGTATAACTAAACAGTATTTGGAATAAGTCATATGGACATCTGTATGTACCAATCAATACTGAAAACCATTCATCCGAATTTGTTTAAGATTAGCCATTTTAAAAGGCACCTCCACACTGGGACTTGACTTGTAAACATTTTTATTGTTCTTCTTAAACTAAAAGAGCCACAATGGCAAATTAGAGGCATTTTTTTGGGAAAGTGCAATAATGGTCACCTTAACATACAGTAGTGGGTGACCTATGAGAATTTATTCATAGGCCAAATAATATGCGCTACAGAGCATCTGGAGACAGAGGCTGTGGTGGAGGAGTTATAGTGACCTAATAATAGATGCAGTGCAGAAAAAAGGAATGAATATATATGAAACATGACAACTGTGATTCATAATCATTTGCCTGGTTGTCTGGGGATTTCTTTCTACCTTCAGGCCCTGTTCCTACAAACACTTATGCATATGCCTAACTCTTCATATATAAGTAGTCCCAATAATGCCAACAGGACTACCCATCTTCTTAAAGTTAAGCACAGGCGTAAGTTTTGCAGGATCTTGGAGGTGATGGTTAAGACCTCTGACATACGTCTTCCTACCTTCTCTGAAATATGCTGAACGGAACGGGAATGAGGGAGAGTTGCTGTGTTATTCCTAAAAGAGCTGCTACTATAGGACACTGCTTCCTAGATGGACATCATAGAGTCAGCTGACTGATGTCTCTGTAAGCTCCAAAGTCTTTCCCCAAATGCATGGCTTCATGTGCATTGCTTCCTGAACTGGTGACAAAATTCATGGTCGTTCCTATGCTATTTGGAAGAGTCATTGCTTTGAAAAATACTTGCACTGGGGAGAAAGGCATAATGGATTTTATCTACTGGAGCTTTTGGGCTGGGTGGACAACACCATGAATCCTGGCGGCAGAAAACCTCAACGCTGCCTGTTCTCATGCAGCTAGGCCAGCATATCCCATATCCACTTTGCATAGAACTAGTCCTTCTCACTAGATTTCCGTACTTCTGGATATTAAACAAACACCACCTATTAACAAACAGCACTGAACACGTATTTGAGGAGCTTGAACCATTTTACAAATATTAAGCCTCACAACCGTCCCTGAGGCAAATTTTATTATCCCAGTTTTACAGATGAGGAAAAAGATTAAATGACTTCCCTAAAGTCTCACAGAAAATAAGTGTCAAAGCCAGGAACACAAGCCAGAGCTCTCTGCTCCCACTTTAATTCTTCTATCTTCTCTTACTCTGCTAAGAACATGGTCTCTCTATAAAGAGAAAAGGAGTACTTGTGGCACCTTAGAGACTAACAAATTTAGCTCACGAAAGCTTATGCTCAAATAAATTTGTTAGTCTTTAAGGTGCCACAAGTACTCCTTTTCTTTTTGCGAATACAGACTAACATGGCTGCTACTCTGAAACCGGTCTCTCTATAGGCTCTAAAGTCTCAATAGACAGTAGTCTTGCATGTCCTATCCCATTGGATGATGGATTATGGATCGGCATTAATCTGAATCAGACAGATCAAACCAGAGGAGAGCACTGAAATAACAATAGTTTAATATTCATAGAATGATTCATATATAGAGAAGATGCTTCAGGAAAATAAAAGACTTCAATAGAAATGCTTTCTACTGGATTCAGCCTAATAGACAAATCTAAAGGCATGTCATTGTCAATAGAAACTTGCTGTCATCCCACTGCATTTCTTCCAGAATGTCACATGCCTTCTCTATTATCTAAATACTGTATCTGTATGTTAATTCTGCAGCTTCCACCATCCCTAGGGATCCAAGGATGTAATAATCAGACCTCAGGTTTTTCAAGCACACAGTATTAAACTGCACTAGTGACACCTGCACTCCTATCCCCTCTACAAGTCACAGTTGTTCATTTATCCCATGAAACTATCTGTCCATTAACAAAGTCGTTTACAAAGGGTCTGAATAGGATTGCCCATAGGGTTCATGGGCCGGATCTTAAACTGGTGTCATTCAGTTTTTATATCCATTGTCTTCAGTGCACTTGATTTCCATCATATGAGGACTAGGCCTAATGTTTCTAAATGGATCTTACTGAGGAGCGAGACTGATGAATTACAAGCTCATACAGTCTCCAGCACCCCGCCTCGGTATAAATCTTCTGAAAGCAATTCGTATAAGCAGCTCTGTGTGCCTCACCCAATCTTCCCACCCAGCCCTCTCTGCATAGCATGCTTCAAATGAATGCAGCCAGATGGAAACAATGGCAGTAAATCAGTGACAAGTGCATGTGGGTGGGAGGGGAGCAGTAGGAAGGGATGCTTCCGATCCAAAGGATCAGAAATAAACATGAGCAGGAGGCTGCTTACAGACCTGGCACACTGGCCCTGAGAGCAGTAACAGTTGTTAAGCTCACATAAAAGGACTGCATTTGGCAGGAGACCTATATCAAGCTATCAAACCCAAACATAGTTAATTTTTGCCTTAATTAAGAAAGATGAGTGCCTCTCATCAAGCTTTTTGGGAAGTTAATATCAATTAGGTTTATTTTCTAGCCTGATTTTCATCTGCATTTACTCTCCCATCATGGCTGTGCACTAAAGCAGAGAAGGCAGCAAATGTTGCCTGTTAAAGAGACAATCCAAGCTAATAGACAGCAAACAAATGTTTTAGAGTAGTTGGCAATAACTTGTTTTAGATAACTTGGCAATCTCTAAATGATGCTCGTTGTCATGGGTAATAGTACACCCTGCCTTAGGAAGAAGGCCAAGCTTTAGAGCAACCTACAACCTGATTCAAAACCCATTGAAGTCCATGAGAATCTTTCTATTGACTTCAGTGGGTTTTGGATCAGGCTCCTACAGAGGGAACTGCAGAGCTGGTGATGTCAGTGGTCAGATGTCCTTATTCATTCTTACATACCCTTTAGAGAGCAGTCACGGAATAACATCTGCTGAGCCATAGGAAGGAGACACTACAAACAGCTTCCAAGAGGCAACAAGGCAGACATCCTATTGGCTCATCCAGAGAGTCACAGATGTGGCATTAAGCAAGAAGCACCACAGCTAATCCAGACAATGGGCAGGTGGGTCTATAAATTGGTGGAAGGCATCTTTTTGTCTGGCCCTCCAGTTGGCAGAAAGTTTCTAGGCTGCAGAGCAGGGCCCATTCAACCCACCTTGTCAAGTTGCTGCCTGATTTCTGGAGAGGAATGATTACTGACCAGACTGCTGGGGAGCATGTGTTTGTGTGGTGAAGGTCACATGTTCTGTAAATTCAATCCTGTCCATACTACTGCTATGTTTCTAAGGCACAGCCCCACAAACCCTCCTTCCAGATTAGATGGAATAAAGTGCTTTTAATAGAGTCAGAAGGTGAAATCCTTCACTGACAGGGAGATTGCTTAGACACTCAAGGTCTTTTCGATCTCTGAAGTTTATGAAAAGCAAATTTCATTATATTGCTGCATCCTGCTAGATGGTTTGTGCTTAGCTGGGAAGCCCAAAAGGCCTCTATTTGGGCAACCTTAGATCAACAGTTTCTTCCCCCCCACCCCAATTCCAGAAATAATATGTCACCTTCAAAGCGGGTACTTCCCACCACTGTAAATGCTGGAGTTGCACTCGTCTGCTTATCCCCAAGTCTGGATTTGTTCTAGAGGACAGATAGGTAGTAGTGGAGTATTATTATCAGTGATACTGACATGTAAGCTCTGGGAAATAAAAAATAAGAAGATTTTTAATATCACAAAAGAAGAAAATTTCTCAAAACAGACACCACTAATCACCATCAAAGTTCCAAACAGTGAAGCAAGCCCTGTCTGCTTTTGCAGTTGGTTTATAGTTACATATTCAAGTGAGCTCTGGAATCACTGTATACAGCACAGGGAAGCAGAATATATGTTCAAAACTGAATTAAACAGACTAATAATATCTGGCAAGATGCTTTGGCTGGAGCAGGGAGGTTGGGTGTAGCATGTGACCATCTTCAAGAATTACTGCAAAACCTTCCTCTTCAGAAAAGTTTTTCCTCCAAAAGAATGACAATCACAATGCTGGCACGCCCTTCTACCGATAACCCTCCACAAACCAACCCCCCAAAAGGAGGATATTAATCAAAACCAAAAACCCTACCCATTCCTGAAAAGGAAGATGTGTCAGAGACTACATGAAGTACGCTAAGGGCTTGGCTATTGTTAATGATTTTATGTGGAAGGTGCTCAGATACTATAGGGATGTGTGGCAGTATAAAACTCTAAGATAAGGTAAAATGATAAGGGTGTGCAAGGTTTAGTTCCCAATTCCTTAAAGAACAAGCAGTTACAATTACCCTCAGCTGTCCAGGGGATAATCTCGTGCCAGCATTTCCTCTTTTCTCATCTTCCTCCCATTGTGGACATATAAATCCAGTATTGCCAACTCAAAACAAATGAGTCAGCATCCCAGAATCATGAGATTGACTATTTCTTTTAAATCTCATGATTTTTAAGCCAGTCTGGGGTTCTTTTTCTTTGCCTTCTGGATTTTGAACTTTTAGGTTACATTCAATATCACATTTGCAAGCTTTTCTCTGCAACCACAGGGGCTAGGAATTTACTTTAAAAATAATGAAAGCAAAGATTCTCATGTCATCCCCTGACTCTGTGAACGGAGGTTGGAGGACAAACATCAAAAGACTCCCAATAAAAATTGCCAGATCTGGCAATAATGAAATCCGTATTGAAGCTCCTAAATAGAAGTGGACTGATTTTCTGAGGCATTGTGTGCCCAGAGCTCCAGTTGCATTCAGTGGGAACTGTGGGTGATCAGCACCTATGATAACCAGGCCAGTGAGTTAGGTGCCGGATCTCAGACACATTATTGGGACTGATTTTCAGAGGGCCATACCCTCTGCAGTACCCACTGATTTCAGCACCTCTAAGGATATGTCCACACTGCAAAAAAGACCCATGGCACAGCAGCAGCTAGTCTGGATCAGCTTGAGGGGCTATAAAATTGCAGTGTAGACATTTGGGCTTGGGCTGGAGCCCGGGCTTTGAGATCCTGCCTGGGGTTGGGATTCAGAGCGCAGCCCGAGCCTGAGCATCTCCACTGCTATTTTTACCCCCACAGCCCAGGGTCTATGAGCCCAAGTCAGCTGATCCAGGCTCTGAAACTCAATGCCGCAGGTTTGTTTTAATCATAGTGTAGACATATGCTAAGAAGCAGATTCCCAAGATTTGAAGCGGTGGCCTAAGCTCTCAAGACAACATCATATTTGCATAACACTTCAGCCCCATGGCTTTGTTTGTGATATGCGTAAAGATAATTGCTAATCAGCATATTTCATGCAAAACCATTGCAGGCTGTGAGTTCATAATGTGCGCTAATTTCGTGGGGTGTTTTGAACCCTCCTCCCCCTCCATCTCACTCCCAACCTTCCACTCAGTTGTCAGGAGGTTTAGTTCATGCAGACAGATTAGTTTTTGTACAGGCACTTTAATCGGTAGTAATAAAAATTTCATAAAGGATTTTGTACCAGGTGTCTTTTGATGATATTTGCAGCTAGATGAGCCAAACCTCCCTGTTTATGCATGGAATTTCCCCACCATTTTTTGCATCTGCAGAATGAATTGTGAGTGCAAATATGAATAGTAGGACCTCTGACCATAGGCCTTTGTGCCTTTAGTCAGAGGCTCAGCAGTTGGATTGTGGATGCAAATATACAGGTACAAATTTTGTAGGTATAAATTTGGCTGGCAAACAGGCTCAGCCTGTCTGGTGACATAACCCTTGATCTCTCTCTGTGCATTGGGAATATGCCTCCCACATTGAAATCAAAGAGTTTTTCTTTATCTTCACAGGAAGCAGGAACAGGCATCTCTTTTTTTTTCTGGCTTAGTGATTTAGACTGATTTGTAGCCCCAAGTGTTAGCCAGCCCCTATTTGCCAGAAACACTGAGATAGTCTATGAGATATATGGTTCCCAGCCGCCTTTGTCAATACCCCTGCCAGGACTTGCTACTCTTCTGGTTTGAAACTACAGTAAAAATAAATTAAAATCAACCTTTTCCTGGGGAGACAAAGATTCTATTTTAGCTCAGTGTCTGATTCTTACACTTGGGATAGAGTTCATAACATCCCTCGGTGCCTCGCATCACTCATGCCAATATTCCTTCCAGCTATTCATTGTGTATTTCTACTTTGCCTGTTTCTGCCAGGATGTCATTGATCTTTGCAATGAATTTTATGTAGTGCTAAAAATTCCCTTTTTGCAGCATGCTGCTTTTGTCCAACTCTGCAAAACACCCTAATGTTTCTTCCTTCTCTTTTGCCATTAACAATTGTGTTTCATGACAAGAGCTTTTGGTATGTGTATTCAGCATGCAGAATTATGCTGTTATTTTAAATAACCATCTGCTGTCTCCGCTGTCTGCTAGCTCATCCTTAATATTTTTGTAGATGTTTATTTTGATTGGCTTTGTCAAATGCTGTAATAAAGGAAAGCCCGGTTCTCTTCACACTTCAGACATATGGCTGCCATGTCCATAGAGCAAACTGGCTCTCAACTGAAAGCTGTCATTTTTCCAACTCTTTTTTTTTCCTCCTCAGAATAAATTTATGTAAGGAAGAGTTGTGCAAGTCTTAGAACAGCAGGCAGCATATCAAGACTTCTGGGCTCTTTCTGATTCTGCCACTAACTCACTGTGTCATGTTGATCAAGGCTCTTAGACTCAGATTTCCAAGTGTCCAGATTCTTATAGTTAGTAATATTAGTTAAATGTTGCCACTGGAGTCAATGGAGTTAATCCAGATTCACACCAGTGTAACTAAGATTAGAATCTAACCCAGTGTGAACAGGTATTCAGCCCCCCACCCCTTATGTAGCCCTCAGGATCCATATGAGCCTATGAAAATCTGATGTGTTACTACTGTAGGACATCTTTGTTTTAAATCAAATTGTTACCTTCTAATACACTTGTACACATAGGCACAGAAATGAAGAAATGAGCTCACATTTGCATGCCTAATTGGCATGTATATTATAAAATGGCATGCACAGCTATCATGTTAGAAGTGTGACTGGCCTCTTGGGCACAAGATTATGTAACTGTGCATGCAAATTACGTGCAACCAATGTAGGCACAGTGTGGAAATCAGGGCCACTATAATATGTGCCTTTTTGGGGAACAGAAATGTGTATCAAGAAGCTTTTTGCAAAAGCACCTTGGACTAGTCTGGGCTGAATAAATAAATATATTTAGGCCCCCCTGTGGCAAATATTTTTGATGCAAGGAAATATAACAGCTCTCCCATGGAGTACTTTGCTTACAGCATGATCCTTGCATATCGGTAGGGAGAAGAACCAAAAGGTGGAAGTATTAGGACTTGTCCTGCACTGCATCTCTACAGGACTGAATCCCTGTAGATTCTTTGGGCCTGTTTCTGATATCATCTATACTGGTGTAAGTCTGAAGTACTTCACTGAAGCCAGTGGAGTTATACTGGTGTAAAACCAAGTGAGTGAGATCAGAATTAGGCCCTTTGTGATACACTGCAGTCACCCTAGTGAGTCTTGTCTAGAGCTGCCACGCCAGCTATAATGATTAATTCTGATCTCATTCACTGGTGTAAACTGTTAGCAGTGCTACTGGAGTTAATGTAGTTACACCATTGAAAAGCTGGTATAGCTGAGAGGAGAATCAGGCCTCTTTAGTCTATATAGGATCTTGGTTGTTTGGCTGTGATTTTTAGTTTCCATATAAGGGTCGGTCCTCGGGCCGGTTTTGTTCAATATCTTCATAAATGATCTGGAGAATGGTGTGGATTGCACCCTCAGCAAGTTTGCAGATGACACTAAATTGGGAGGAAAGGTAGATACGCTGGAGGGTAGGGATAGGATACAGAGGGACCTAGAAAAATTAGAGGATTGGGCCAAAAGAAATCTGATGAGGTTCAACAAGGACAAGTGCAGAGTCCTGCACTTAGGACGGAAGAATCCCATGCACTGCTACAGACTAGGGACCGAATGGCTAGGCAGCAGTTCTGCAGAAAAGGACCAAGGGGTTACAGTGGACAAGAAGCTGGATATGAGTCAACAGTGTGCCCTTGTTGCCAAGAAGGCCAATGGCATTTTGGGATGTATTGCCAGCAGATCGAGGGACGTGATCTTTCCCCTCTATTCGACATTGGTGAGGCCTCATCTGGAGTACTGTGTCCAGTTTTGGGCCCCACACTACAAGAAGGATGTGAAGAAATTGGAAAACATCCAGTGGAGGGCAACAAAAATGATTAGGGGATTGGAACACATGACTTATGAGGAGAGGCTGAGGGAACTGGGATTGTTTAGTCTGCGGAAGAAAAGAATGAGCGGGGATTTGATAGCTGCTTTCAACTACCTGAAAGGGGTTTCAAAGAGGACGGATCTAGACTGTTCTCAGTGGTAGCAGATGACAGAACAAGGAGTAATGGTCTCAAGTGGGGGAGGTTTAGGTTGGATATTAGGAAAAATTTTTTCGCTAGGAGAGTGGTTAATCACTGGAATGCGTTACCTAGGAAGGAGATTCCACCACCTCCCTTAGAAGTTTTTAAGGTCAGGCTTGACAAAGCCCTGGCTGGGATGATTTAGTTGGGGATTGGTCCTGCTTTGAGCAGGGGGTTGGACTAAGTGACCTCCTGAGGTCCCTTCCAACCCTGATATTCTATGATTCTATGAAACGCAAAGGATCCTTCCGTAAACTTTAAAATACGCTTTGCTGCTGTTAATGCCACTAGTTGCTCTTCTACATGTCCACTGGATCTGATTTTCCTCTCACTTACACTGGTGTAAGTCAGGAGTAACTCCACTAAAGGCAACGGCATTACGCCATGTAAAACTGTATGACAATGCCCACTAGTATTAGGTCTTTCAGTAAACTTTTTGGAACACTCTCCAAGTGTTAGCATTCAAAGTTGGAAAGTGGAGGTCAGGATAGCTCCAGAATGCTAGAGATGAATCTGTATAGTATATGCCCACCACTCTGCTCAGCCTTTACTTCATTCGACATTGGCTTAATCCAAAAGCATCCACCTGTCATTTTGTCTACTCCTTTAGCCGCATTTTCGTGATACAGATTTGAGCACGGCTGGGCTGTTGTAAGACTCTGGCTAGGTGTGTATGTACACCTCTCCACTACAAATATTGGCCTATGGAAAATTAAAGCTCCACCACTAGTGACAGCTAAATAAGTTAATGACCATGTTGTCTGCACAGTAAAGCCATGGATTCAATACAAGATGTATATGTGTGTCTATACAACGCTCCTTCCTCTGGATCTGTGTTGAATGTCCCTGGGTACTCATGGGGTTCATTGTATTTATGTGGTGAATGAACACCATAGAGGACTAGGAAGTACATCATCTCTTACAGCACAAGACTACACACTGAAGCTGCTCACTTTACTCAGCAAGCAGCTATACTAAATAATCAGAAGAGGCTCATCTGTCTGAGGCAAGTTAAATCTACATAAATCATGTTGACATGGAGCTGCTCACTTGAACGATGAAATCACTAGTCCACAAAGTAGGAACAAGTGGGGGAAAAGTTCCTGGAACGCTTTGTCAGAAGTGGCTGTGATGGGCAGCTAATTACAAGTGGTTCCAAATAACTCGTGTGCCATCAGAAAAGTACCGACTTTCCAAAATCTTTCACTGATTTTGTTTTTTAAATACGAGAGGCTGGCAAATGAAATCTTTGTTTGGTTGTTTGGGGGGTGGGGCAGGAAATGGAAAGACTAAGGCCTTGTCTACATTACAAATGATTTGCCAGGATAACCATACCTCCTTGTATAGACGTATCATACACCAGCAGAAGGCATTTTTCTTCAGCATAGTAGCACCACCTTCCGGAATCACGTCAGCTTTGCCAACAGAAGTGTTCTTCTGTTGACATAGCTGCGTCTACACTGCGATTTTTGCCAGCATAGATATGCTGGTTGGGGATGTGTTTTTTTCACACCCCTCATTGACACGGCTATGCTGACAAATCTTTGTAGTGTACACCTGACGTAATTATAACTCCTCACTCCATCCAAAACAACCTGTAGCCTTCCCCTTTGGGTGGAAGGCCATGGAGTTTGGCTCAGCAGCCAAATGATGTTAGTGATAGCCTTGGTTAGAGGCCCCAGTCACGGCCCAGTAATGCCAGGCACTGTGCACACGTGGTAAAAGGCAGTCCTTGTCCCAAAGAGCTTACTCTGAATATATAATGAGAAAACACAGTGGGATTAAAATAAGTGTGGGGTAGGACAAGGTAAACAGTGCAGCAATCCTAATAAGCTTAATGTTTGGGGTTCTCAAAGGAGTCTAAGGGAGTTAGACACCCATCTCTCACTCATTTTCAATGGGATTCAGGTGTCTAACTTCTTGTGGCTTTTTTGGAACATCCCAGCAAATAGGCATAAGTGCTCACAGACCAACTGACTAGCCATGGCCAAGTGATTTGTAGCATGGTGAGTTTAAGGAGGGATATGGAGGATGGTAACACAGTGGCTTTTTATGGTGAGCTGCTCCCAGGAACAGTGGAGTCCAGGAGACAGACAGATGCTTTCTTTTGGTTTCTGGCTAGCTTTGTAGCATTGGTCGACACAAGAGAGAGCTGAGGAAGGCAGGGATGGCATAGACTTCATGCAGATGAGCATTTCCACCCTCTTACAGGCTTTCCAATGGCAGTATACTGGACTGCTCCACTTTTTTACAGGCTATTTGTAAAATCTGAAATGTAATGTTCCCTGCTGTGGAAGCATCTAATTTCCAGGCAGCTGCCAACATGATGCTGGCAAAGTGCCAGTCCTTTTCATTTGGATCTTGTTAGCTAGGATCGTTCTGTCTGATCAAGAGCAATATAGAAATTCCCTTTCTCCTAAACTAGATAAATTCATGGAGGATAGGTCCATCAATGGCTATTAGCCAGGATGGTGTCCCTGGCCTCTGTTTGCCAGAAGCTGGAAATGGGTGATGGGGGATGGATCCCTTGATGATTACCTGTTCTGTTCATTGCCTCTGGGGCACCTGGCATTGGCGGAAGACAGGATACTGGGCTAGGTGGACCTTTGGTCTGACCCAGTATGGTTGTTCTTATATTCTTATGTTTTTTATGGCCCCCCCTTCTCCAGTAGCTTCTGGAGGCTAAGTTGAGCTCTGTGGATCTCCCCATTGTCCTCAGGCCACAGCTGTAACTACAAACTTTCTATCTCATTTAGCATTTTTTCAGGTCCAAGAGGGCTGGATAGAACCATCCTCTCAGCACCACTTCTGAGTCAGAGAGGGAGCTGTTAAGTGATGTGAATTAAACCCTCGCTTCTGGGGTTGATCACATGTCCTTGCAGCCCTCCTGGCACCTATTGGCCAAGACAGTAAGATGCTAGTACTGTCAATCACAGCTAGGTCACCTGAATGGCAATACAGAAAATTCTCACTGGACCAATTACAGGTATATGCCAAACTGCAAGTAATGTGGGAATGCTATCTAGTTCATGGGCTCCCTTTCTTTTCCATATCAAGGCACTTCCCTGCCATTTGAGACCCCCCCTCCTATTTAGAAATATATTAAAGGCAGGGTGCAGAACCCATGACCTAATAATCTAAGGCAAGACAAGACAGATTTTAAGGGTGACCATTGTACTAACTAGTGTATGACATTTTAGATCACAGCAGAAATTAATGTATAATGCAGACCAAAAGAAAAGCCAATGGAAGTGAGATTAAAAAATGAGAATCAGTGCACACCACCCTTGTCTTACTCAGAATGGGTTTAACCAGGAAATCCATTTAATTGGGAAACTTTCCAAATCATACTTTCCAAGCACTGCTGCTCAATTCTGTGTCTGTCTACATATCTGTCTCTCTGCTATCAGTGTATTTATAATTCCCAATCAGTGTACGATCTGGGCACCAAGCGAGACCATAATTCAGATTAGCAGGACTACCCGCAAGGACTGTCACTCCAACAGGGCTATCCAACTTTCGTGGTTCAGGATGTGTTTACATGGCTGTTGAAGGTTTGACTGCAATGCAAGTGTGTACACCCACACTGGCTTTAATCTAGCTAATGCAGATAACAACAATGAAGACAGTGACTCAGACCCCAGTGGAGGCTGGAAACCCGAATACATACTCCAGGTTCCCAATGTGCTTGTATTAGGGGTGGCAAGCCCATGCTTAACCCTGAGCCAACGTGTCCTCACGACTACTGTTGCTCATGCCAGCTAGATGAAAGCTAGCATGGGCATGCCTACCTGGACTGCAATCACACTTTCTTTCATTTGTGGTGTAGATGTGCCCTCAGTCACAGGCTTGGTCTTCCCTCACAATGATCAAGAACGTCCCAGCCCTTTCAGACACTGTTGAAGAGAACTCTCATCAGGCTGCCGATATCACAAAGCTTCTCAGGACATTGGAGGCACAGAGGTTCTCCAGATCAATGGCATTCCATTTCCAGGAAGGGAGGAATAAATCCCCTGTGAGACATTTGTCAGTGGCCAACCTGGTGCAGCATTTACTTTATAGTGAGATGGCAAGCTGGATGCAAGGGATGTAGTTTGAGAAAACCTTTTAGGGGCAAAACTGGCATCTCTCCTCACTGGAAAATCCACCTAACAGGGAGGATGGGTCCTTGGCTCGGTTTTCTCAGTTCGAAAGCTTTTAATAGACAGAAGCATACAAAGCCAGGATTTGCTACAACATTCCACAGCCTTGGAAATGCAAAACCATCATGTCAGTACAACAAGGAGAGAAAATACAATGAGCCAGTGCTGGGTAGCTGTGATTTCATCGAATTCCACAATCCACAGGGATGATAAAATATACAAAAATATTCAGGGGATCCTCAGGGCTGGCTGAGCTGAGCACAGCACTGGGGGCTGGGCGAGGCAAGGTGGCTTTATGGTCCCCTTGATACTGGGGTTGTGAAGACTGCTGTAGCATACACCTGGCTGCCTATGTCTGGCAGATGGGGATTGCTGAACTGTAGAGATGCTCTGGCCGCACTGACTTTTCTTTGACCATGTCCCTTTACTTGGAACAGCTAGAAAGGGATGGCCTTATGATCTGTTATGGGATTCTGACACCACTGGAGGATTCCCCTATGTCAGTGGTTCTCAACTGTGGTCGACCAATTCTTCAGGGAAAGCCCCTGGCAGGCAGGGCCAGTTTGTTTACCTGCCACATCCTCAGGTTCGGCCGGTCGCAGCTCCCACTGGCTGCGGTTCGCCGCTCCAGGCCAAAGGGGGCTGTGGGACACGGTGGACAGCACATCCCTCAACCCACACCACGTCCCACAGCCTCCATTGGCCTAGAGTGGTGAACCGCAGCCAGTGGGAGCCGCGACCGGCCAAACCTGCGGACACGGCAGGTAAACAAACCGGCCCGGCCTGCCAGGGGCTTTCCCTGAAGAAGCGGTGGACCACAGTTGAGAACCACTGCCCTATGTAGAGGATAAGACAGCTTTTGAGGTGCTTTGCTCTGTCTGGAGTAGCAAAAGGCAGTCAAGCTCCACCAGAGGATTTGACCCATTGCTTTCTCACTAGCAGCTTCATTTTAGAGGCCTCCCCCACCCCTTTTTGTTGTGCTGGGATAAGATTTTAAATAGGGGGCACTTGCAGTTCAGCCAGAGTATTCCACTTCCTCTAACAGCTTGATACATTTATCTGCTGCTGTCATTTATGTTCACATCACTTTAGCATTTAATACCATTAATCCTACACTGGTATCTGACTTGATAGAAAAAGAAGATGTTTAAATGCATTCAGTTTACAAGCCTGGCTGGAATCTGGACTGGTTTCCCCCCGTGCTTTAGTGGGCTTACATAGGTTGTAAGTCAGCACAGAAAGGGATTAGCATCAGTCATGTTCCTTCCTGATTTCTGGTGAAAATTAGAAAAAAAAATTGGGAACTTCAGCAAAAAATGGGAATTTGAATGCCAACAGAATAAACATCTTCAGAACAAGCCCTTTTTCTTATGAACTATATCTACAGTGGTTGCCCTGGATAAATAGTTAAGATTATTTCAATATTTGTAAGTTTCCCTCTGCTTCCCTTACTATAGAGAACACTTAGCAAACACTACAAATATTGGGGTAATATTATTTCATTACCTAAGGCAACTGGCAAGTTTTTAAGGCTGATCAATTTATAATAAGCATTTATAGGGGCATCGTAAAACTGTGACAGTGTGACTCATTAGAGCTATTCTTTTGTCAGCGGCTAGTGCATTCATAGTATGATTGCCTTTTTGTAAAGAAAACAGCAAAAGTAATTTTGTTACTTTACCAGATTGTGAAACTGGACTCCATTTAATTCTGACAAATGAAAATATATTGCTTCACATGCATTTTAGGCTCAATCCTGCAATGTACTGAGCAAAGCCTAATGGCATTGAGTGCCTTCAGATTCACGCATAGGAATCTTCCTATGCTCCGCACCTCCGGGAGTTGCTCAGGTGTATGCAGGATTGAGCCCATTGTGATAAAAGATGGAGCAAATAACTAAACACATCAGTAAAAATGTGTAACCAAAGCGTGTGGAAATGGACATCTCACCCTTAATATTTGTGCTAATAGTTTCTTCTAATAGACCCAAAGAGTAGTTTTTCATTATCATTTAGGCAAGCTGCTATGCAATAATAATTTAATGAATTGGTTAGTGTGTATGTGGACCAGTGCTTTCTAATGGATGCATTCAGAACTGCTCACCAGTTTGTGATATATGCCATCATGTGCCAGCAATGCCCCTCTGCCATGTACATTGGCCAAACCGGACAGTCCATACATAAAAGAATAACTGGACACAAATCAGACATCAGGAATGGTAACATACAAAAACCAGGAGGAGAACACTTCAATCTCCCTGGACATTCTATAACAGATTTAAAAGTAGCCATCCTTCAACAAAAAAACTTCAGAAATAGACTTCAAAGAGAAACTGCTGAGCTACAATTCATTTGCAAATTTAACACCATTAATTTGGGTTTGAATAGGGACTGGGAGTGGCTGGCTCACTACAAAAGCAATTTTCCCACTCTTGGTATTGACACCTCCTCATCAGTTATTGGGAGTGGACCACATCCATCCTGATTGAATTGGCCCTGTCAACACTGGTTCTCCACTTGTAAGGTAACTCCCTTCTCTTCGTGTGTCAGTATATTTATGCCTGCATCTGTAATTTTCACTCCATGCATCTGAAGAAGTGGGTTTTTTACCCACGAAAGCTTATGCCCAAATGAATCTGTTAGTCTTTAAGGTGCCACTGGACTCCTCGTTGTTTTTGTGGATACAGACTAACTCGGCTACCCCTCTGAAACTTGACAGTTTGTTATAGGTTCTGTACTGCTGACAGCTAAGGAAGACCAGATAGTATGATGACAGGGCCCATGTAAGAACATAGGTATATTGATTGATTTTCCTTTAGCTCTGGCAGTATGGGTTTGATTTTGGAGTAAGAGGATCTGGGTTTTACCTTTCTGTTGATGTGAAATTCAAAGCTGCCCTGGTGTGGTATATACTGCAATGACAAAGGGTCCATAGCTCTGTTACAATATATTCTACACAGTAGGTAGCAACTGCTATAAGTGTGTTTTGTGTCAAGGAACTCTATTACATGTGTAAAGAGCAAAATTCTAATCTCATTTGTCTGGTGCTCTTAAGGGGTACACTGTAAAAAAATCCATTACAGAGCCTACCCTACACACTTGACATTCAAATCTCAATGGCAGAATTATACTGGAGGGTTTGGGGGCTATTGCTTTTGATTACAGCACAACTGTTTTGGGTTTTTTATTGGTTTGTTTGTTTTTAGCAGAATGCTGACCAAGCTTCACTGGGAAGCTGTTATTCACCATTGTGAAATGATGTCCTAATCCATCATGACATCAGAACTGCTCATGCATTTTCATTGAGGGGATAAAAAAGAGTCTTGAAATTATGAAGAGGCCTAAGGCCTTCCAGTGAGGAAATGTGGCATCCGAGAAATAGTCTTGCTTCCTAGTTCTGTCAAATGAAGTTTCAGTATGTTTCTTTTATTCTCTGGGTTATATGTTTGCACTCACCAAAAGCTACATCTGTTATTTTTGATTATCTAGAAGAAAATAAAAAATAAATAAATCACTGAACAGGAACAAACATATAACAGCTGGATTTCAAGCTAGAAGGACTAAAGCCTTTAGTATAGTACTGAAAAAAAAAAACCTTTGGGCTCAATTGTGGCATTAAACTAAAATCCTGGTCTAGGACAAGCAGAGAACTACACTACCTAGATTCATAGAGTTTAAAGTCAGAAGCGACCATTTGAACACCTAGTCGGACCACCTATATACCACAGGTCATTAATCTTCACCCCATGTCCCATGTACTTAGTCCAGTAACTTGTGTTTGAGGAAAGCATTTCTTCCAGAAAGGCATCCTGTCTTGATCTGAAGACATGAAGAGATGGAGAATCTACCACTTCCCTTGGTAGCTTGTTCTAATGGTTTAATCACCCTCACTTTTAAATATGCTTGCCTTGTCTTTAATTGGAATTTGTCGGGCTTCAGTTTCCAGCCATTGGTTCTTGTTATGCCTCTGGCAGGCGGTGTGCCTCGGGAACATACAATCTGTCTTGTAGAGGCCAGGGGACATGATGGCTGGACCATCTCCAAAGAACATTCCACTTTGCACCTGGTCAGAAACGTGGATCTGACCCACTGTACATGTTTTCTATCTCAGACTTCCCCCTCCCTCCATACTAAATTGCAACTATCTGTTTATGGCCCCCCATCACTGTGGTATCTGAGTGCCTCACAAAATCGTGTATTTATCCTCACAACACTTCTGTGAGGCAGGACCGTGCTGTTATCCCCATTGTACAGATGGGAAACTGAGGCATAGAGTGGCTTAAGTGAGTTGTCCAAGATCTCAGACGCAAGAGCAGGAAATGATCCTAGATCTACCGGCTCTACCTCCTGACAGGTGGAGATGACAATAACATTTTAGCCACAAATCACTGGAATTTGCAAAAAGTTTTGCATTGATCGGTGCAGGTTTTATAACACCCCCGCTCCCAAAGTAGGAGTGAAAGAGCCCTGAGTTCCTGTCTGGACGAATAAGCATCCCTTCTGTCAGTTGGTAGCAAGAACAAAAAAGATCTGTTTTCTATCCATGAGAAGTAAATGCACGAATCCAACAATGGGACTGGTCATGCTTGAATCTGGTAGTTTGACGTGCTCTGATTGTCAATCCAAAGTGGTCATAGCCTGACCCATAGTTTGAACGCCAAGTGTGCAGCCAGGTATGAGCAGCCGCACTGCGAAGACCTATGCCAATTAGCATGTCCTCCCTGTTGCTGAGCACCCCTGTGTTTGCTAGGACGTCTGGAGGCATATCCCATGGTTCTTTATATGGCAGTCAGATGAGTTGCTCTATGATTCTTTTGCAGTGAATTCATAGATTCATAGATACTAAGGTCAGAAGGGACCATTCTGATCATCTAGTCTGACCTCCTGCACAACGCAGGCCACAGAATCCCACCCACCCACTCCTACGAAAAACCTCACCTATGTCTGAGCTATTGAAGTCCTCAAATCGTGGTTTAAAGACTTCAAGGAGCTGAGAATCCTCCCTCAAGTGACCCGTGCCCCATGCTACAGAGGAAGGCAAAAAACCTCCAGGGCCTCTCCAATCTGCCCTGGAGGAAAATTCCTTCCCGACCCCAAATATGGCAATCAGCTAAACCCTAAGCATATGGGCAAGATTCACCAGCCAGATACTACAGAAAATTCTTTCCTGGGTAACTCAGAACCCATCCATCTAATATCCCATCTCAGGGGATTAGGCCTATTTACCCTGAATATTTAAAGATCAATTAATTACCAAAATCACATTATCCCATCATACCATCTCCTCCATAAACTTATCCAGTAGAATCTTAAAGCCAGATAGGTCTTTTGCCCCCACTGCTTCCCTTGGAAGGCTATTCCAAAACTTCACTCCTCTGATGGTTAGAAACCTTCATCTAATTTCAAGTCTAAACTTCCTGGTGGCCAGTTTATACCCATTTGTTCTTGTATCCACATTGTGGGAGAACATGTCATTTCTTCTGAGCATATGGGGGTAATGTCGGAAGGTCTTTGAGGACTATCAGCACTTGAGCAGTTTAGCCTGTGTCCTCACTGCAAAGTGGCTAGGTTACTACCCTGAGTAAAAGACTCATATAGATTTTAACCTATAGCCCCAAATGGGTCAGATAGCCTGGATTGAAAGCACCATTAAACACAGGTGAGAGGTTTTTATATGGGGCTAGAGGCAACACATGAGTAAGAGTCTCGGTTAACGCTGCAGGGAAGACATAGCCTAAGACATCCCATCCGTTTCAGTGTGTGGAAAGAAACCAGTCATTAGTGGAAAAACGATAAGTTATTGTATCCCATCAGAGAATCCTTCCTCATCTTTTGAGAAAGACATAACAGTAAATCTAGAGCAAAACTTACACACCGTGGTTAATGTCACTAATTGTTAATAGATCTTGGAAATTGCATTGCATATGACCTTCCATTCGCACAAACTTGTACAGGGCAAACATGAATGTTGCCAGTGCAATCAATGGATTCATTTTACTATGATGACAGCCCTGTCTGTTGAGCAAATTTAAAAGGGGATAGGGTGGGGTGGATGAAGAGCTATTGGAGATTATGCCCTAAATGTCAATGGGGTTCAAAATAGGTGAACTCATTGCACGATCAGGGCCTAGGAATCAGCAATATTAAAAAAGTGTCTGAATTTAAGAAAAAAATATAAAATGTATAACCATTTCCCCCAACTAATAAGGTTAAAATTACAAATTACTATTATAGGGCTAGATTATGAGACCCATATTCATTTCCAGTACTTCCTTGTTTCTCTGGTATGGTAAACAATTCCAATGGAGCTAGAAGTGTAGTAAGTTACTATTCCACATAAGTAAGGGTATCAAAATCTGGCCTGTAAGCTTTCAAATACCATGGTGATAGGGATTACATAAGTACCTAGCTAGCTGGCTGGCTAGCATAACACTTGCCCCTTGTTTTATTTATGCTTGCCCTCTGTGTTTTTCAGAGTGCCTTTGAAATTATGAGAGCATAAATCAAGTGAAAGCTGTGTTACGTTATTCCTTCCTTTCCCCAGGGTTAAAGAAAGATTATAACTGCCAGCATTTATATGACACTTTGACATATAAGAATAACTGCATTCTAAGGAAAAGTGACTTCTGAAGGGATTTTGACTGCTCTCTGTTGCAGGCTGTGGTAAGTTCACCAATAATTAATACAGTGCAATTTAAGCTTGAATAGGGAGAAAATCTCTAGACATTTAAAGATGTCAGTTTTCCATGTCAGAGCTGACAGATTATTCCATATGATTTTATTTTCTTTCTTTAGATATCTAAGAAAATGACTTTCCTGCCACTTTGGAATGTGGGATTGAGATATTAGGAATGAAATATAAAACTACGCGGAAATTGTGGTTTTTACTTTTCATTATGATCCGTCAAACAGGCACAGTTTTGGAGGGAATACAGGTCAGGCACAGGTAACTTTTGAGTGTGAATAGACCCATTTTCAAGGGAAAATGAGCACAGGCTGAAACAAAATTATGCCTCAGGATCATGTAGAAGTTTCCAGTTTTTGCATGTGTTAAATGCTAAAATAGCCATGTCATCAACATTTTACATAACAAGAAATGGGAGACAGAGGGTGGCGAAATTGTGTATGAAAAAATTGTGTATGAACAACTATAACGTAGCAAAAAAGAAGGGTTTTGAATATTACCGTTCTGCATGGAAACAGTTCCATAGTATATCTAGTGTGAAAGGAGTTTGACAGAAACATAAATTGTTACTGCCATTTTATTCTGCTTTTTACTTTGGTGCATGGGAATAGAAGTTGATGATGGTTACGGTCCCTCACATATTATTTCATAACATAGCATGCAGCTTCTCAAGTGTCCAATATCAGCTTGGTTCTTCAAATGCCAAAATCTGTTCAGTTAAAACTTTCTTGTTGCCATCAGAGCAGTGAAATGTCAATGGGCTGGCACACACCATCCTGCAAAAAATCCTGTGTGAGGGATTTTGGGGGATGGAAAGTCCATGAAGATTTCTTGGCAGATTTTCCTCCAAATCACTCCATTCCACACCCATGGAATGAGCCACAGTTCTATCTCCAGATGATCCCCTACAATCTGATTAAGGTATGTCTACACACAAAGGGGTTCTCTACATGGGGACATCCAGGAAAATTAATCAGATTGGTGAATTAATTAAACCCCATTAAACCCTTATGTGAATGGCATCGTTCAGAATTAAAGTTGGCCTTCATTCATTTTCATTTAATTCACTTCCAAAGTGAATTAAGCTAGACTGGAAGGCAACTTTAACTCTGAATAACAGCATTCACACAGGGATTTAATGTGGTTTGACTAATCCACTTTAAATTCACACCTCTAATTCAGATTAATTTTCCTGGATGTCTCTGTGTTGACAAGCCCAAAGCTGTACTACTTTAACTAAAAATGTGATTTTTAAATGGACTTAGGCCTGGTCTATACTAGGAATTTATTTCGATACAGCTACACCTCTCAGGACTGTGAAAAATCCACAGCTGCTATATCCACCTAACCCCTGGGGTAGACCAGTGCTAGGTTGATGGAAGAATTCTTGGGGAGAAGCCCCTCCCCCGTTGATGTAGGTGCTATCTACACTGAAGCCCTACAGTTGTGCACATGTGCTGCTGCAACATTTTAAGTGTAGACAAGCCCTTAGTTAAACAAGGGCATTTTTGCATGTGGACACTTGTACAAACCTGGTTTATGGGTTTGGTTTGTTCCTGTAATTTACAGAGGAAAGCGAAACTGATATAAACCAGAGTAAAACCAATCTAAATGTCTCCACACAGGGGTTTGCACTGATTTAACTAAAACAATTTTTAAGGTGATTTAAGTCAAACTGGAGCAACTTCAGTGTGTAGATAAGAGCTAAGGCACAGGGCCAGCTGCACTGATACCTTATGCCTCTGCACTGGGTTCAGGACACGCATCCCAGCTCACTTCCTTATAGTTTGGCTCCAGGGGGTCATCATTGTTATCCGAGTCCCCGCTGGCTGTGTTTCTGCCCTGAGGACCTCCCTTGAATGGAAACTGCTTAGCATGGGTGGGTTCCACATACAATATAATAGAGCATGGAGCTGTATTACATTTTCCCAGGTTAATCTTCATATGGTTCTTGGTGGGAACAAAGTTAACTCTCCTCGTCCTGTTCCCTCACCCCCACCCCAGCCATGCACATTCCCTTCTCCCACTCCCAATTCTCCACCCCCCTTTCTGCTGCAGAGTTCTTGGGCTTTGGCCCCTTGGCCTGGAGAGGTGGGGCTTTGGCTTTCCTTTCCTCCCTCCCCCCCATGCCCCTCCAGGGTGGCAGAGCTTGGGCGGGCTCAGGCTTCGGTCCCCCCACCCCCATTCCAGGGTCCTGTAGTAATTTTTGTTGTCAGAAGGGGGTCACAGTGCAATGAATTTTGAGAACCCCTGAAGTTGGACTTAAATAAAAGAATGGAGATGCTTGCCCTCCCAGTATGTTCAAAAATATGACTCAAATCAAATCAGAACATTTTGTCAGACTTTCATAAAGTAGGTTCATAAACATTTCCAGTCAAACTCGAGATTCAGTTGTCAAAAGACAGCAAATTGAGGCTACCCTGGGGTTTGGAATGACAGAATGGATGGATCAGTGACCAGAGGGCAGGTGAAGTTGTCAAAAGGACATAACCAACCCATTTATTCCAATAGGTCTGCAATTTACCACATGAATGTCACTTCCACTTTTGTGTGCCCTTATAGCATGGTAACATGCATCTACCTAGCTGCCAGTGTGGCTTCCCCACTGCAGTATCTAAGTGCCCCACAAACATTAATACATTTATCTTCATCACAACCCTGTGAGGTCAGGAAGTATTATTATCCTGATTATTAGTATTATTTATGCTGATGGCGGATTGTATAGGATCCAGAAAGGAGAGGCCAAAACCAAACTAACAAAAAACCCATGTCCCCTTTAAGGCCTCCAAACCAACTGCGGCCAGCAGAGTTCCTAGTTCTCTTATTGTTCCAGGAGCCGGGCAGGCTTTCTCCCTTTTACTGTAGCTAGCAGGTCAGGTGAAGATCTGCTTAATCCAATTCATAAGGCCCTTACCTCAGAGCCCTGAGTCAGAGCAACCAAAGTTAGAATCAGCAACACAGAGTCTCTAGGGCCAGGCCAGTGACCTGGTGCACTGCAACCTGTGGCAGCCAGAATGACTCTGGTCCCCTTTCCCTTGCTTAATTTCCTTTTCCTGTTTATATGGCTGAGCCCCAAGGGCAGGGCAAGGTTTCTCCTTGATTGAATCCAGGCTGTCTTGGCTGTAAGCTGCAGACTGCCCGTTAAAGGGGTAGTACGCCCCGGAACAGAGAGAGTAAAAGATTTGCTAATGGTCACACTGAAAGTTTCTTGCAGAGCTGGGATCTGAAGCCTGCTCTTCTGACTCCCAGTCCAGTGTCTTAACCACAAGACCATCCTTCCTCTCTACGTGTTGGATGCATGCCCTGCCTAGTGAGGTTTTAATGTATTCCATGCTGTCTTTGAAATTCCTCCCTTGATCTTCCATAGTACTGACCAGCTAGGTGATTGTTGATGTGGCTAGGTGTACACTACACACCTTTTAGGGACATAGGCGTGCCACTATAGGCATGCCACTAAAAGGCGCGCAATGTAGCCACTGTTTGTCGATGGGAGAGAGCTCTCCCAGCAACAAAAAAATTCCACTCCCAACAAGTAGCAGTAGCTTTGTCAGCAGGAGAGCTCTCCTGCTGACAAGCGTTGTTCATACCAGTGCTTTTTGTTGGCAAAACTTTTGTCGTTTGGGGTGTGTGTGTTTTTTCACACTCGTTCAGGTTCCAGTGTAGACACAGCCTAAGTCAGCATTATGTCTATGGTATACGGAGGTCATGCCTTGACCTACCTACCTCATCTTTGTCTAGTTTTCAAAGCTATAAAGCACACTGTGTGATAGGAAACTATTGACTGTACCATGGCTGTCTGTTCTACTCAATCCATCTATGCTTTAACTCCTAAAATAGTGATGGGTAAATAGCAGATCATTCAGAGAACAGGATCCAGTGATCATCCAGATGTCTTTGTTCTGGAAGGAAGGTTGAGAAACACATCGACATTGGCTGAAACTTTAATTCCTTGTCCTAATAAATGGCATGTTCTTCCCTGTCATAAAATAAACCTGTTGTTACGGAGAAAAAGCACCTAAACGAGGCTATTTCCAAAGTGTACCTCCATAAGTATTTATTTAGGATATTTATAATTTAAGAGAGAAAATTGATCCATCCAGTCTAAAAATGCAAAATGTTGCCCATAAAATCTGGACATTTTTAGAGAGAATTCTCTTTCTCCCATTCTGAAATTCCTTTTTTGCTCCTTTCCTGCCATGCTTAGCAAGTGGAAGCCACTGCCTGAGCCCCAGTGGATCTGTAACGAGAACCAGGAAATTCAATTATTTCCACGCTCTCCTTTTTCATTATGTCTGTATTAATAGCCTTCCTCTTTCAAACAACCTTTGCTGACAGCAACCTACTATTGTAAGATGCACATACACTAAGTACAAATTCAAGTTAATAGGCTGTGATACTGTATAAATGCGTTCAACTTAATCTAATCTGATGTGATGTAGGTGGCACCAGGACACAACCCGATACTTTATAGTAGGATGCATTATATTGTACTCAGAGGATTCACTTAAAGAGCCAGATTCTCCAGTGAGTTAGGGCCCCTCTGTGCCTCCCAAGCAGTATAAAGGGGACATAATCTGGCTGCAGATGGCCAGAAGAAAACTCGCCCAATGTGTATACCTGCTGGTGTAACTGTGCTCCTGCTGGATCCTGTGCTATCAGCTGTCTATCAGTGTCAGGGGAAGGGAATAGAGCAGTGTTCCATTATTCCAATCTTCCACTGATGAGCTCCAGAGGTAGCTGCGTCTACCCCCTTCAAAGCAAAATAGGCTGCCCTCACTCGAGGCAACTTAAGAACAAGGAGGACATAAAAAAGAGATGAAGAAAAATGGGAGATCCTAGAGGACACTGCACCTGCAAAATATTACATTAGAGGTGGGCGTTGGGATGACCAAGGACGATCAGAGCCCCAGAGCTACTGGGTACCTTGGAAATGCTGCATGAACTCCCCAGGCCCATGTCCACTGCATACGCTTTGCTTATGAAGAGGAACTCCATTGGCCTGGAGTTCTTTGTGAAAGCACAGGAAGGGGGGTTATCACTCACAGCCCTTAAAAGAACCCCAGTGGCAGAGGATATTACAGAATATTAAAAATGCTTTGGTGGCACTCAGGCTACCCCTGATACAGCAAAAGATTTTATTCAAAATGTATTGGACACCACAGAGGTTGCGCGAGATGGTGGCCTTTGTCCTCTGATGTTGGTACTGTAACGAAGAACAAGGAACCCTGATACATACGCTGTGGGACTATCCAGCAGTCAGGCAGCTGTGGAAAGAGGTGGACATAAGACTGAAACTAGCACTTGGCTTCAGCAACTGCACCTCAGCTGAAAATTATATCCTAGGTTATGTACCTACTAGGCTGGGTTTAACACCACCACCAAGACTTTGGTTCCTGAGGCTGCAATGATCACCCAGTGCATGATTTTCCTAAAATGGAAGAGTAGGCTTATTCCCAGACTGGAGCAGCAGTACTTGGACCTGTCTGAGTTTGCAGCGAAAGAAAGACTAGCTTATTGATGTAAAGAACCATTATATGAATTCAAAGACATTTGGAGCCTGTTTCTCGATACATTTGGATAAAGAATGCTGAGATAGCTCAGATAATGCCAGACCTTCCATTGCACCTGACCTCTTTGCTTTTTCCTTCCCTTTGCCCATCACCCCCGTCACCTCCTTCCCTTTTTTGCCTATTTGTATAGGTCTTTTATTATTTTTATTGTTACCCCAGCCTAACGTGTTATATTGTCTGGTTTTGTATTGCCTGGTCTTGCAGCTGTGACACATTGTAAAGCGGTGTAACTGCATAATTCTATTGGATATCCTATAAAATGCATGGTATTTGGTACAAGCTGTAGTCATTTACCTTTTTGTCTTTTTTAGTGTTTATGAAAATTAATTTTTAAAAAATCACAAGAAAATCAAAGATGTGAGAACGGGGGGGAAAAAATCCCCAGCAAGCAACGTCGTCACATTTGCCATGGCTGCAGCTGAGAACTTAATTAAAGCCATTTGCTGTTGCAGTGCGACCCACTTTCATCTCACAGCTATCACATCTGATGTGATGCTTTCTGAGCAATCAGAATGGGCCATAACAGCATTTTTCCCCCCAGAGGAAACAATAAATCCACATATCCAAGCACATATGGCAAAATACACTGTCCTTGTTCCAATCTTGTTAATACCATTCATTATGTTTTCCCATACTGAGTTAGATCTATGCCACTCACTCTGGGACAGCAATGATCCTGGCCTGGTGGAATGGCCCAGAGCGGGATATTCCAATGGGCACAATTCAGAGCTGCTCCAATCAGCTGCCCCTTGGATTGGGGAGTCAGGGGAAGCTGACAGGATGTCACCTATCCTCCCTCTCTTTTCTCAGTTGTGCCCCTGAGGCTATGCTTAGGATTGAGATGGCCTGTCACTAAAATATTCTTGGATCCCCTCTGCAATGCTATCTCGTTGAGAGTCCTGTGCTTCTGAGACCAATGCAGCAGCAAACTGTTCTTCAAGCTGGAGCGGGTATAACTGAAAATGAGATCCTCAGCTCCTCACGGAGTTCTAAATTAAATAATTTTTGTAGACACCTGGACCTTTTTATTTACAATGGCACAAAGTCATCAGCATTTTCTCAGTTAAACTATCTCCATAAAGTCTCCCAACTTCTTCCTGCTTCAGAATCCAATTGAGGTTGACTAAAAATAATACATGTCTGAGGTTCACCTGATCTCATGCATACTTCTTCAAATAATTAAAAACACTGTCCTACCCATGAGTGACCCCAGAGCAGGTTCAATGCACATAATCACCCATATGCTGCAGAGAAGAAGAATGGCCAACCTTCAGGACACAGATGGTAGAAAGAAACAGCTGTAGAATTCTGCAGATCCAGTAAACAAACAAATGAAAATATTTGCAATTTACATCCAGTGTTATATTTCAAATCCCACAAGTAATAAATCCTTTAAATTCATCTGATCAATCTAGTGATTTCATGCAGCAGGAGAACGCGTCCAAATGGCACTTTGCCCTTATATTTCTGCCACACTAGCTATGTAACTTCCTTTTATGAAACCTGAAGCAATGTTTTTGGCACCGGGACCATGTCACAAATGGTTTGCGGGAAAGTTTGTTTTTCTCCTCATGAGCTTCTCATTTCACTTTAACCAGCAGGCTAGTTTTCTGTGACTAATTACCAAATTGTGCAATTACTTGCCCAAGTTTTAGCTTCCCGGAGACTCCAAAGTATTGCTCTTCCCTCAGGTGTGGAAGACCTTCTCCTCCGAGGCTTTCAAGTCGGTAATGAGACAGAAAAAATGTTTTTTAAATGGTAGCACTGAAGAAAGAAGTATTTAAAGAGCCCCAGGAACTTAATTACCCACCTCAAACCAAATAATATCTCCCAAGTGTTTCCCTTTCAGTTAAACCTCTGATAAAGCTCAAGGAAATCTCACAGATTCATTTAATAAGGAAAAAAAGCAACAAAAGCATTTCTGCTGCTTAGGTGCAGCAGTGGCTGGTTTCTTGCACACAATAATGCCTGTATTATTATCTGGAAAGCTGAACAAAGCTTTCTATTCCTCTGAAAGATTCCTGTCCTTAATGCACGTGTAATCCTAGATCAAGGTGCAGAAGCAGATATTGGATAGGTGGGCGGGAATCCCCTGGTAAGTATCTGTAAAGAAGAGTTAGCCTGCTAGCCCCAGCAAGAATCTATTTTGAAATGAGCCACTGCAACAGGCAGGCTGGTCTTCTAGTGTAGCTATTAACATTTGGATGTACAGTACCTTTTTCTGATACCAGAATTCATTGCAATAACCCCCCTGCTCATAGATAAGGCATTATTATATTATTAATTATTATTATTATTTTATAATGATCAATTATTGATTTGACTCCAAATACCTATCTTCCCCAGAAGTCTGTTGGTCACCCCCTGTTTGGAGATATATGAATGTTTACTGGTGCCCATGAAACCATTAAGTGATGGGTCTTTAATATGGATGAAGTTTTGCTCCCCCAATCATTTTTATTACTCTCCCTTCCTATTAACATGTTGCTGATCACAGACCTTTATTAATTTTTTCTCTATATCCAACTCTACGTTCCTTACAGCTTCCCTTTTATCCTCTTGTGCCACTTATGGCTGATTAACAAAGCAGCTCTTCTTTATTACCCGGAAGAGACATGTAAATGTTGCAAGTGTGAACCATAGCGCATAAATCCAGAGGATGCACAGACTGAAAGAAGCCATTCTGTTTCAGGGGCTTCAAAGCAAAGGGCAAGGTACCAATCACTGTTGATCACGGGCCAGATTTTCTGGTCTGGCTGAGCTCTGCTTGGCATAGGACTTGGGGATAGGCAGGCAAAGTAGCTGCTCTATGGTACATCCAGCTCCCTGTGGCCTAAGCATGCTGTTCTGACAGTGAAGGATAAGCAGGTCGCAGCTGTCTCCGTAGCTTATCCACATCCTCTGCATTGTGTGTCTGGTGGTGGTGGTGGTGGTGGGATCTGAAAAAGCCATTATATCACCAATGGATTCCCCTACATGAGGGGAATCTCTTGCTGCCTGGATCTGCTTGAGGGCAGACCAGTGAAAAATAGCTGCATCATGGCCAGGAAATTGTGAGGAACTCATACAGCCTGTGCAGGGCATGTAACTGAATTAGCATAGTTTACCCCCTATTGGTCACTGCCCACCAGAGGCTGCCCACACCAGCTATATAAGAACTCAGTTGAACACCAGTCAGAGCCTGCTCAGGGCAATGGCCGCCTGTCTCCTTACCCACTAGGTGCTGTCTTGCGTTCTTGGAATAAAGCCTGAGGCTGCTTCAACTGAACCTGAGTCTATTGTCTTGTTCCATACCAGGATTGCTCTCCCCGAGTTTTGTGGTCTGCCCATCTCCCTATTTTTACCAGGGCATAGGGCAGAAGAAACAGTAAAGCAGACCTCTCAACTTGCTGTTTCTGGAACTCAAATAGAAGGCCTGGTTCCCCTCTCTCTTACACCGGTTTTAAAGTGGTGTAACGCCATTGATTTCGGTGCAGTCACTCTTGAATTCCACTGGTGTTGGGCCCAGACTCATCAGCTACAGTTGAATAGCAAACTCCTCCTTTAACAGGTTGTTTTTGCAGAGAGAGGGATTGATGATAGCTGCTGCCATCCCTTCATTTTTAAAGCAGATTGTTAATTTAGACTATTCATTCCATTCAGAGCCAGACAGAATGGCAATGCGTAGCAGAGATGACAATCATTCCTCTTCTAGAGACAGACCACGAGGCTGACTAAACAATAGACACCTACTCATGAAGTTTCAATAAAAATTATGCTGACAGTTGCTAAGAAAACCTTCTATTGAGACAATGGAAAAAGGAAGCTTGCCTGCCTGTCACGACGCTCACCCAAAGTGAAACTTCTGATCCTGCTGGAATTTTGGTGGTTTGGAAAAAGTAGGACCCAAATATAAGCCACCCCTTGACTTTGCTGAACCAGACTCCCCTAGTTTTTCCTTTTTCCATTGCCCGGTGGCTGTTACCGTTATCTTCTACGGCAGCTGCTGAAAAAAGTGTCAAAGAATTGCAGGTGAAAGGCAGCATGGTCTAATGGACAGGTCATTCTCCTGGGGGTCAGGAGCTCAGGGTTCTGCTCCTGGCCCAGCTGTGTGACCAAGGCCACATCACTTTTCATCTCTACCTGTTTCCATTCCTTTGTCTGTCTTGTCTACTTAGACTGGAAGCTCTTGGGGCAGGAACTGTCTCTTATTATGTGTTAGTCCATCACCTGGTGCCCTAATCTTTGTGGTCTGGGGGGATGTATCAAGGTGCTACTATAACATGAATAATAAAGTATGGAGCTATGGTCTCCCTGCCACCCAGCTGGTGGGGATCCTTAGCTCCCATTATATTTTCCCTTTTTCTTATTAGCCTGGCCTGAAAAGAAAGAGGAGCTCATTCTCCCCAGCCCATTCATTCCTTGGCCTCTCTGCTGGAACTGCCTCAAGAAGTATCAATTTGTGATGACTGTTGTGTGTATTTGTGATGTGGACACCTATCCCCTGGGAGCCGGATGGCTATGAACAGTAGAAGAACACCGAGAGGAGCATCATCCTATGATGGCGACACATTTGAAGTATTGCTGCTTTGCCAGTTCTGCTGCTTTGACTGAAAGACCTGGCTGCTTTGGCTAGGGTTAAAAGAAAATACTTGCCAGAGAAACGCCAAGGCCCTGGCTAGATGGGGACTCAGATTATGGTGATGACGAGGGGAAGACGCTAAGACAGATAAGGAAGGGATATACTGTGTAGAGATTTTGTTTTTCCAGGTGATATATTGGATTCCCCACTCTCCCCATATTAGGGTGACTGGATAGCATGTGTGAAAAATCAGGACAGGGTGCTGGGGGGTAATAGACACCTATACAAGAAAAAGCCCCGAATATCAGGACTCTCCCTATAAAATTGGGATATCTGGTCACCCTACCCCATATTGAGCCTGCGTGGTCTTGGGCTCATCTATGCAATATTTCGAGCAATCACTGCTGCTGACTAAGAAAAGGAGGAGGAGGAAATGGAAGAAAAGGTGGATGGAAGGAGGAGAGGAAAGCATCATCTCCCCCTTTGCTCCCCTCTATAAGCACTGTTCTGATTAAGAACATAAAGCAGTGATCTCAGTCAATGTAGTGTTAATTCCAACCACTTCCATTAAAGTTGCAAAACGGAAAATGGCTTTATCATCTTGAAGAGTCAAATGCTAATGTTTTATTTTCCTCCAGGGTTGCCTAATGTATCCAATTCATGTCGAATGAGCCAAGTGAATGGCAGAAAGCTCCAGGGTTCAGCGACTCTTGCTGAGAATGTCACTAGGAATCTGAGAAAGGCAACAATGCAGAAAGACAGGCTGATAGATGATAGAAATTTTAAAGGGCAACACATTCCACTAATGCAACCTGTCCATTCTGGACCCACTTTGGTCTCTGTACTTGAATCCGGAGACTTTGCATCATGAAGCAAGATGTTTTTATTATGCTTAGTGATTAACTTTGGTTGCTTTGTACTTGTGGTGTTTTAATCTGTGTAATTAGAATGTAGAGCTGCAGCAGAAGCAAGCATTGTAGAAATAATAATAATCACACAGGCCAACCCCAAGATATATTTAGTGGAGTAAATAATTGTGAATTAGGTTGGATTTAATAGACATGGACTTGACATTTGCGTATCATATGAGACCTGATCTGAGGCCCATTGAAGTCAATGGGAGTATTGTCTTCAAAGGATCTTGAAACAGCCCTTGGTGAATGGGTTTTAGACAGAGTTATACTAGCAGCACATGTTTTAAAAGGAGTTATTAATAATGCTAAGAGAGGTTTTAGAGCAGCAACATTACTGAATCGGTACATGGCAGAAACTATTTGGGATACCGAAGGTGAGGAGGCAGCTGGAGCCAAAGATATGCCCAGCAAACACTTTACATTAGGGACACAGTTTCAAAACTGGGGCGTTTGTTTGTTTCCACACCACTTTGCACATGGAATACTGTCCCTGTGCAAATCCAAACCCAATGGAAATCAAGTGCCAACGGGTTTTGTGCATATATTTGTTGTCATTTCCATAAATCCATTTGCATAAATTGTCGGTGGAAGTGATACTGAGTTGTGTAGTCACAGAAGCTGAGATAAGCCCCTTTGACAATTTGGTCTTGATCCCGCCTCCACATAAATCTGTGCAATTTTGGACCGGTAGCCTAATACAATGTCTGTACATTGAGGAACTGTTAGAGCACATGATGTGCTGAAGGATTTAAATAATCAATCGCTGACCTTGTGTAGTGTAGGCATAGTATTGCCTAGCAGAGAAGAGCTTGGAGGACCTTGTCAGGATCATCACATTGCTGATATGATGGCAATGTTGATTGTCAAATCAGTCAATAACATGTAAATTACAGCATATTGGACAATCTTCTCAATTTCTCTGTCCAGCTAGATGGACAACCTGTCTGTGTCACCAAGGTCATGGAAAACTGCTTGGTCTGTTTTTTAAGGACAGAACTGAAATCAGATCTCAACCAACTACAGACATAGATCATTGACAGGATATTTCTGTGAGTAAAATGCTACAAGCCATGTCATGTTCCTTTCGCTTTTTGGCCTCTAGAAGTAAGTCATGTCGACTAATAATCAAGCATCTTCTTTTCTTGCTCCTCTTGACTTTTGTTATTTCTAAATCTATCCAGCCTGATAGAAAATGAGCAGAAGCTTTTGCAAGAGACTAAAGAAACAGTAAGAGCCACAGTGACACACACACACAGAGTATCTAAAATGCAATTTTTCCACAGGAGCACAATTGAGAACAATAAATTTTCATCCTGAGACAATGCTACAGACAATGGGGAATATCAGGTGAGAACCCTCTCTAAATACAAAATATAATGATGGGTCTGACTGGAAAAAGTTTTTGGCTGCTGTCCTAATTAGCAAGCAAATCCTAACTGAAACTACACACTGAGTAGCCATTTTGTTCTGTAATTTGCCAAATTCCAGATATCTGACTTAATGCAAAGTGGGCCTGATCCAAAGCCCATTGAAGTTAGTGGAAAGACTAACTAGCCAAATGGCTCAAATGGGCTTCAGATCAAACCCTTCAGGAGAAGGTCTTTTGGAAGGATACGAATTGCACTATTTCGGAGAGCACCATTCAAGGCTATATATTGTGTCCTGACATACTGGCTCCAAGTCTGATTCTGTACTTGCTAATATTTATGAGAACACACAGAGGACTCATTATACATTTGGTCGCAGTTATGAATATGATCTAAATAATCACTGATATAACTATCATGAGGCTGACACTTCAGGATTATTATGCTTGAAAAGATACAAGAAAGAGAGCCTCATCAGACAATTTTGTGTTAGAGTGCTATCAGTGGTTATGGGAGCTTCAGAAAGCAGGTTAAGTGGCTGGGTGGAGAAAGTGAGCGAATCAGCTAGAAGATCGGCAGAAAGACACAGAGCCAGAGGAGAGAATATAATAATACCTAACTCTTATATAGCACTTTTCATCAAAGTGCTTCACAATCTTTACTATATTTACCCTCTGACACTACTGTGAGATAGCACAGTGCTATAATCCCCTTTTTACAGGTGGAGAACTGAGGCTAAGGGTACGTTTACACAGTAAAAGAAGACCCACAGCAGGGAGTTTCAGAGCCTGGGTCAGATGACTCAGGCTAAAAATAACAGGCTGGAGCCAGAGGTCTGAAACTCAGTGAGGGGGAAGGGTCTCAGAGTCCATGCTCTGAATGAGTCTCAGAGTCCATGCTCTGTCTTCACTGCTAGTTTTAGTCCTGTAACATGGACCCTGTGAGCTGGAGTCAGTTGACCTGGGCTCTGAGACTCGCTGCCGTAGGGTTTGTTTTGCTGTGTAGATGCACGCTGAGTGACTCAGAGAGACCAAGAGAAGACTGTGGCAGAGCAGGGAACTGAATCCGGCCTCCAAGCCCTAACCTAATGCTCTGACCACTGGACCATCCTTCCTCTTCAATGAAACAGACTTAGAGAAATAAGCAAAATTGAACATCTTTGGGTCAGACTGTCTAGCCACAGCGAGTGGTGGTTGTATGAGCAGAGCTTTCTATAACTCCAGTATACTGCATCCTGATGTATGGAAATATTATTTTTTCAACCGTGATAAAATGTTATTTGAGTAAGATGCAGCTTGAATTTTTGACTGAATGGTAGAACCAATGTGGTGTTTTAGTAGCCTCGCCCCAGCATTGCTCTGGCATTCCAGCATCCCTTTAAATGGCACTGGAAAAGCTAAAATCTAAAGGATAGTCAAGGTAGCAGAGAAAAGAAGATGGTGAGTTTGTGTGTGTGTATCTAGGATAGGATGAAGAAAAGGAGTACTTGTGGCACCTTAGAGACTAACAAATTTATTAGAGCATAAGCTTTCGTGAGCTACAGCTCACTTCATCGGATGCATTCACGAAAGCTTATGCTCTAATAAATTTGTTAGTCTCTAAGGTGCCAGAAGTACTCCTTTTCTTTTTGCGAATACAAACTAACATGGCTGCTACTCTGAAACCTAGGATAGGATGGGGAGACTGAACCAAGCTGATAAAGGATGCACTTAATTAGATCCAGGGCATGTAATAAAATCAGGTAAAGAACAGACCTTGGCCCTGAAGCCTTCAGTCTTATTGGAAAAGAGAAGAGAGATTTGATATAATTGATATAATTCAATGGACTGCTACATTTCACTGCTACATTTCACTTTTGCTACATAGTCACTTTTCTGCTCTTCACCAACAAATACACAAGTGCCAGCTGTTTCAGCTGAAATAGGAACATGCTAGCTGCATTTGTTATGCACACCAAAAGTCAAAATTCTAGCATTTGTGTAACAAAAAGAATCAAAAATATCTGTTCCCCTTCTGCATAATTAAATTCTAAGTTTAGAAAGTTGACTTTTTCTCAGAATTTTCCCCAGGGTTGCCTCCAGGTGATTGTTATGGCAGTGCATGCATCTCAGATAAATTCTATCACTGTGACAGAAGTTAATTAATTTCCCCTCACCTTGTCCATGAAAGAATAAAGCTACAAAGCAGTGGGTTTGTCACTCATACTGTATCTGATCCTGTGCCACTGGTATCCATGGGCATTTGGCCTCCTGGATCAGGTCTATTAAAAGGTTGCTGCTTCAAACTGGGCCAAGGAAATCACTGATCCTCTGTGAAAGGATAATGAACGATTTTGCTATCAGTTCTTGAGCTAGTGTGTTGCTGACTGTCTGAGAAGTCACCACATAATCAATGCACCAATAGTAATAGAGGTTGCACTCCTTCAAAATAGATATACAGACAGTCCTTGACTTTACGACATTCGAGTTACGATAAATGGCATTTAGAACATTTATAAATTGACATCCTGTTTCAACTTTCTGATGTCGCTTCCGACTTTCGATCCGAGACACCGCCATGCCAACGAACAAGTTCCTCGCTCCTACATGCGCATCAAAGTTCTGGGAAAATAGGTTCTGAGTTATGACATTTCGACTTAAGATGCAATTTTGAGGAACCAATTGTGTCATAAGTCCCAGGACTGCCTGTAGTAGGAAACGGGTATGGTCCACTACCTTAGTGGTTAATGTGTTAGTGTCCTTAAATATATGACAAATAAGTGATGATAGACATTAATGGTGTACGGTCATGGCACAAGAACCTGATACTATGGTGGTTCTACAGTGATGGAAAAGGGTAGCGTCCCAATTGTTTCCCATAGTTTATGCAGTACACCCTACAAGGGGCAGCATCACATTTGTTTTATATGGCTCATCTCAGCGTGACTTGTCATGAAATATTTAGAAACGTTGCCTGAGGTTTCCCAATAGGTGCACAATGCTTTCATGTCCCCACTGTCCACTCCAGTTAACAGTGTTGGCGTGATTTTATGATGCAGGTGCTATTTGCTCCTTACAACATTGGCACCCACCTTTTGGTGCCTGTCAAATGAATGATGGGTACAAATTGGAGCTCTTTTATGTCTAAGTGCTCGATTTCCTTATGCAATCTTGGTAACTGTGAACACAAATTAAGTGCACATGGAACTTATGTCCCTGCTACTGTGTCCCTGGATATTTTTCTCCCACCCCCCTGCTCCTTCTTTGGGGCCTTTGAGTGTCTTATGACATCTATCCACCACACAGGAGCAGTCTGAGTCAAGACATGCTCTTCATTGACCCACAGTTTCCTTGGAAAGTAGACCGTTCTTTTCCTTGGCTATCCAGAGCAGACTCCCTGGGAAAGGTGTGAATAGCTGGCATGAGCCACTAGTTCAGAGTCTGCCTTCAGGAATAACTTAGAGAAACCAGCAAGATTTGGCATCTTACTTCATGCTCTTCAACAGGATATACCCTGTACAGAGTAGTATTATGGTCCATATTCCCACTCCTTACCCTAAACCTCCTTCATTGTCTATAAGGACTATAACTAGGATTTAAGAAGCCTCATGTTTGACTGATGATAACCTCCTAATTCGTCCCCTTTACATAGGTTCTTATCCATGTCAGTAGATGGAAAGTTAGCTCCCGACTTCACAGCCTGTGACTTGCATCTGAATCTCTTTCTTCACTGAGGCATTTCAAGGTTGATACATTATTATGTAGTTTACAAGATGGAAAAAAAATCAATTGTTACGAGACATTTATCTGCTGTCACATTCAATATAATCAGACTGACTTCCTGGAACCCCTGAGAGGAGGGGAATGGGATAAAAATTCATGAGTACAGGCTCTGAGACATTGGCGAATAAGACCTCCTCCTGTCAGTCATTATTCAACAGATCCTTTTTCAGAAGGCGATGGGCAGGGTGGGAAAGGGAGACCTGGCAGTGTGACTTGCAAAGAGTCTGGAAACGTCAGCGGTGTGATGCAATGACAAGTGGGGATAAATGGGAGCTGTATTAATGAGCTTTGTGCTCTAGCAAAGGACAAGAATGGCAACAATGAAATGTTGTTTGCCAAGATGATGGAGATGGATTCCATTCGACAAAGCGCCTGAGCAGGCTCAAGTACCCAGAAGGCGCGAGTAGGGAACGTTCAGAGGTCTTAATTACAGAACAACTATAGGGTAATGGTTTCAGAATCATTAGCTTGGCATCTCTAATGGACTTGTGAGTGAGCATGGATCATTTGGTAGCATGTTCAAGTCTGGTGGGAATGCCTGAATCCCAAGTAAAACACAAAGGCTGGCAAACCGAGTGGGGAGAAAAAAATGTCTTTGGGTCCATGCTATTTTATCTGGGCGAGAGCTCCATTTTCCCCAGTAACTAGTTGCCAAAAGAACCAAGGGAGTTTTTTTCTTGTCACACGTATGGTAGGGCCTTCCATGCCAGGGGACCAATCTGTTTTCCCTAATTAGTAAAGAGTAATGAATTATAGCCCCAGTACCATTCGCAGGTAGCTACATCTCATCACCCTCATTTGATCGGTGGAGAAACTAAAGAAGTTAAGTGGATTGCCCAGATCTCAAAGGAAATCCGTGGCTGAGCCAGAAATAGACCTCCTAGGACCAGACGTTTTAGAAATGAGTGGACCCAGATCTCTTGACTCCGAGTCTTGTGCTTTAGCCACGTGACCCTGCCTGCCTATTCCACATAGCTGGGGTGAAAGTAATATTAATCTCTTACCAGTAGGGGGTCCGGCTCTGGGCCCCTGGAAGGGGTGGGGCTTTGGGCAGAAGGGATGGGGCTGGGAGTCAGCCTCCCCCAGCCAGCCCATCCACGCTGCCTGGCCTGCGCTGCCTGGTGCTCCAGTGGTGATTTAAAAGAGCCCGGGACTTTGGCCACTGCCACGGTAGCAGCAGTGGTGGCTGGGAGCCCCAGACCCTTTAAGTCGCTGGCCTGGGGAAGCTGCCCCTTTTGCCCCCCCAAACAACAATATTTGGTTAAGATTCCATGTGCCTTTGGCACACGCAACTGCATACTGAACTAGTTTAAAAACCAGGCCTATGACAGCTACCGTGTGTGACACTCTATAGCTCAGGGTGTGTCCTGCAGCCCCCATATTCATCATTTGTATATAATTATGATATTTCTTATAAAGCATGCCATGTCAGGTATCATGGGAAAGGTTATGAGCTGCTGAAAGCTAAATATCTCTATTATTAGTGCATATGCAGTTACGAGATTGTGCTGTATGGTTGTCACTAAAATATGCTGTGAATTGTGGAAATTGCCCAGATATTAGATCCCCAGAAACAAGAATAAGGGCATTAACCAACACCCGGGCAGCTGTCGCACAACCATCAATAGCCATTGTCCAGCAAGGGAGTTACAATTCAATGACTCATTTGCATAAGGTCACATCAGGGGAATTGCTCAACCTGGTGACTCAGCAATGCCCACCAGACGTGCCTGGACTTATGTTCCAAGCACATGGAAAAGGGTATAAAACAGAGAACAGTGGCCCCATGCTTTGTCCTTTCTCTTCTCCCACACCTACGTTGAAGGCAATGAGAACGCTGGAGCTCAAGAGACTGGACCCCAGGCTAAGAGGGAAAAACCTGCGTATGAAAGACTGCAACCAACCTGCAATATCCAGTGGGGTGAGAAAAACTGCTTAATCTAGATGTTGCCCAATCTATAGATTCAGAGTTTAGACTGCAGGCTTATATTTTATTTTATTTTGGTACCCACTCTGACTTTTTGCATACTACTTATAATCACTTAAAATCTATTTTTTGTAATCAATAAGCTTATCTTTACCAGTGAGTTTGCCTGAAGTGTTTGGTAAATATGCTCAGGTCACAAAGGCTGGGGCATGCCCACTTTTCACTGATGAACTGGTGAACCAATTAACAAACTTGCATTGCTCAAGAAAGAGTCTTATCAGTGCAAGATAGTATATTCCTAAGGTACAAGGCTGGGAGCTGTGGGGATTTGTCTTGTGCCTTTCTCTCTGTGATTCATGAGTGGCTCTGAGAGCATTCATGCAATCTAGCTGGGTGTGGGGCTCCATATGCAGTTGTACTGAGTGGTAACAGGACCTGGAGGGATTTGCTGCTTGCCACCAGTAAGGCATTGTGAGAGAGAATCCAAAATAGTGAGTAAAGAGGGCACAGTGGTCCCACAGTGCCAGGTTGCACCCTGGGGATCATGTCACACCACGTTTACCTACACAGCCACTGCCCCAGAGCTAATTACTGAGAAAGTTCTATGGGAGGTCTTGCTATGAAGGGTGCTGTCTAAAATCCACACTATGTCCTGGATGATGAAGGAGCCCGCCCTCTCATCTTGTGGTCAGGCTGCTTTCTGTTACCCTTGCCAGAGGGTGGATTTGCTGACAGGCATTCGCTTTCTGGCACAGAGCATATAACTCAAATACTTTACAGCTTCTGATATAAATGTAGTTTTCAAAAGCAAAATCTGCCAGCTAGTCATGCTCATCCTTTTCCTAGGTGTGTCCCCGGTACATACCATGATGAGCCAAAGAGAAACAGCCCACATCTTCCTGAGATACAGGAACTCCCCATTTAAAGTTGTTCCGGTTAACATTGTTTCACTGTTATGTTGGTGATCAATTAGGGAACATGCTCGTTTAAAGTTGCGCAATGCTCCCTTATTATGTCATTTGGCAGCTGCCTGCTTTGTCCATTGCTTAGAGAAAGAGCAGCCCACTGGAGTGCTAGTGGTTGGCGCTTGGAACCAGGGTGGACCAGCAGCCCCCCCATCAGCTCCCCTAAATTTCCTGTGCGGTAGCCACCCAGCAGGTTATCAATTGCCACCAGTTCAGGTGTCCCTCCCCCCGCTGCCATGTGCTGCTCCTGCCCTCTGCCTTGGGGCTGCTCCCCAGAGCCTCCTGCTTGCTGTGCAGGAGGAAAAGAGGGGCTAATGTCAGTGTGTCCCCCTCCCCCCTGTTTCTGTCCCCCCACTTACCCCATCTCCATAGAGCATGAGGCAGGGACGGGACAGGACAGGGCTCAGGACAGAGGGAGCTTGCTGGCAGCAGCTGCTGTCTCAACTTGCTGATCTACTTAAAAAGTCCTTAGAGTGCGGTCAGTGTACTTAAAGGGGCAATGCGCATCTCTCTCTCTCACTCACACACACAGGGTGTGTGTCTCTGTCTCTGTCTGCCAAGCTGTTTCCCCTCCCTCCATTCATGCTGCCTTGCAGAGTGTGAGGCTACATTAACAAAAATGCATTAACCCTTGAGGGCTCAGCCAAGTGCTAGTTCATCATTTAGCAGTAAGGTGTTCCCTGGGAAATATCCCACCCTCTTCCACCATCTAACTTCAACACCTCAACGAAGCTTCACAATTATCATTGCTGTGAAGTATTAAATTGCTTGTTTAAAAAGTGTACTGTGCATATATATATATGCATATATAATATAGTCTTTTGTCTGGTGAAAAAAATTTCCCTGGAACCTAACCCCCCCATCCACCCTATTTACATTAATTCTTATGGGGAAATTGAATTAGCTTAACATCATTTTGCTTAAAGTTGCATTTTTCAGGAACATAACTACAACGTTAAGCGAAGAGTTACTGTACTTCAAGGCTCTGATTAGCTTTCCCCAGGAAAGACTTTATGGGCATTGATTGAAACTAACCACTGTAGTAAACATATTGATCTTAACACCTAACAGTTAACATGGGGGCAAAGAAGTGAGCAAATTCTCTTCCCAGCGTGGCAGGGCAGGTACGCGCAGGAGTGCTTTAATTGGTCTCAATCTGTCAGAAATGTCAATGGTGAAAGTGGATATTTGAAAAGAGAAGAAATTCTCTCTCCACCCTTTCTACCAGCCCATCTCTGAGGGCTGGCTTGACCTGTGAGCATGTTTATTTCAGCATCCACTGTCAGAAGGAATGGAGGAGTGTGTGAGGACAGGCCTCCCACAGCTCGGCTTCCTAGTTTATGTTTTTTTCTCCGATTTCTGTTAGAGAGACATTTTGTTCTAATGCTTTTAAAATATGTCATTATTCATTTTCAAAGACACACTCCCCTGTAGCTTCAAGCAGGACTGATGCTTTCACTAAAGCTTTGTCAATATTGTACAAGCGAGACAGGATAATCCATCAATCTTAAGAAAAGTCCCAAGCAGCAATAGCCTAGATTTTTGTACAGTGTCTTTAATATGGAAATATCAGAGAACACCAAATACAGCAAATGTACTTACTGCAATATGCATAGCTACAGTATTTCACACACAGCTTCCATGGATACAGTAATGGTACTAGCCAAGGGAAGTGGAATGGCTCATGCAATAGTAATTTTTTCTAACAGAGATAAGGTTATGAAGCAAAAGCTGTTGTGTATGTAGCTCTGATCTGATTTGCTTTTCCCTACTCTTAGTGTAGGTGTTTGTTTGGCTATGTGCTGTGGGGCAGGGCTGTGAGGAAATTCAAGAGGGGGCATCTTAGAGTGAGAGATGCACCCTGCTTCTCACCTTCATGGAGACTTTATGTTTGTTCTTTCTTTCTTTGCTGTTTTTCTTAATCTAAAACACAAGTAATCTAATCTGAGAGTCCCATTATTAGAGAGAAGGTTATGACCCAAAGCTCAAAGATAAATGATGAGTCTTGAGATGGGATCTGAAAGGAAGGAGTAAGACAAAGGGAGCAGTTATTTTAAATTAGCATGTGGGGGATATCACCAACATTTGTAGCTTACAGCCTTCTTTGCACAGCGAGAGAGAGAGAGAGAGAGAATGAACCTTATTGAGAACCCTAACGTTTTGATGTAAAACATACAACAAAAAAGAACATTTTTTTAAAAGAGGAGTTGCACAACCTAACAAAACAGCAACAACAGCAAATCTAAGCAAAATAGAAAAGTAATAACCCACAGCCACTGATCTAAAACTGTTTGTCATTCTCATGGTATGTCCATCTTCTTGTAGGAGAAAAACATGTAGAAAACCTAGAACAGAATCAAGTCAAATCACATGGAGGACATCAGGAAAAAAGAGAGAGATCTCCCTCTTCCTTAGGTAATGCATCTGATAGATACATTTAAAAGGATTACATTTTTTTTTATTGATAAATGTTGGTAAATGTCAGTTTCGCCATACTCACAGAAACCGATGAAAAAGTATTTCCATTGATAATGATCAAAATCTACAGATAGGAAAAGTAAGAAAAATGCTATTTGAGAACTTATTAGAGTTTGATTGAAAGCTATTTACTTTGTATATTTTGACATGTGATATTGACAATTTGTGTTTTAATGGTTACAAAACTTGAACTTGAACTACAAAACCAAGATAAAAAACTAGCAAATTTAAAATTTAAACACAAGTGCTAGGCCTCAAATCAGGAAAGCATTTCTACTCAGAGCAGCACTTAAGCACGTGCAGTGGGACTTAAGGAGATGCTTAAAGTGAATCCACCTGCTTAAAGTGAATCCACCTGTCTGAATGGATTTAAGTATTTAGAGCCAGATTTTTAAAGGTATTTAGGCACCTAGTAGGATTTTCAAAAGGTGTCTGTCTGCATCTTTAGGTGCCTAAATACATTAAAAAATCTGGCTTAAGTGTTTTCCTGAGTTGGGCCTCTAATTACAGTTTGTAGGATTAAGAACTATCAATATGTAACCTGGGTTCTGTTTTCCTAACTAGCCCATGTTGTGGAGCTTTAATGGGAGTCACAAGGTGGCACTTCTGTGCTTTCTGAAGGTGCAGGCATGTTGCACTGGGAGATCCTGTTGGTAGGAATCCACCCAACACAGTTCAAAGCAACAGCAACAATTGAAGCAGAGCTTAATTTTCTCCATCATTCTGGTCACAGTCAGAGAAAATTTAAGAGAGCAAAATTTATAAACAGTCCAGCAACCTTGGGCTTCAGGGACACTTCACCTTTTCTAAGAATAACCCACTCACCCCTCTATTGCATGAAAGAAAGCTATAGTTTTGTGAATCAAGGCACTTCCGCTTGAGAAGTGAACGGCCCCCGTAAGTAGAATGCCCGTGAAAAGTGAGAAATTGAGCTGAGGCAGGCATGGGGCTTTGGTGTTATTGGCTACAGTGGAATTGTCAATTAGATAATCTAGGATCCACTTGTGCAGTGCAACAGGCCACTTGCAAACTGAAGGGTAGGATTCCTGATAGATTTCTTAAGATCCTTGTTGCCTATAAGCTGCTTCCCTCATTGCCTTCTTAGCTTCAGACTCTACAGAAGGATCACAGATGTCAAACTGTCATGGAAATTAATCAATTGCATATTTGCCTCTGCCCATTCACTTGGATATAACTTTTAAAATTTGTTTTATGATTTGTTTTATGGTAGCCCCGTAGAAACCCTGGTCATGGACCAGGACCCCATTATGCTTTGTGCTGTACTGTCACAGAACGAAGGGGCAACAGATGAAGACAGACAGACAGATGGTCAGCGTGGTGGACAATTGTGTCAGCACACCAGCTACCTTGCTGTTGTCACATTTTTTGGTGGTATCACAGAAAATGAGAGATTTAACGAGGGCTTCGATGGAGGATAATGTGATGGTTTCACGGCCATTGATGGGGTGCTCCTTCCAAGCATAAGGGGAAATATCAGAGAAAGCACAAAATTGCTTCTTTGAAAATTTAAGACGTGGGCAATGGAAGCTAGCATCATGGGCTCTTTGGAGGCAGGAGTCAACTGCTCAGTACTGAATGAAACATGATAGGTAGAATGACGATAGATAAGGTGGGGACAGGCTGTGAAGAACCTTGGAAGTGAAGACAAGTAGTTTGTGCACTAGAAAAGGGGAACCAGTGGATGGAGGGATGCAAAGAGAAGAGTGACATGGTCAAAGTGACTGGATAGGAAAAATAGTTTGGGCTAGTAAAAATCTTGTCTCCTCTACAAGTGGTTCAAAACTGATGCTTTCACATTTCAGAGATTCACTGATTTTAAGACCAGAAGTCTTAAATAATAATGCAGGCCCCTCTCCTGCATAAGTCAGGCCATAGAATTTCACCCAGTGATTCCTGCAGCAGGTGAAATATACCTTGTACCTCTTCCCTCTCTCACCACGCACACACACCTACACACGTGAAGCAAAACTGAATTCCCAGCATTCTCCTGGGCATGGAGACTCCTCCCTGCTTGGAATTCCAGGCCGCGCAGTTCCCAAAGCGAGAGCTCTATCACCCACAATATTAGTGTGCCCGTCCTGCATGCAACCTTGCACAATATGGCCCAGATTTTTACAGCACTGGGCTCAGTAACAAGTAAGGAGCCATGGCTACTGCTTGCAAGCTACATAATTCAAAAACAGCTGAGAGAGCTCAGAAACCTACAATACACTGGAGCATCCAGCAGCTTGGGTAGTTATTATTATGAGGATTATTTTTAAATACCCTTTTACTTGTGTTGCCATCTCTCTGATGAGAAATGAAGGAGGGGGGGGGTCACTAACATTTAAAGTAGCAGAACCATTCAGATGTGGGCACACAATACTGGGTAAGGGTCCCATCCAATGCCCACTGAAGACAGTGGTAGTCTTTCCATTGACTTCAATGGGCAATAATGATGCTATTTTATTATTGCCATCTCTCCCCCAGCCTCCTCTTTTTACAACCCTCCCTTCTTGTGGTGTATTAAATTTAGACTGTGCTCTCTTCAGGGCAGAGATTGTGTCTTTATTTGCTTTGTGAGGTGCCTGGCATAGCTCTTGGCACTTGAAAATAACAATACTAATGGCTGCTCATCCTGCCCCTTGCTCAAGCAAGTACTATACTTCCCCTATGTACACGCAAAGGTAAATAAGACAGTTTCTGCTTTTTCAACATGTTTGTGGAATTATATTTTATAGGTGGAAAACAATATTTCAGCTCATATAGGCCGGATTCTCATTTGGTATAAATGAGCCTAGCTTTAACAATTTCAATGGAATTACTACAATTTACACCAGCTGAGAATCTGGGTCCTATGTATAGAAGGATGTGGCTGCTGTCAGAAACTTTGTTTCTCTTGTCAACGCTTCTTTAGAATAACTAGAATGGAATATGCAAAACAGACAAGTAGCTGAGTGAGAAACTGTTGACTTGCATGTGACTTATGTGGCAATATGTGAAAACTGAGATTCCTGTGAGTTTCCACAAATAAACCTCAAATTTGGTCAAGATTCAAATTTTGGAATTTCTGTCAATGCTAGTGAGATTGTTCTCTGCTTTTCCTGGCTGTTTTGCAATTTCTCACAGCTCTGAACATGCTCTCATAGGTTTGTACTAATTACTGGAACCTTTAATGTGGAAAAACGTATTAAGTGAAACCAAAATGAAAGCAAACCACAACTTTTAGGTCAGAGGGAAAATGCGTTTGATAGCCTGTTGGTCTAGTTAAAAAGAAACCCAAATTACCTTGTATACAATTTCAGAGTAGCAGCCGCGTTAATCTGTATTCGCAAAAAGAAAAGGAGTATTTGTGGCACCTTAGAGACTAAATAAATTTGTTAGTCTCTAAGGTGCCACAAGTACTCATTTTCTTCTTGTATACAATTGACACCTGAGAGCAATGAAAATTGACCAAATTACTGAGAGACAGAATGTATCAGCCCAGCTTTGTGCCAAAATACAAACGAGAGGACGTTAATAGTGTTCCTGGGTCAAAACTGTCATTTTGAATTAAAAGTTCAGAAGGCGCAAGCAGTACTGCTCCCTGATGGGCCTCAGGACTGAGACATCTCCTTCACAAATAATTGTATTAGTTTTGAATCAGCAATGGAAATAAAGGATGCACAATTACCTCCTTATACTCTTCATCCTTTTCAGTAACATGGTTGTGCTGAATTATCTTTGTCTTGATGTTTGCACCAAGGTTTATTAGATATCTCCCCATCCCCAATAGAGTAGCCAATTTTTACTCCCACATCTGTGTTTGGAGTTAAAGGTGTGCTTGGTTCAAGGTGGCTTGTTCACTGCTGCCAAACACAGAATTGGCCCCTCCACTCCTTTTTGTCCATTAGCTGACTGTGCACAGAATATCACCTCTGAAGAGAGGAGTGTGCAGAGGCTGTATCATTCATTTTAATCACAAGTCCCCATCTATTTCAATGGGATCATCTTCTTAAAAATAGATGGCATAATGTGGCCAAAGGGAAGTGGAGTAGGGTAGACCATAGAGGTGAATGCACCAAAATCCCAGATCTGTACACCTGCTCCCTCACCTCCCCCCAAAAAAAAGTTTTAGGGAATTTAGATACAGATCCAGGCATTACATTTTGAGCCTATTTCTAATCAGCCACATGTATTTTAATCTATGTAGACATTAGGGAGAACATCTTAAAATCTGCAGGGCCAGGTTTCATAGCCAGCATCATTGACAATGAAGGACAACTAATTCATCCACAAGTTACCACTTCATTGTTTCATTGGTCTTTCCTATTAGTAGAGTAGCTCTCTGGAAGCTAAGGGTCTGATCCTGAAAACACTTGCCCATTTGAATAACTTTACTTATGTGAGTAGTCCCATTGCCTTCAGTGGAACTCCTCATGGTAGTAAAGTTACATGCCTAAGTATTTGCAGGATCCAGCGCTAAATACAAGGCCGGTTCTAGGGATGGGTGAGCAGGGTGGATTCCTGGGGTGCCAACCTCCAGGGAGCACTATACCTCTGTATCACTGTTGGTTTTTCGGCTCAGTTGCTCGGGGGGCAGGGTGGGGTAGGGTGTGCGTGCCCATGTGCTGAAAATGGCGAGGGCCATTTCTCCCTAGCTAAATAGATTTTTATTACCAGCGTTGAAAATCTTTAGGCATGATACAACTGGAGTGCTTTTTGGATGGAAAGTGGAAAGCATTAAAGTACTTCTGTAAAACTGGATGCATGGCTATTTTAAATGAAAGACAAATAAAGTAGCAGCTGAATACCAATCTCCTTTTACTGCTACAGAAGTAAGGACAATTGCAGTTAAATTGCATTTCAATGAAAATAAGTTTTTATTTTATGGCATATTTCTTTGCTTGGAGGAAATGTACTTTATAAAATAAATAATTTACACATTACCAGAGTGAATAGGTGCAAAATGGTGGGGAGAGAAGAACCGAATTTGCTAATGTAGCATCAGTTGATTGACTCTGTTATCTTGACTGACCATGGTGCTGTGACGTGCTTCTACTTTAGGAGTATAAGACTTGAAACAATGAGTTTTCAGCTTTTCTTTTGCATAGCAGAAATTCCAAAGTTTTCTTCCCCCCTCCAGCGACACCATTTTAGGAAATGAGATTTGCCACATCTCTCAAGCTAAGTCAGTTCTTGGAAAGGAGACTGCAAAAGAAAAGCCAGGCTGGTGCAAGTGATAGAGAAAGCGGCATTCTCAGATTTCATGTATTAACTTTCAATACATAGGCTCTTGAAGCTGCTCCCTCTGAAATCCATAATATCCGTTCATTTTGGAGGAAATCCACTTCTCCCATATAAACGCCAAAGTAATCAGATTCTTCCTGGAAGGTGTGGGGAGATGAACTCCGCCCTAGCTTATGGGCTGGGGCAGCAGCCTCAGCCTCTTTCTTGCAAGTGGCATTGGATATTAGGGGACACTGCATTATCTTAAAGGTGGGTCTCATGGCCTTGCAGCCCACTGCACTAGCTGTGTCCCAGAATGGAGACTTCTCCCATAGTGCCCAGGGGTTGCAAAAATGCTTCTAGTCAGCTGCTTTGCTGACTAGGCAGGTAGGAGGTGGCCCAGGCTGAGTAGGGGCCAGGACCGCCTCCTACCTGCATTGGGCGGCAGCAGCTCCCAGCCCCGGCTCTGCAGGCAAGTCCCTCCCAACCCACACAAGGAGAGGGTGAGAGGGGATGAGCAGCAAATGACAGGGGGAGGGGGTGAGAGGAGTGAATGGGGTGGGGTGGGGCCTCAGGAGGAAGGGCGGGGCCTTGGGGGAAGAGGCAGGGCAGGGGCAAGGCCTGGGGGAAGGGACGGGGCAGGGGTGGGGCCTGGGTGCGACAAGGTGGGGCAGGGGCTGGACATCAGGGGAAGGGGTAGTGTAGGGATGTTCCAGCACTCCTGCTGGAGTGTCCTGTTTTTATATATTACAAAGTTGGCAACCCTAGGCATCTTGTATCTTTAATGGCAAGTCAGCCCCAATATAAGCATTATTTAATGGATGTGCCAGATAAAAAAGTCTCCATATACATGAATAGGGGCTGGTTTCTGCTATGATGCTTAAATAATGACTGTGAAAGATGTGAGGGCTAATCTGTAATGATTTATGAGTACTGTCTACGATGTGGTTATTGAGATACATACTGTATAGTTATATCTGGCTACTGGAATATGTACTGTGCACATAGATTCATAGATTCATAGATACTAAGGTCAGAAGGGACCATTCTGATCATCTAGTCCGACCTCCTGCACAGCGCAGGCCACAAAATCTCACCCACCCACTCCGATGAAAAACCTCACCCATGTCTGAGCTATTGAAGTCCTTAAATCATGGTTCAAAGACTTCAAGGAGCAGAGAAGCCTCCCTCAAGTCAACCATGCCCCATGCTACAGAGGAAGGCGAAAAACCTCCAGGGCCTCTCCAATCTGCCCTGGCGAAAAATTCCTTCCTGACCCCAAATATGGCAATCAGCTAAACCCTGAGTTGGTTTAGTTTAATAGCAGGACTGTTAATAAATTAGCATATAGATGAACACAATAGATCAATCACCTCCTGGTGAACATTTCCAGGAGGGTAAGAAAAAAATTCTGGTGCTACTTCCAGGTACCAGCAAAATTACAAGACTTGTTTTGCCAAGGCTGGGAATTAACATATTAAAAGGAAACAAAACAGTAAAAAAGTGATTCTCTAGAGAGAGGTGGGCTAAGAAGGCCTTAGGCTTCCAGGGGGTGATAAACCTTAGGTGAGATAAACAGGCATTTAGACGGTCGTAAAATCCTTTTTCCATATGGGATGCTTTGTTCCTACTGTTAAGATTAAACAATATTTTGTTTTAAGAATGCTCCAGCACCTATGTGCAAATACAACATTTTTGATGCACAATCAATACACACGCATTTTTGCAGGTGCACCCATTGTGATACACTTTCAAAATTTGGCCCTTGAAACACTAGGATATGTATCTTAGCAACATAGAGCAGTTTAGATGAAGGTAGGGACTTTTAGCAATGGATATTTATGTGACATCATATCCTTAGAGTTGAATTGTATTTGAGATTGCACTTCATTTTTTGCAGTTAGATAACAGGTTTTAATCTTGGCTTTAATAGGAATGTTGCCTCTTCCAAGCTTAGGCCCAGAGAAGAGAATTCACCTGCAGCCAAATATACAGTAATTTTCACTTTTTAAAAATCCTATTAAAGTAACAGATTTATTACAAAAAAAGTAGCAAAAAACAGATGAACTCTAAACAGTCCAAGAATAACCCAGTCCTTTGTGTTAAGTCTTACGTTTCTCGCACACAAAGAACAAAAAACACTCTTTCAATGTGGATGAATTTTATTTGATATTAAGGAAAACAACATACAACAAATATAGGTCTTCATGAGATGGTGTTAATTTGTGTCCAGTTGCGTGACAGCCCCCTTGAATTGACTTACAGCCCTTCCCTACAGCAGACAGGCTTACATGTAAAGGTGCGATAAACAGAAAGCAATAGAGCCACATAGCATCATATGATCATTAGGTTCCTAGCAATAAAAAAAAGCAGTGCAGTGAGCTTCCTGATTGCTAATTACAAATGCTAATTGGAAAATGGTAAGTATTTTCTGTGAACATTTCAAAAGAAATTAAAAATACTATTTTTTAAGAATTTCTTTTTTGGCATTTTTCTGTTTTAAAAGTGGAAAAATGGAATTATATTGAGAGAAAGAAAAAATGTCTGAAAATTTTTGTTAAGAAGATAAAAGGTCATTTATTGTAAAAATAAAACAATTAACCAGAGCTATTAATTACAGTGTATAAGTTAGTGATGAGCAAATTTATAGACCTTACAAAGAGCACGTCTACACTGCAGTTGGGGGTGCAGCTGGGGTAGAATGGGCAGTGGCTGGGGATATTCGCCTTAGTATATACCCAGGGCGGTCTGGGTGAGTTTGTACTCAACTGGCTAGCCCGAGCTGTGGCTCGTGTTACCCAAGCTACACTGCTATTTTTAGGATGCTAGCTCAAGCAGACCTAGCTCTTGTCTATCTACCCATCCTGGGAAGAATCCTCCTGGCTGCAGTGTAGACATACCCAGTGACTAGATGCTTAGCTTTGAAGTCATCTCGCTCCCTTCCTTGTAGGCTATCCTTCTTCCTCCCTCCTCCAACGCTAACCAGATTCTTGTTCCATTCCCTGGCCCTTTTGACATGAACTCAGATCCTCTCTTTCCTTTGTGTCCCAATCTCTTTTCTTACCACTCACAACTTATCTTTCTTTCAGGGTTGTAACAAATTACATGAAATTATTCCCTGTAGGCTTGGTACATTTATGTGGAGACCAAGGAGTGATGGAATGCTTTAGGTTGGTCCAAAGAGCTATTGTGAAGTTGAGCAAAGATAAATTTAATCTGAACAGCAGGAAAAAAACTTCCTTTCAGTCGAATCTGTTAGACTGAAGAATATTTTCCCTAAGGTGATAGAGGAAATGCATTGATTGAGTCATTTAAAACTAGACTGGACATAATACTAAAGAATATCTGTTGGGAAGAATCTTGCATTGGTAGTGATGAATATTATGACTTAATGGACTTTTCCTTCTGTGATTTAATGTGACTCTTTGGGCATCCATGAGTTCAATAATACTGACATGTAAAGCATGAGCCCTGCGTTGCATTATCATTTGTGAGGAATGGTGATGGATGAATTTTAATGCTCATGAAAAGGAGGGACTAAGAACAATGACTTTATACATGCACAATACAGCAAGTGACTCAGGCAGCTGTCTCTGGACAGCTCTACCATCCTACTTCAGTTCTGATCTAAAGTGCCCTCTGCTTTTGCAGTCCTGGGCACTTTGTGGTCAATCCTCTTTCCTGCTTGTTTCATGTTGATCATAGTCCTATGTTCTCTTTTTGTCAGTGTTCAACAGCTTCCTTAGATAGTTCAGTTCTGTACAATAGGATGCAGGCTCTGGCTACACTGTATGAAATAAACAATGAGGAAATAAAGAGAATTGAAAATAAACAGGCTAGAGACTCAGCATTTGCATTTCCAGCCCCAACAAAACATTTTATCCATCATGTCTGATTCAGTATTAAATTTCAGTCCTATAGCTCATCGTTCGCTATGACTCTGGGGCCTATTGCCAGAGAAATATATCCACCCTGTCAAAGTCTTGCAGTAAATCACACACCTGCCTTTCATAAAATAGTCTTTTTGTGTTGATCAAGACAACCAATGCTAAAACATTGTGGCATCTAGTCGGGGATGAGTATGAAAGGAAACGCAGACTGGGAGCCCCATAGAAATGATGTGAGGGAAATGAATAGTGCAGGGGGATAAAATATTTTAAACGAGTGAAAGAGACATTTCAGTTGGGGAGAAGATATTTCAATTGATTAACATGAATCTGTGAAATCTAGGGAGAAGAATGAAACTTGAAGACAGTGTTTTTCATTAGATGAAAAGACTGGTAACCCAGCTGACTTCTGTGCCAGACAAAGCACCCAGCTCCTCTTACAATAGAATATATGTATAGAAACACTAAACGCAAGTAGAGTATCATTATGCTTCTGTTTCTCCCAAGCATTCCTATGACAACACTTAGAATCCTTTGTCCATTTTGTATTGCTGTATATGTTTGTGTAGTGAAATTTCTCCAGAACATGGGACCAAAAAGGGTCCAATTTTGAAAAGTAACTTCACCTGTCTGCAAAGTTTCTAGCCTGACATTTGATGATGACAACCAAAAAAGAAATGGGGTGGGTTTGAGAGAGATGCCTTGTGATTGTTCATCCTTAGCTCTACTCCAGAGCACTCAGTAGTGAGCCTCGGCAGCCAAAAACTCATTTGCCCATTGACATTATTTCTCAGGGGAGTGCTTACAACACCCGTGAGACACTCTTATTCTCTATCTCTGTGGCTCTACCACTGGGTAAGTTGAGATTATCTGAGGTTTGTATCTAGGGCCTGGTCTACACCTAAAACTTTGGTTGACCTGGCTACATGCCTGAAGACTGTGAAAAATTTCACACCCTGTGCAGCATAGTTAGGTCACCCTAGCCCCCACTGAAGAAGCAGCTAGGTCGATGGAAAAATTCTTCTGTCAACCTAGCGACTGCCTCTTGAGGGGGTGGATGATTAATTATGGAGACAGAAAAGGTCCATCCACGGCTGTAGTAAGAGTCTATACTACAGTGTAACAGCAGGATAGCTGCAGGGCTGCGGCTGGGCCAAGGCAGTGGTTGTAGTGTAGACATACCCTAGGATGCAGTATGGTCTAGTTGCTATGGTACTAGATTTGGAGTCAGGAGACTAGGAACAGAGTTCTGGCTCTGCCACTGTCTTCCTGTACAACCTTAGGCAAGCCTCTTCCCCACGTCCCCGCCACCCAGTCCATGTTTTGTTTATTTATAGGGTAAGCTCTTCAGGACAGGAATCATCTCTCACTATGTGTTTGCACAGCACCTAGCACAATGGGCATCCAATTTTAATTAAGTTATATTACAGCAGTGGTATAATACAAACTATAAAAAAAAGAAGAGGAAGAGAAGATTTTAGCTAGCACACGTGGATATGCCAGGTCGAATTGGAAAGGTTAAGCCTGCAAAGAATATTTATTCGGACATTGTTTGAAATTCTTTGTCAGCAAGTTTCGTGTTTTAATCAGTATTTGACAGATTTGGCTTTAGCTCCTGTGAAAATCGCTGAACAGCGAAGGGCGGTTGATCAGTGGCTCAGTGATTGCCATATGAATATCGACAGTACATGATGTCTTAAGTGGAGTGTGCCATTGTGGAGAAGCTTTCTATAGACACTGGAAATTGCAGAGTTATCGGTGCAAACAAAAATAGACTCACTTCAGTTTACAAGGTCTTTTCCGCCTCCTGATTTCATTGTTTTCCAAGGCCTTGTGTATACACAAAAGTTACACTGGTACAGTTAAAGTGATACAAATCTCTCAGTATGGACACAGTTATGCCAGTATAAATGTGCTTATAGCAGTATTCCTGTATGGGAAGGGGAATACGCTATATTGGTATAAGACACCTTTATTCTGGTATAGCTGCAGTCAAACTAGGGGTTGTACCAGTATAACTGTATCGGTAAAAATCACTCCCACACTGCCAGAGTTATGTCAGTACCTAATCTGTGCATGGACCTAAGTTTGGAGGTGATGGTTCCTTCGAGTTCCTTGCTCTGCTTGACTCCTTTTGGGGCATTAGTCAAGGGGTTGTCATTGTCCTGGGACAGATAATTCATTACACAACTTAAGTGACCGCATACAGCGGCCTTGTCTGCGGTCCAACTTATATCCCAGGGATCAATATGCATCCTATTATGAATGGCTGTTTGAAAATGAAGTCTGAAAGGGTGGTTGATTGCCAGAAGTCAGACTGTGTGAACACTGAGCAACATTTTGCAGCTTTTTATGCAGCTTCCTGTCACACTCTCCATAACTGCCGCAAAATTCTATCCCCTGGGAGGCTGAGAATTTGAGAAGAGGGGGCAGGCCATTTGGTGTTTATAACCCTCAGCCTCTATTAAAGTAAAACCTCATCAGCTGAGTAGGTTGGACTTTCACAGACTGCAGGAACACTTGGTCACTCTGAATCTTGCAAACTGGTGATGGGATGAGGAGCGGGTTTACCATGAAACAAACCGTGCAGTGGCACAGGGCCCCGAACAACAGGGGCCCCTCCAAAATGCAGGACAAATCTCATCTGACAACCTGTCTCTGAGTCCCGGCTAGCGGTGCAGCAGGGCTCAGGCAAGCAGGCTGCCTGCATGCCGTGGCTGGTGGCCCCATGCCGCTCCTGGAAGCGGTCGGCTGCTGGCATGTTTCTGCGTGCCCCTGGTCGGGGAGGTGGCTCCACGTGCCGCCCGTGCTCCGGGCCGCACACAGAGACCTGTTGTTCCCCTCCCCGCAAGGGGTGTGCAGAGACGTGCCAGTAGCAGGGCTAAGGCGGCTCCTTGCCTGCTCGGCCTCCCTCCCTCCCTCCCTCCATGCTGCACCGCTCCCAGAAACGGCCAGCATGTCCCTGCGGCCCCTGGGGATGTGTCTCTCTGTGTGCTGCCCCTGCTCCGAGCGCCAACTCTGCAGCCCCCATTGGCCGGCAAATGTGGCCAATGGGAGATGCGGGGCTGGCAGCTGAGGGCAGTGGCTTGCGGAGACCCCCTGTCCCCCCCCCACCTAGGAGCCGCTGCCAGACGGATGTGTGCCAGTCACTTTGGGAGCTGCACCGCCCAAGGTAAGCACTGATCCCTTGTCCCACTCCCGCACCCCTACCCTCTGCCCCAGCAGAACCCGCACCCTGCACCCAAACTTCCTGCAAGAGCCTGACCCCCTCACCCCTCCCACATCCCAACCCCCTGCCCCAGCCCAGAGCCTGCACCCAGAACCCAAACTCCCTCCCAGAGCCCAACCCCTGCACCTCCTCCCACACCCAAACCCCCTGCCCCAATCAAGGTACTTCACTTTATTTTCATTTACTTCCCATTACTTATAGGAGAAAGATGAAGAAAAAAAGAATGAAAAATGAGTGTGTGGGGGGAGATAAGAGAGAATGTTCTTTTTCTTGGCTGGGTCCCGAGGGAGGGCCCCCCCTCCAAAAATGAAGCTGTGCACAGGGCCCCACTAATGCTAAATCTGCCACTGGATGGGATTAAATGGGAAAATCACATTGATGTGGATGAAATCGCATTAGAGCAGAGCTGACCATGTGCTACTCCTGCTGGTCTCCAATCTGTCAGCAGCAGGAGATCAGCCACTGGGAAAGGTTTGTTTTGCACTAGCATCTTATTTCAATCAGGAAACTCAAGCAGACTTTTACTGCTACTAGCTACAGAGAGTTCTGATGGAGTCTGCTCACAGTAAGGATATTTTTAATCACAAACCTGTTCACACTGCAGACAGACAGACACAGACACACACACAAGCCAGCTGGCTAGGCTTTTGTACATCCTCTGCGTAGGTGATATGTGTTATACTTAATGGAGGAACTCACTTGTTGATGGAAACATACATGGTCAGATTATCTTCCCCAGGACAATTCAGGCAGTGCAAAGGAACCAGAATCTGCCTGTAGTGCTCCAGCTCAGAGTTCTCCTTGTGGATGGAGAACCCTCATTGTAGCAGGCTCATGGGTGACCCCTCACCCCATAATGCCAGGGGAAGGGGCACTGGGGGCATATTGGGGTGAAGTGCAACTCTGTCATGCCAATCCTCTGTTCTGCAGGCTGCTTTGATTTACACCAGTGCAGATTAACCCACAGAATCAGGGAGCCATTGCTGGCTTCCTAACAAAATCCACGCCTCCCCACTCCCGACACTCTTTTGTGTTGAATGGCTCTTCATGGAGCACAGAATGTGGCCCACAGAGTACAAAATTATGTTTGACTCTTAGCAGAATGAAAGCCCATTGAAAAGCAACGGACGAGATAGCTTGGACAGTCATTCCACTTTAGTGTGAATGGCTCCCCCCTGTACACAGCTGTCAGTTTTTAAAGAAGTTATTTTATCATTGCATCAGACAACAGCCACTTGCTTGGACAAAGCAGTCAGAAACATACCGGAGTGAATCGCCCATCACTGGGTAGGGTGATGGGGTAGGTGTAGGTCTTTCCCTGTCCAGTGGCTGATTGCTCTGTTTGCCTGCCAGCAATGCAGCCCAGGAGCTCCAGAGCATAGAAGCAGCTGGATAAAAAGCATGACCAAATGTTTTCTTTCTTCCCATGGCTGTCTCATTTTTTTGTTCTTTAAAAGACAGTCTTGCAGGACGAGGCTAGAATCCTCACCTGGCCACGCTAAGTGCTCTTGAGTAAGTCCCAGTGCATGAAAGACTTGGGTTATAATGAAGACCCGGGTCTTCTTCTCAAAGTCCAGCTGAAGATGTGTGCAAGGGAATGGGTCAGCTTTGGAAATAAGATTTGCTGCTTGTCCTGGGTGATATATACGCACAGCAGCTTTTGCCTCAGTCTGACTTCACATTGAGAATGCAAACACTAACGTGTAATTAGCTCCATGACTGAAGGGTAAAGTGCCTTATCCACCCACATGGGTATCAGGGAGTGCTGCAGGAGCTCACCCTGACAGCACATAAGTGTATTAGTGTGCTTCCTTGCTAGTCACGTTGTAGTGCATTCCCCCTGCACCACACGGGCAGCCCTCTGCACATTTTTAGGCCTGAGGTCTGGCCTTCATGGAGCAGCTTGTAGGCTCCAGTCTTTGGTGATTCATTTGATGGAGTATGTGAAATATGCTCAGTTAGTTCTATTTTTAATATGTATTTGTTACACTGAGATTCCTGTTGCCATAAATGTAGGATAAGGGCTAATTTCAGACATGTCCTGCAATGGTGACCCATAGGGGGGTGGGGGCAAAGGGTCACATGACCCTCCCCAAAACACCAGCAAGGCTGGCAGCTGGGGAGATGAAGGGGCAGGGCCTGAGCTAGAAGGGAAGAGGCAGGGCCAGAGCCTCTCCTCTTTCACAAAAAGAAAAGGAGGACTTGTGGCACCTTAGAGACCAACAAATTTATTTGAGCATAAGCTTTCGTGAGCTACAACTCACTTCATCAGAGCTGTAGCTCACGAAAGCTTATGCTCAAATAAATGTGTTAGTCTTTAAGGTGCCACAAGTCCTCCTTTTCTTTTTGCAAATACAGACTAACACGGCTGCTACTCTGAAACCTCTCCTCTTTCAGCTTCCTTTTCCGGCCATGCTGCTTGGTGCGGCATGCAGCAGCTGCTCTCTTACAGGCAGTCTCTGGCCACGCTGCTTGCCTGGGACAGCCCATGCCCGGGGGCCTGGAGCAGAGCCTTCTCCCCCCACCATGTAACGTGGGACAGGCAGAGTGTGGAGCCCCTGGGTTGGGGGCAGGGCGGGGACAAGTCAAATGGGGGGGGTTCACATCGGGGGCTGGGAGGAGCCACATGGGGAGGTCGCATGCCCCCGTTTAGCTGGTGCCCCCTTTGTGTCCCTCCCACTAATCGCCCGCCCTGCTAACTCACCCTGTTACAACTCAGGGTTCATTTATTCTCTGGGCTACTTACTGATGAGACATCCCCAGTAGAAACCGGTACTGATGAAATCACCACATGGTTATTCCAGAGCTGATGCTGTTCGGCATTTTCATCGGTGAGTTGAAGGTAAATATAAAATGACTGGTGATAAAATTTGTAGATGACACATCAATTGGCCGAATAGTAAACAACAATGGGGAGAAGGCCGCCATCACAAATGATCTAGATCGTTTGGTTAAGCTAGGTCCATTTCAAACCAAATGCGTTTTAACACAGCCAAATGCAGTCAGAAGGAATGCAGGCTGTACCTACAGAACAGGAGATTGTGTCCTGAGAAGCAATGACTCTGAAAAGGATTTAGAGGTCTGTGACCCAGGGATCTCTAGTGCCCACTCTTAGAGGGCACTGACGGTGCATAGGATTTTACAGGGATTCCCTGGGGCACATTTGTGTATAATAGTTCACCAAAGGGTGGCAGGTAGAGCCTCTTCTGAGAGCCACTGGTTGTCATAATCATTGTGCAATGTATGTAGGGATAATATTTAAGAAGTTATGCATCTATACTGAAAATTATGTTCTTAAGATTTTGGAGTTAAGGTGGGTCACCAGGAGGTGACATGACTCAGACAGGTTCCTCTCAGGCAGGAGATAAAAAACACTTTGATCATATGTGTATTGTCACCACACAATGGAGGCCCATTTGCATACTGAGCCAAGTGACAGCTGAGATGCCACAACATCTAGATGCGAGAAGATCTACAGGAAGAAACAAAACAGCGAGGGGATGTCCTGTTTATGACTGAAGACAAAGGATGGGACTTGTATACTTTGGGAAGCAAAGGAATACACTCAGTCCTTCACCTAGGAGACAAGCTGTCAGCATGTCTGTCTCCTGAAGAAAGACCACAGCCAAGTGTGGCTATAAAACACTGCAAGATCTTTGGGTGAGCATTACTCTACAAACCATGAGAGTATCTAAGTCTAGGCTCAAGAATGCATGTTGTGATTTATTTTATATGTAACCGTTTTGTTTTCAATACTTCTACTTGCTACTAGTTGAATCTCTGTGCTTTTAAAATAAACATAGGCTTGATTTTGACTATTAACATATCCAACAGCTGTGTGTTAAGTGGAGTGGTGTTCTGAAGTGGAGCTGGTAAGTTAGGGTGTCCTGTTCCTTTGGAAGCAGTGAATCTGTGAATATTGCAAGTGTACAGTGGAACAGGGGCTAGACATTCCAGAGAGACGCTCGGAGGGGTCAAGGGTTGGAGTGTGCCTATCGCTAACTTGCAAAGAAACAGCATGGTAGCTGAGGCTTACAAGGGAGTGCTTGTGTTGTCCATGGCCACTGGAGTTGGGAGCTGATCTCCAGCAGGCATAGACAAGACTTCCTCGTGCTAAGGGCAGGTGGTAGTGAGGTGCCCCCACAACCCTGGGTACTCCCAGAAAGCATCACAGGGTCATAGTTGACAAACAATTGAACATGAGCTCCCAGTGCAATGTTGTGGCCAAAAGGGCTTATGCAATTCTTGGGGAGTAGTGAGCAGAATTAGGGTGATTTTATGTCTGGCATTGGTATCAGAACACTGCATGCAGAATACTGCATATCAGAATACTGCATACCGTTCTAGTGTCCACAGTTTAAGGAGGATGTCTAAAAACTGGAGAGAGTGCAGAAAAAAGAGTCACAGAAATGATTTGAGGGCTGGTGAAAATACCTAAGTCCTGGTCTACACTAGGCACTGAGGTCGAATTTAGCAGCGTTAAATCGATGTAACCCTGCACTCGTCCACATGACGAAGCCCTTTTTTCCGACTTAAAAGGCTCTTAAAATCGATTTCCTTACTCCACCCCCGACAAGGGGATTAGCGCTGAAATCGGTTTTGCTGGGTCAAATTTGGGGTACTGTGGACGCAATTAGATGGTATTGGCCTCCGGGAGCTATCCCAGAGTGCTCCATTGTGACTGCTCTGGACAGCACTCTCAACTCAGATGCACTGACCAGGTAGACAGAAAAAGGCCCGCGAACTTTTGAATTTCAATTTCCTGTTTGGCCAGCGTGGCAAGCTGCAGGTGACCATGCAGAGCTCATCAGCAGAGGTGACCATGATGGAGTCCCAGAATCGCAAAAGAGCTCCAGCATGGACCGAACGGGAGGTACGGGATCTGATCGCTGTATGGGGAGAGGAATCCATGCTATCAGAACTATATTCCAGTTTTCGAAATGCCAAAACATTTGTCAAAATCTCCCAGGGCATGAAGGACAGAGGCCATAACAGGGACCCGAAGCAGTGCCACATGAAACTTAAGGATCTGAGGCAAGCCTACCAGAAAACCAGAGAGGCCAACGGCCACTCCGGGTCAGAGCCCCAAACAGGCCGCTTCTATGATGAGCTGCATGCCATTTTAGGGGGTTCAGCCACCACTACTCCAGCCGTGTTGTTTGACTCCTTCAATGGAGATGGAGGCAACACGGAAGCAGGTTTTGGGGATGAGGAAGACGATGATGAGGTTGTAGATAGCTCACAGCAAACAAGCGGAGAAACCGGTTTTCCCGACAGCCAGGAACTGTTTCTCACCCTGGACCTGGAGCCAGTACCCCCTGAACCTACCCAAGGCTGCCTCCTGGACCCACCAGGCGGATAAGAGACCTCTGGTGAGCCTACCTTTTAAAATACTATACAAGGTTTAAAAGACAGCATGTTTAATGATTAATTTGCCCTGGCATTCGTGGCTCTCCTGGATATACTCCCAAAGCCTTTGCAAAAGGTTTCTGGGGAGGGCAGATTCCATCCACCATGGTAGGACACTTTACCACTCCAGGCCAGTAGCACGTACTCAGGAACCATTGTAGAACAAAGCATTGCAGTGTATGTTTGCTGGCATTCAAACAACATCCGTTCTTTATCTCTCTGTGTTATCCACAGAAGAGTGATATCATTCATGGTCACCTGGTTGAAATAGGGTGCTTTTCTTAAGGGGACATTCAGAGGTGCCCGTTCCTGCTGGGCTGTTTGCCTATGGCTGAACAGAAATGTTCCCCGCTGTTAGCCATGCGGTGGGGGGAGGCAAAATGCGACCTTGTAACGAAAGCACATGTGCTATTTATGTAATGTTAACAGCAAGGTTTACTGTGAAAGAGTGTACCCATTGTTCTATAAAATGTGTCTTTTCAAATACCACTGTCCCTTTTTTTTTCTTCCACCAGCTGCATGTGTTTCAAGGATCACAGGATCTTCTCCTTCCCAGAGGCTAGCGAAGATTAGAAGGCGAAAAAACGCACTCGCGATAAAATGTTCTCTGAGCTCATGCTGTTCTCCCACACAGACAGAGCACAGACGAATGCATGGAGGCAGACAATGTCAGAGTGCAGGAAAGCACAAAATGACCGGGAGGAGAGGTGGCGGGCTGAAGAGAGTAAGTGGTGGGCTGAAGAGAGGGCTGAAGCTGAAAGGTGGCGGCAGCGTGATGAGAGGAGGCAGGATTCAATGCTGAGGCTGCTGGAGGATCAAACTAATATGCTCCAGCGTATGGTTGAGCTGCAGGAAAGGCAGCAGGAGCACAGACCGCCGCTACAGCCCCTGTGTAACCAACCGCCCTCCTCCCCAAGTTCCATAGCCTCCTCACCCAGACGCCCAAGAATGCAGTGTGGGGGGCCTCCGGCCACCCAGCCACTCCACCCCAGAGGATTGCCCAAGTAACAGAAGGCTAGCATTCAATAAGTTTTAAACTTTTAAAGTGCTGTGTGGCCTTGTCCTTCCCTCCTCCACCACCCCTCCTGGGCTACCTTGGTAATTATCCCCCTATTTGTGTGATGAATTAATAAAGAATGCATGAATGGAAGCAACAATGACTTTATTGCCTCTGCAAGCAGTGATCGCAGGGAGGTGGGGAGGATGGTTAGCTTACAGGGAAGTAGAGTGAACCAAGGGGCAGGGGGTTTCATCAAGGAGAAACAAACAGAACTTTCACACTGTAGCCTGGCCAGTCATGAAACTGGTTTTCAAAGCTTTTCTGATGCGCACCACACCCTCCTGTGCTCTTCTAACTGCCCTGGTGTCTGGCTGTGTGTAACCAGCAGCCAGACGATTTGCCTCAACCTCCCATCCCGCCATAAATGTCTCCCCCTTACTCTCACAGATATTGTGGAGCGCACAGCAAGCAGTAATAACAGTGGGAATATTGGTTTTGCTGAGGTCTAACCGAGTCAGTAAACAGCGCCAGTGCGCTTTTAAATGTCCAAATGCACATTCTGCCACCATTCTGCACTTGCTCAGCCTGTAGTTGAACAGCTCCTGACTACTCTTCAGGCTGCCTATGTATGGCTTCATGAGCCATGGCATTAAGGGGAAGGCTGGGTCCCCAAGGATAACTATAGGCATTTCAACATCCCCAACGGTTATTTTCTGGTCTGGGAAGAAAGTCACTTCCTGCAGCTTTTGAAACAGACCAGAGTTCCTGAAGATGCGAGAGTCATGTACCTTTCCCGGCCATCCCACGTTGATGTTGGTGAAATGTCCCTTGTAATCCACCAGTGCTTGCAGCACTATTGAAAAGTACCCCTTGCGGTTTATGTACTCTCTGGCTTGATGCTCCGGTGCCAAGATAGGGACATGGGTTCCGTCTATGGCCCCACCACAGTTAGGGAATCCCATTGCAGCAAAGCCATCCACTATGACCTGCACATTTCCCAGGGTCACTACCCTTGATATCAGCAGATCTTTGATTGCATTGGCTACTTGCATCACAGCAGCCCCCACAATAGATTTGCACACTCCAAATTGATTCCCGACTGACCGGTACCTGTCTGGAGTTGCAAGCTTCCACAGGGCTATTGCCACTCGCTTCTCAACTGTGAGGGCTGCTCTCATCTTGGTATTCTTGCGCCTCAGGGCAGTGGAAAGCAAGTCACAAAGTTCCATGAAAGTGCCCTTACGCATACGAAAGTTTCGCAGCCACTGGGAATCGTCCCAGACCTGCAACACTATGCGGTCCCACCAGTCTGTGCTTGTTTCCCGGGCACAGAATCGGCTTTCCACCGCATGAACCTGCCCCATTAGTACCATGATGCCCACATTGGCAGGGCCCGTGCTTTGAGAGAAGTCTGTGTCCATGTCCTCATCACTCTCATAATCGCACTGACGTCGCCTACTCGCCCAGTTTCACTTTGCTAGGTTCTGGTGCTGCATATACTGCTATACTGCTGGATAATGCGTGTGGTGTTTAATGTGCTCCTAATTGCCAAAGTGATCTGAGCTGGCTCCATGCTCGCTGTGGTATGGCATCTGCACAGAAAAAAGGCGCGGAACGATTGGTCTGCTGTTGCCCTGACGGAGGGGGGGGACTGACGACATGGCTTACAGGGTTGGCATACAGGGAATTAAAATCAACAAAGGGGGTGGCTTTGCGAGAAACTGAATGGCCGCCTCAGGGATAGAACTCAAAACCTCAAGGATAGAACTCAAAACTGGGTTTAGCAGGCCATTGATTTCACAGAGGGAGGAAGGGAGGAGAAAATGAATACAAACAAATCTATTTCTTGTTTTGAGCCACTTCATCTATCTTTAAAAGAAAAGGAGTACTTGTGGCACCTTAGAGACTAACAAATTTATTAGAGCATAAGCTTTCGTGAGCTACAGCTCACTTCATCGGATGCACCTATTCATCTATCTTTATACATCTTGCTGGCAACAGACTGTGCAGTACGACCGCTAGCCATCGTCACCTCCTGGGTGCTCAGCAGAAGATGGTGCAGCATGACTGCTGGCCATCATCTTCTGCTGGCTGCAGATTAAAAGACAGTGCACTGCCGGTAGGACTCAATCGCCATGAGACGAAACAAGGGAAATGACCTGGCTGAGTCACTCCCATGTTTGCCCAGGTGCCCGGTTAAAAGAGCACCCAGGACTACGTCGACGACGGCTACCAGTCATACTGCACTGTCTGTTGCCAAAAGGCAATAAACTGCTGCTGTGTAGCAATGCAGTACCACATCCGCCAGCACCCAAGAGACATACGGTGATGGTTAGTTGAGCGGGCTCCATGCTTGCCGTGGTATGGCGTCTGCAAAGGTAACTCAAGAAAAAAGGCGCAAAACGATTGTCTGCCCTTGCTTTTACGGAGGGAGGGAGGAAGGGAACGGGGGCCTGACGATATGTACCCAGAACCACCCGCGACAATGTTTTAGCCCCATCAGGCACTGGGATTTCTACCCAGAATTCAAATGGGCGGTGGAGACTGCGGGAACTGTGGGATAGCTACCCACAGTGCGAAGCTCCAGAAGTTGACGGTTGCCTCGGTACTGTGGACACAGTCTGCCAACTACATGCACTTAGAGCATTTGTATGGGGACACACACACTCGACTGTATAAAAACGCTTTCTACAAAACCGACTTCTATAAATTCGACCTAATTTCGTAGTGTAGACATACCCTTACAGTAAGAGACTTACAGAGCTCAATCTGTTTTGCTAATCAGAGTGGTGGCTTGACAACAGCACCTAAGTACCTTCATGAGGCACAAATACTGAGTACAAAAGGGCTCTTTAATGGAGCAGAGAAAGGCATAATAAGAACCAATGACTGGAAACTGAAGCAGGACTAATTCAAATTAGGGACAGGGCACACATAGTTAACAGTGTGGGTCACCAACCAGTGGATCAAACTACCAAGGTACAGTGGTGGATGCTCCATCTCTTCTTGTCCTCAAATCAAGACCAGATGCCTTTCTGGGAGACGCTTTAGTCAAACACAAGTTACTTGGCTCAATATAAGGATAACTCTCTTCAGACATGGTTTTGTCCTGTTTTTATCTCAGTACTGGACAGGGGACAAACCTTAGAAAAGCAGGAGTGTCTGAAAAGCAGTTCAGACTACAGGGGTGTAAACTGCAGCACACATTAATGTTCTAATTACCCCTTGTGGATGCTCCCGGCTTGAACTGAAAGGTACCTAGTTTGGGTTAACATAATCCTCTCTCAAACAGTTCTACGTTCCAGACAAGCCCTTAGGCCGCAATGAAATTCGCAGCCTTTATGCCATGGACAGTTATTGCTCCTTAACAAATAAATATCTACAACAATCGGGGGTGGCAGGGAAATATCTGGTATGTGATCCTTTCATATTTTAATGTAAAAATAAGCATATTGATTTTTGATAAATATTCACTTTATCCCTCACCAAGAGACCAGTCTGAACAGGGTGATATTGGCAGCACAGGGACAGCAAATATTCCCCCCCATCTGCCATCTTTTAAAATCAATGTGAATTTATTACGGCACCAAAATGCTACAAGGAGGCTACACATATTTAAAAAGCACTGAACTGTGTGCTTATAAATGATCTCCCCCGTTTCTACTGTAATGCCTACAATCAGGGAGAGATTGTGTCCTGTGTTCAATCAAACTCAGGCCTGGAGTCTGTGTTCCTTACAAACACAAACTATGAAATGTGATTTCTGTTTTAATCTGGTAAGTGCCTCCCAGTATTTAAGATTGGCAGTGGCGCTGCTAACATAATGAACTTTGTCCATTTTTTTTCTAAATGGTATTTTTAAAATATCCTTTGAAAGAGGAACAAATAGAAACAGGCCAGGTTACTTAGAGAACTATGGCCTAGATCTCCCAGCTGATATATAAACTGATATATAGTAGCTGAGGACCTGGGTCTGTATCTTACAAATGCTCAAACTTGTAATTATATTCATTCATCCCAAGATTCTGTTGCGGGTAATGGCAGAAATTCCCATCCTGAATCAGCAAAGCACTCAAGCATGGGATAGAAGGCAAACGTGCTCAGATGCATTGCTGAATCAGGGCCTCAGGCAAGACGATCCCTCTATTAGCCAAGGTAATTAACTAACCTGTTTACCTGCCTGATACTAGTGAAAGGTTTATTACCTGGCACTTTTCATGTCTAACAACCCCAGATTAAGTGGGTCAACTGCTCTGAGTCCAAGAGAGAGTCACCCTGCCCCCATCAGAGGCAGCCTTTCAGAATGTATCAGCACAGGCACTAAATCTGATCAGACACCCTTTACCATGAGTGTAATAAAGAGAAATGAGCAATATGTTATTTTCCCATAAAAAACAAAAAAGTCACCCTGTCTAGAAGAGTTTACTCACTGCTGGTGTGCCTCCTCATGGCTGGGCATGGCATAGCGGGCTCTCCTCGTCTAGTGCCACTGGAGCCTGCAGTGGTCTGCCTCTTACAACTCAGCCCTCCAGCCAGGTCACTTTTAGCCCCACTCTTTGGAGGTCACTGAAACCTCCTCTGATGTTGAAAATCCAACACCATTATATCAGGTCTGTGGCCTCTGACTCTGGTCTTCGTGGTCCTCACACCCTCTTGTTACAGGACTTTCAAAAGTCCTTACCCCCTTATATAAGGGGGCTTCATGCCACCTTCCCTGGGCATAAGCAGGGATGTAATTTTAGAACAATTCATGGGGTGCAAAGTTACAGCAACATATAATTATATCTGATTTTAGTATAGCCTGCAAAGTCAGGGGTGGGGGAAAGTGGAGCATATAGACTTCTGAAAAGTGTGAGGGAGGAAAATCAATGTCTGGGAGGACACTTGCCTCCCCTTTCCCCATAGCAAATGATGTCCTGTTTGGAAGCTATCAAATGGTATACCAAATTTGTCAGTGTTGTTGCATTACGATTAGCAAGCTGATTTTAAATTGTTGTAACAGATTATTTTGGAGAGGTTCTAGGTGGCTTTCTCCACCTCTGGCAGAGAGGGGGGGAATTATACCTGGGTCTCCCAAGTCCCAGGTGGGTGCTCTAACCACTGAGCGAAAAGTTATGAGCTACACATTGGTAGCAGTACCACCTTCTCTTCTGGCTATTTTGTGTGGCACGAGGCAGGTGCCTAATTCATTCATGCTTGGATACCCAGGATAATCACTTGGATTGCCTAAGGGATAATGCCAGCCCTGCTCATTCAGTGTTTCCCCTTTACACGTATTTCTGGAATAACTTTTACAAATGTTTCTTGTGTATCTGAATCTGGGGCTTTTTCATTGCACATTTCTGATGGGCAAGGATGGGAGAAGCTCCCTTTCAACACCCAGAGCATTAAATTGTTGGAAATATGTTTCCTAGAGTATGCAGCCTTTTTTTGAATTTGGACATTTTATGGAAAGTTATACTAGTTGAAGCATTCCATTTGAAGATTCGATAGTATAGGGAATTATTAGTTGAATATGGAAAAATTGAGCCTACACATTAATTATTGTTAGCTAAGCTGGGTGAAATATTTTATATGAAACTTTTTTGCAATAGAAAAATGCAGATTTGGCAATGCCGAAATGTTTCTTGAATGCATACAGATTTTGTTGACTATTTCAATTAAAAAAAAAGTTCAAAAAAATTCTGCAAACAATCAAAATGGCCAGTTTTGGCATTTTCAAAAAGAAATGGTATAATTTTTCTGTTTGAAATGACATTTTGTTTCAACATTTCCTTTAATTTTGTTTTTCTTTTACAAATCAGAAATGTTTAAAATTACAATTAAAATGAAACATTACGATTTTGTCAAAACAAAATGTTTCATTTGACCTGAAACTATTTTTTTTTTGGACTTTTTGAAACTGCTTTCAATGAACTGAAAAATCCATTTTTTGCCCGGCTCTCATTTTTATTATTACAATAGTTTCTAAGGGCCAACCAAGATCAGGGGCTGCTTGTGCTGGGCATTGTACATACACATAGTAATAGACTGTTCTAAAAGATATTATAGTCTGAACTGAGATGACAGAAGAATGATAGGAAAGGGACACAGCAGATCTGATGCGACTCCAGAGAAGTTAGTAGAAAGGGCAAAATAAAGTACTTTTCTGTCCACCCATTTTCATATTGTGCTTTGCCAATATGAGTGTGGACATAAATTTCACATTGTATTTTACCAATCTGAGTGAGGAAAGAGGACATCAGAAATGTTCTCTCTCCCCGTGAGAAATGTTCTCTCTCCCTGTGAGAGAACATTTGTTTAATATTTATGTAAAAGGGAATCAGCCTTCTTTTAGTGCAACTGAAATGTCTCTTCAAGGCAATACATGCAGTGCAATCTGTTTTTTTTACAGCTTTGGTTTGAAACCATTTGCTAGTTCTCAGATACTAAAGTCGATGATATACTGCAAGGAGCCACAACATGAGAGCAAACAGAGTGGATTGTTCATGCTTTACAACACGCCTTTACATTTTTATAGTGAAAAAGGGGGCACTGCTTTCCCGTCCTTCAGACTTTAAAGTTTTCACCGACAAGCAGCCAAGTGTAATTAAACTTTATGTATTTGTAAATATAAGATAGCTGAACCAACCAGTTTTTTCAAGCGAGAGGAAGTACCCACTTGAGGGACTGAAATATTATAGTAAGTATATTACTAGGTAAAAGTATTTGTGTTACATCCAACTGAACGGGAGCTCTCACTGACTTGCCATGTTGTATATCAACCACTATCCTTATCTCACTTTCAAAGAGAGTTAGACGCTTAACTTCCTGAAGCCACTTTGAAAATTCCTGGCTTAAAGCATTATGGGAAGCTGGCACCACTAATATAACAACGATAAACAAGAAGTGCGTGGAGATTGCACCCAACACATTGAATAGCCCCATTGAAGACAATGGGACGTAACATTGACTTCAGGTGGGATTTCATAAGGCACATGCGAGGACAGAGTTTGGCTCAAGTGTGTTGGGACCATCAGGGCGGCAGTAGAATAATTTACACTGATATCTAGTAGGTGAGATTCACTTGGGGTTCCCCAGTGGTGGAAAGTTTGCAAGGCAGAAGCAAGCTTTCCTCTTCCAGGAAGCTGAAGTGGATCAGCACAGCTCCAAGAGTGAGTAGTGCTGGCTGGCGGAGGAGCAGAATGAGAACAGCTCTACCCCCTGGACCCTCTGTGAGTAGAGCTCCTAAGGAACTTTAATCATAAAGCTCCTTTGGAACTTAAGTTCCTGGTGGAATTAAAGCTGCTTTTCACTGGGGAGGCTGCAGGCAAAACAAACCTGCAGAGTCAATCCTACCCAGGATGCAGCAGGCCAGTCACATGCAGGGGTGTATGTGCATGCAATCTGTATATCGCTGTATCAGAAAGAATAAATCAGGCATTTTAAAATCTGAATGGATTCAGACTCATAACCAAGAGGTAAATATTATTGTGCCCATTTTACAGATGGGCAAACCCAGCCACAGAGTAGTTCAAAGACTTGTCCCAGGCCACAGAGCATGTTAAAAGCAGGGAAGGGAATAGAAGATAGAAAACTAAGATGTCTCCTGCCTAGCAGTTCCTTGCTCATACTACCGGATGTGCTCCCACCCTGGGACTGGCTGAACATTGAAGTTACACCATTGGTGCCACGTATCTTAGTTGGCACACCGATAGCATTTTCTACAATTCAGTTGGATAGCAGCACTCTGGGTAGTGCATTTCTACAGGAGTTGTACACTCGAGTGCACAAACTCACTTCATGCTTTGTTTCACAGCCCACCTGAAGCCTGCAATAACAACTTCTCCAAGATATGCAGCCTGGCCCGGCCTTATTGCTTAAATACCCTCATAAATTTATTCCAACCTGATCTGCAGCTCAAATACAAATTCAGTAAGGCAAAGGGGGATTTAAAAGCATTGTAAATGAATTAACTTCTTGATGAATGATTATAACATTTTATGGAGCCATTTAAACATTACAGCATTTGTTTCAAAAGGACAAGGAAAGTTGCCTCTTTTAAAGCACACACATTACTTTGATAATTGAAATGAGACATATTGCCCGATTCAAATGTTCCTTGCTTCTTGATGTAGACTTTTTTTTTCTATCGCTACAAAAAGAAATAGCAATTTTGATTGGCCGTCTGGTTTTCTTCACATTGATTAGCCTGATTCTTGATTGCGCGATTTTTGGCAGTAGGGGAGAGGTTTGCATATTTTGAGCAGTTCTGTAACTTCTGTGTATTTTTGCATTTAATAGAATAAAGTGACTATAAAGTTTGCGGATTATACCAAACTGGGAAGGGTTGCAGATGCTTTGGCGGATGGGATTAAAATTCAAAATAATCTGGACAAACTGGAGAAATGGACTGAAGTAAATAGGATGAAATTCAATAAAGACAAATGCAAAGTACTCCACTTAGGAAGAAACAATCAGATGCACTCATACAAAATGGGAAATGACTGCCTAGGAAGGAGTACTATGGAAAGGGATCTGGGTCATAGTGACCACAAGCTAAATATGAGTCAATAGTGTAAAGCAGTTGCAAAAAAAGTGAACATCCTTCTGGGATGGATTAGCAGGAGTGTTGTAAACAAGACACAAGATGGAATTCTTCCGCTCTACTCTGCACTGATTAGGCCTCAACTGCAGTATTGTGTACAGTTCCAGGTGCCACATTTCAGGAAGGATGTGGACAAATTGGAGAGAGTCCAGAGAAGAGCAACAAAAACGATTAAAGGTCTAGAAAACATGACCTGTGAGGGAAGATTGAAAAAATTGGGCTTGTTTAGTCTGGAAAAGAGAAGACTGAGAGGGGACATGATAACAGTTTCCAAGTATGTAAAAGGTTGTTACAAGGAGGAGGAATAATTTTTTTTTCTTAACCTCTGAGGATAGGACAAGAAGCAATGGGCTTAAATTACAGAACTTGCAGGCTTGGGAGTGGGGCATTCAGACTCACCTTTCCTAAATAAGTCATTCCTTCTTCTATAAAGGAGTTAATAAATTCATAGATTCTAAAGCCAGAGGGGAGCACTTTGATCATCTAGTCTGACTTCCTGCATAGCACAGGCCAGAGAACTGCCCTGAATTAATTTCTGTTTGAACTAAAGCAGATCTTTTAGAAAAACATTCAGTCTTGATTTAAAAATTGCCAGTAATGGAGAATCCACCCCAGCCTTTGGTAAATTGTTCCAGTGGTAGATTACCTTCACTGTTAAAAATCTGCCTGCTATTTCTAGTCTGAATTTGTCTAATGTCCATTTCAGTCATTTGATCTTGTAATACCTTTGTCCGCTAGATTGGAATCAAGTCCGTTATTGAATGTTGTTCTTCATGTAGGTACTTATACATAGTAATCGAGTCACCCCTTAACCTTCTCTCTGATCAACTAAATAGACTGAGCTGCTTGAGTCTATTGCTATAAGGCATGTTTTCCAGTCCTTGAGTCATTCTCGTGGCTCTTCTCTGAACCCTCTCCAATTGGTCAAGTTCCTTCCTGAATTGTGGGCACCAGAACGGGACACAAGATTCCAGCAGCTGTTGCACCCGTGCCAAGCACAGAGATAATATAACCTCCTCACTCCTATTTATACAGCCAAGGATTATGTTAGCTCTTTTGGCCTCAGCACCACACTGGGAGCTCATGTTTAGTGACTTGTCTTCTTCATTATTACCACTCCCCTCACCCCTGTCTTTTTGTTGTCTGCAAACTTTATCAGTGATTCTTTTATGTTTTTTTCTAGTTCATTGATAAAAATGTTAACAGCATAAGGCTAAGAACCAAATCTCATGGGACTAGAAACACGCCTGCTCAGTGATGATTCCCCATTTACAATTACATTCTGAGTCCTGACATTTAGTCTGTTTTTAAATCCACTTAATATGTGCCTGTATGATTCTAGCTTTTAATCAAACTGTTATGTGGGACTAAGTCAAACTCCTTAAAGAAGCCTAAGTATATTATATCAACCCTATTACCTTCATCAACCAAATTTATAATCTCATCAAAATAAGATATCAAGTTAGCTTGATGAGATCTATTTTCCATAAACCCATATTGATGGATATTAATTATATTACCTTCCTTTAATTCTTTATGAATAGAGGCCCATACCAGCAGTTCCATTCTTTTGCCTGGGATTGAAGTTTGGCAGAGTTGCAACATTGGGTTAAAAGCCAATTGAATTTCACATGCCTAGACCAGAGCTGAATGGCCCTCTAACAATAGGAAGTAAGCTTTGTCATTAACTCAGATCTGCCACTTAAACATGAGCCTTCAAAATCTTAAAGTTGGTTATTTATTTCTTAAGTTCAATGAATTAAAAAAACAAAACAAAACAAAAGAAAAAATCACCGTACAATACAAAGGTTAATATCAGAAAGTAGCCTTTTCATTACAGTTTGGTCATAAAATACAGTATAAATAATAGCATCTTACATTAAAATAACATTTTAGATTGCTACATGGAGGGATTTCACATCCCACTCCCTTCCCTTTGCCAGAGTAACTATTACAAATTAGACTCTGAGACACTCTTAACATTCATTATTTCTGACACACAACAGGCCACATAAAATAAAGCACATACAAATTCTGTATTTTTTTTTAAAATGTGCACTTTTTGTATTTTCACCACAAGTACAACATGTCAAGTTGCACAGCTTAAGAGATTCTTGAGCACAAAGCCAGGACATCAGAATGAGATTTTTGGATTGGCTATTTAGCTGCTAAAAAAAAAATCCAGACTAAAACAGACAAACTTGTTCAACTGTCGTTGCATAATGGGAAATAATTTTAAGCAATACCATTTTTCCCTAACAGAATTACCATACAATTCCATAATCACCAAAATATCAAAATAATACTCAAACGTATATTGCACCCACAAACGCTATGCTGTCATGCTGTGTGAATGTGTCTCCTCTTCATGAAGGGCGTATGCTCTGATAATCAGACAGGCTAAAGGACCTTCTGTTTAAATCTGTAACACAAATTGTGTGCAGTTGTAACACACCTTTCTTTTGTGTTTTGTTATACATTTGCTGCTATAAATGAAAAGATCCTGTTTGCTAACCCCTCCCAGATGATCCTTCTGTTTAGCTCAATTTTTAAAGGGTGAAGTATTGAAGCAAAATCTCATGCACTTTACAAAAAGACAAGATCAGCAGAGCATTAAAACACTAATGAGTGCTGGACTTTTGGTGATAAAGTCTTGTCGAGGGGATATTTCTGACTAGTATAATGACACTAGAAATCTGATTTCACACACTGACAAAATGGATGACACTGTCAAGAACACTGCAAAGGTAAATGAAAGCTTAAAATTACATTTAAAGAGGTTGCCTGAAGAAGTCTCATTAGACTCGAGTCACTTAGAATCCATGCGAGCATTTCACATCTGAATGGAAATGAGCATTGCACATCGCTAGTAGGAAATGCACATAGATCCAGCATCTCACATATGCGCTCTCTCCTCTGTCCCTATATATATGTAATCCTTCTGCCAGGCCGAGTTGATAGCAGCAAGGGCCAGGTTCAGTACACAGGGCTTTCCCTCTCATCAAAGCAAATACAAAACTGGCTCAAGCCCCCACTCAGTGACCTGGGAAAATCTTACACACACCCCTGGGTGCCTCAAAGAGGCAATACTTCCCCTCTTGCAAGCACAGAGTCTGGGCACAGCAGAGAATCTTTAATAACATGAGGTAAATGACATCAGTATTAAATTGGGAAAACACCACAACTAGGGTTCATCAACCAAACCACGAGCAAAGACCCACCCCAGCAAATTGGGCCATGTCCTTTCCCTTTGGTTCTTGAGTCCAACAACCCAAGTGTCTCTTGAGTCCAGCAACTCAAAAATCACCCAAAGTCCAAAAAGTCCAACAACCCAAAAGTCAAGCCCCAGAGTTCAAAAATTCATCTGCAAAGTGTCATTCCCCAGTTTGGGGTGAAAGTGTGTATGTGTGGGGCAGGGAAAGAGGTAAGAGGCACCTTACATGATCTGAAGCTGACTGCCCCGCAGCTCCATAGGGCTTCACTCCGATCCGCTCCACCATCCATCCCACAAACCACTCCGCTCCGCAAGCCTCTCCAGCCATCCCATGAACCTCTCCACTCTGCTCCACAATAGATCTTCAGGCTCCCCACCACTTAACACAGTGCTCAGTGATTTCAGCTTGTAGTAGTAGGAGCCTCAGTGCTGGTACACCATAAAGCCAAAGTGAATTCAGCTCAGCACCCTTAGCTAGACTCCTAATAGACCCAAAATTAGCTCTGATATTCCACAGTGGAGAGAAACAGGTACAATTGATGGTTCAGGCCCTCACAAAGGGCCCCATACCACAAGGTACTAATACCTATCTCCAACCTCTCTCAATTCACAGAGTTTTGGAACCCATGTCTCTTGCCTAGCGAGTGTTACTTAGTTGATGGCGAGTCCCTCCATCATAACAAAAGGCCAAGTACAGTTCCACTGTCCTTGATTCCCATAACCACAATTTATTCTTCGTGCCCCAGTAACAGAGACACTGGGGATCCCACGGCAGCCAAAGTGACCATTTGGACAGCTATGGCCTCATTCTAGGTGGGGTGGGTGTGCCTGTGCAAATGAGATCAGCCCCTGAAATTCTTCTCCACATTTGCCACACCTCACCACTAGATGTCAGGGTGGAGCTCATCCTGACTCTGCTTACATATAATTTAGAAGTAAACAAGTATATGAAACAAAAATAAGGATGAGTGAATTAATTATGCCCAGTGTCAAGCCCACTCCAACTTTATCAGTTTTAGAGTTCAGTTCATCCCCAAACCTTAGGTTAGTAGAGACTGTGGTTAAAAAGGAGCAGAAAGGGAAACAAAGAAAAATTTTAATAAAGATAATTTGTATGTACCATGCAGTCTGTACCATTTTCTTGCAGCAACCAGTGTTCTTCTCTCTATAATACACAGTGCGGGCTTCTCTTTAGCTAGAAAAAGATGAGTGCTTGTTTTAAATTGAGTGCTTGAAACCGCCTGCTCACTCCCATGAGTTTCTGAATATGCCAGAACTTTGGGGTCTGAAATTATGTTCCAAACTGGCTTCCCCTGTTTCCAGACATCCAGATTTGGCCATTTGAAAAAGATTTGGGCTGCAATTGCAAATCAGGGCTTTTGATTTGGGCCCGTCTGTTTTAGAATGCAGGAACAAAGTTTTGTGAACCAGAAAAACGATTGGGCATGTTCACAAAATCTTTTATCTCCTCAAGGTTAGTCTATCCCTATTAAGAATCCATCAAGGTTTGTCCCAAGTTGAGCTCTTTCCCATTTTCGTGCCAAATCAAAGATAAACATATCAGCTGCTCAGAATTACAAGGATATCTGGGTATATCTCACTTAATCATTTTTCTGTCTCAGGCACAGGTGCACCTCGGTCCCTCCTATTCTCTGCATGTGGCACATAATCATCTAGTTTTCTGTGGGCTGTAATATTTTGGTCTAATTTCAGCTGTTGGGGTTAGTGTGCAGGTGCTAGCTGGAGTTGGTGGCCTGTAGTATACAGGAGGTCAGACAAGAAGACCTGGTGGTCCCATCTGGCCTTAAACTCTATGATGCTATAACAATATTCTCAGTGCTGCTGTAACCCACGAGAGAAAAATCTAGGACAAGCACCTCAGGCAAGACTGATTTTCATGCTGGGCTTTTATTCTCTCTACCACTTGAAGAATGGATAATCAAGTCTGTTTTGGCAGGTTGGTATTTACCAGGAATATTAATGACATTTAACATCTCAGAAATGATTTGGTGCAGGGTGGGCGTTTCAAATGCACCTGAGTTAGGTTGATAAGTCCCACTGAAAGTCAACTGGACTTATTCTAACTTCCCTAGGCACTTTTGAAACCCCACCCTTAAACTGTGCAGCTCCTGTTTGAGGTGTGGTTAAACAGTCCTGGGGCCACTCCCAGGATCAGAAATATGGGCTCTTGTCCACTAGGTCCAGAGTTCAATCTATGAGTTTGTGACTCATCTTCCCTCTACTCAAACAATGTAATAGGGAGGGCAGTTTTTAGATCTGCAGGCTGAGTTTGGTGAGATTCTGCAAGGACTATGGCCACAGCCAGTGTGCACATTACTTACTGCCATTCAGGTTATTTTTGCAGAGCTCTTAATCAGCTGGAAGCAGCTTCTAACGATGCTGGCATGGCTGCGACACATCCTGCTACTGTATTATCTCTGCCTATCCCTGGGGTAAGGCCCAGCTGGAGGCCTGGTGACATTCTGTCTACCAACACTATCTGTTAACGTCAATGGGAGTTCCATGGTAGCTAAACTTCCATGTTCTGTGCTGATTGCTGAAATTACAGAATTATTTTTGTCTGTATTCATTTTTTTTCTAAGCATTCTAGGCGAAAAGACTGATCAGCTACAGGACTAGAATTCTTGTCCATGAAACGATACAGATGGACAAACAGCAGGTATCCTGCTTGGATCCTGACCTGCAGCTTCTTCAGCCTGGACTTAAATTGGTCTCTTTTATGGGAGCAAATAATATCTTACTGTCAGTTATTTCTGGGTGCAATTTAGGTCCTTTAGACATTAAATTACCTGCTTTGGTAGCATAAATGATTTAAATTGTTCATGCAGCCAGAATTATTTGCATCTCGAAGGCCCAGTTAGGCTGAAAATTTGGTTCATTAGGCTCATTTCTGATCTAATCGAGACAGGTATCCATTACTGTGTGACTTGAAAATAATGATTTAAATGCAAACTTCTTTGAAGCTATATGTATTACAGACCTCATGGAAAAGCTATGAAGATTAATTATTCAGGGTTTTCAAAAGCACCTTTCAAAGTTCAGCACTCAGCTACCCATTGAAAGTCCTTATATTTCTATTGGCTAATGGAGATTTGCTTTGCTTTGCTTTTTTTGAATTGGGCCTGATCTCTCTTAGCTGCTTTTAAAAATCTCTCCCCTAATGTTTGTACATCATTTTGAAAATATAAAGCATTGTTATAGAAAGTTTCTTCAAGTCTTCCAATACTTTTTTTTAACTTTCATAAAATATTTCCTTACCTGTAATGGTCACACTTTATATTAATGTTACCTTTATAAATATTTAATAAAGGGTTAATGAATGATGAATGGATATTTCAGTAAATGACTGATCAATTGTTAAATACTGTTACATAATCCAACAGAGCAATAGGTTGCTTATTTCTTTGGCTTATAACCATCCATAACACCTTCTACTGATGTCTAACACATACTGCTCATGTCTGTAACATGCTGATAATATCTGTTGATTATTCATAAACCATTTATAAATGAAACCTTCATGTAAAGTGAAACCACCCTACCTTTTGGTTTTTCTAGGTAAATTTAATAAGTAGTGTTTCTAACTAGATAGAAGCCCACTATATGTACAATAAAGATGCTCATTTAAAAGTAATTTTTGCACAGCTTCTGGGATTACCATGGGAATCGAATAAAAAAAGAACACAAACAGAGCAGCACTCACGTTTTGGCAAAGTCAAATGAAACTAAACCCACAAAAATTTCCATTCTAAACTTAGAACCCTTGATTTTCAAGTGGATTTGTATAGCTATAATTTAATAGCCTTTTGATAGCTATGACTTGAAGCTATGCACGCATTAACTCTATCACCTAAACCATATGGGACCTAATCCACAGGACACTAGTCCTGCACTAGAAAAATTCAGTGGTGGTCAGAGTATTGGCAACTGACCTTTATCAATCAGGTGGGAAGTTTAATTGGGAAAAGGAGACTAATTTTCAGGAAACCTTTTGGTTCTGTAAAGTGAAAATGGTAATCCTCTTTCATGTTACAATTAATATTGTAATCAACTGGCTAGTATATCTATGTGGGTACCTCTGCCATTTACTCAGTGGAGTCAGGGCTATTCAGCTGTGTGTCATAGCCCCTACACTGCTATGAGCTATTGGAGATTCTATTCTATTTCACAGGATAGGGGATTATGCTTTTGGAGCAGAAGGACATAAGTTCTGTCCTCACTGACACAGGAAATTCTGAGTGGCTATGGTGTGCAACTATGGTGTGCAACTAAGCATAGCAGCAACTATTACCACCAAGAAATAATAGTTCCTAAGTGACACAGGACTAGTTCAAGAATTAACTTTGCTTGGAATACCACACAGTCAGTCTTTCTTTTTCTAATATGATGAGACCCACTCATTTTTTAGAACAAATCTGCAATTTACTTCCTTCTTATAGCCCATTCAACCCAACACAATTAATCTAAGCATCACTTAGTGACGATCAAAACTTTAGCAAATTGCACTGATTTTCCTAAGATTTAACTTTGTCAGACTGGAATTATTGGTCTGCTTGTCAGGTTTCTGATATAACCATTTGCCCAGGAGACATGATAGCCAAGTGAATTTGGCTATGTGCAGGTGGGCCTGGACAGTATTGTGTTAACTTGCGCATAGGTATATACTAGAATATGATGCAGCTGATCACAAGAGCTTGCCACAAGTTGCCTAAATCCTCATGCTGGTTCTGTTTCACACAGCTCACCAGTGTAATAGCAGAGGGGCCCGTGTTTTTGGTGTATTTTGTTGCATTAGATGGTTGGCTGGTAGAGATGAGAGCATTAATTCAAATCCTTAACCTACACAGCCCATTCAGCTGAAAGGTTTGCAAATCCAAATCAAGGGTTAGATCTGATCATAGTCCCACTTTTCCTCTGACCATAGCTTTGGTTTGCTGCCTGCATGCAGCCATGGTTGAATACAGATTAGCCCCTCGCAGCTGGGCTGAATGCCTGTATTAAGCGCTCATTTAACAAAAAGGATTTATGCCACATAATGGTTTGTATGTACGCACCTCCTGTTGGAACATGACTGACTAACAAAGCCAGTCACCTCCTGAGCACCTCTTTGTGGCCAGAGGTCACTCTCTGGTGTCTGGCTACCAACTTCTCCCCTATTCAGGGCCCCTTAATAACTCACTATCAACAGGTAATTACAACATTCCCCTCCTGGGATCCCATTTTTTGAGTCCTTACATATTGGACCTTCTGGTCCCAACATTAATTCAGATTTCAGAGTAGCAACCGTGTTAGTCTGTAATCGCAAAAAGAAAAGGAGTACTTAGGGCACCTTAGAGACTAAAAAATTTATTTGAGCATAAGCTTTCGTGAGCTACAGCTCACGTCATCGGATGCATTTGGTGGAAAATACAGTGGGGGGATTTATATACACACACAGAGAACATGAAACAATGGGTTTTATCATACACTCTGTAAGGAGAGTGATCACTTAAGATGAGCCATCACCTGCAGCGGGGGGGGGGGGGAGGGAGGGAGGGGAGGAGAAAAACCTTTCATGGTGACAAGCAAGGTAGGCCATTTCCAGCAGTTAACAAGAACATCTGAGGAACAGTAGAGTGGGGGGGGGGGGGAGAAATAATATGGGGAAATAGTTTTACTTTGTGGAATGACTCATCCCTTCCCAGTCTCTATTCAAGCCTAAGTTAATTGTATCCAGTTTGCAAATTAATTCCAATTCAGCAGTCTCTCGTTGGAGTCTGTTTTTGAAGCTTTTTTGTTGAAGGATAGCCACCCTCCAGTCTGTAATCGAGTGACTGGAGAGACTGAAGTGTTCTCCAACTGGTTTTTGAATGTTATAATTCTTGACGTCTGATTTGTGTCCATTTATTCTTTTACGTAGAGACTATCCAATTTGACCAATGTACATGGCAGAGGGGCATTGCTGGCACATGATGGCATATATCACATTGGTAGATGCGCAGGTGAACGAGCCTCTGATAGTGTGGCTGATGTGATTAGGCCCTATGATGGTGTCCCCTGAATAGATATGTGGACAGAGTTGGCAACGGGCTTTGTTGCAAGGATAGGTTCCTGGGTTAGTGGTTCTGTTGTGTGGTTGCTGGTGAGTATTTGCTTCAGGTTGGGGGGCTGTCTGTAAGCAAGGACTGGCCTGTCTCCCAAGATCTGTGAGAGTGAGGGGTCGTCCTTCAGGATAGGTTGTAGATCCTTGATGATGCGTTGGAGAGGTTTTAGTTGGGGGCTGAAGGTGATGGCTAGTGGCGTTCTGTTATTTTCTTTGTTGGGCCTGTCCTTTAGTAGGTGACTTCTGGGTACTCTTCTGGCTCTGTCAATCTGTTTCTTCACATCAGCAGGTGGGTATTGTAGTTGTAAGAATGCATGATAGAGATCTTGTAGGTGATTGTCTCTGTCTGAGGGGTTGGAGCAAATGTGGTTATATCGTAGAGCTTGGCTGTAGACAACGGATTGTATGGTATGATCTGGATGAAAGCTAGAGGCATGTAGGTAGGAATAGCGGTCAGTAGGATTCCGATAGAGGGTGGTGTTTACCTTACAATGTATACCTTCAAATCAGTGGCACTGCGATGGGTACCCGCATGGCCCCACAGAATGCCAACATTTTTATGGCTGACTTAGAACAATGCTTCCTCAGCTCTGGTCCCCTAATGCCCCTACTCGCGCTACATTGATGACATCTTCATCATCTGGACCCATGGAAAAGAAGCCCTTGAGGAATTCCACCATGATTTCAACAATTTCCATCCCACCATCAACCTCAGCCTGGACCAGTCCACACAAGAGATCCACTTCCTGGACACTACGGTGCTAATAAGCGATGGTCACATAAACACCACCCTCTATCGGAAACCTACTGACTGCTATTCCTACCTACATGCCTCTAGCTTTCATCCAGATCATACCACACGATCCATTGTCTACAGCCAAGCTCTATGATATAACTGCATTTGCTCCAACCCCTCAGACAGAGACAAACACCTACAAGATCTCTATCATGCATTCCTACAACTACAATACCCACCTGCTGAAGTGAAGAAACAGATTGACAGAGCCAGAAGAGTACCCAGAAGTCACCTACTACAGGACAGGCCCAACAAAGAAAATAACAGAACATCACTAGCCATCAGCTTCAGCCCCCAACTAAAACCTCTCCAATGCATCATCAAGGATCTACAACCTATCCTGAAGGACGACCCCTCACTCTCACAGATCTTGGGAGACAAGACAGTCCTTGCTTACAGACAGCCCCACAACCTGAAGCAAATACTCACCAGCAACCACACACCACACAACAGAACCACTAACCCGGGAACCTATCCTTGCAATAAAGCCTGCTGCCAACTATCTATTCAGGGGACACCATCATAGGGCCTAATCACATCAGCCACACTATCAGAGGCTCGTTCACCTGCGCATCTACCAATGTGATATATGCCATCATGTGCCAGCAATGCCCCTCTGCCAGCAATGCCCCTCTGTCATTGGTCTAATTGGACAGTCTCTATGTAAAAGAATAAATGGACACAAATCAGACGTCAAGAATCATAACATTCAAAAACCAGTCGGAGAATACTTCAATCTCTCCGGTCACTCGATTACAGACCTAAGAGTGGCTATCCTTCAACAAAAAAGCTTCAAAAACAGACTCCAACGAGAGACTGCTGAATTGGAATTAATTTGCAAACTGGATACAATTAATTTAGGCTTGAATAGAGACTGGGAATGGATGAGTCATTACACAAAGTAAAACTATTTCCCCATGTTATTTCTCCCCCCCACCCCACCCCACCCCACTCCATCCCCCACTGTTCCTCTGATATTCTTGTTAACTGCTGGAAATGGCCTACCTTGCTTGTCACCATGAAAGGTTTTTCTCCTTTTCCCCCCCTGCTGCTGGTGATGGCTCATCTTAAGTGATCACTCTCCTTACAGTGTGTATGATAAAACCCATTGTTTCATGTTCTCTGTGTGTGTATATAAATCTCCCCACTGTATTTTCCACCAAATGCATCCAATGAAGTGAGCTGTAGCTCACGAAAGCTTATGCTCAAATAAATTTGTTAGTCTCTAAGGTGCCACAAGTACTCCTTTTCTTTTAACATTAATTCAGTCACACTCTGCTAGTCAGGGTCTCTAGTAGGAGCTAAGCCCCATACGCCCAGGCTTTATCTGACTGAACCTCAGCCCGCTGGTTCTGGCTTCCACCTCCAAACCCTTCTCTCAGTCAGAACCCCTATTAGGAGCCTCCAGATTATTTCTTCTCCTTTCTGTCTCTAAACTCCCTTAGATTCAGAGTCTTCCTTGCAGAAACCTTTCACTTACTGCTATTCCCTCCACTCCTACTCCTCTTTTTACTTCATTTTGCCCTCTTGCTGCTCTTTATAGGGCAGTCACCCTAATCTCTCCCAGGAGTGACTCATTCTGTAATCAGGGTGGCTAGCTCCAGCCCTTAAGAGGCAAACCATCCTATTACACTGGCCTATTCAGACCCAACAGTTCTCTCTGCTGCCCCTCTAGTCTGTCAAGAAGGGGCCTGGTTTTGGAACTGGGAATCCTGAATTTAAATCATCTTGTTTTCTGTTAATTCTTCACTTGTGTTATCTGCGGCTAGAGATTGGTAAAGACATCAGTTAAAAAATGACAGGAAACACAGATCATTCGGTCACAGAATAAGCAAATTGCACTAGAGTCTTTTGTGGTCCTTGTACCTTGGACTTGAGCTTGCCCTTTGGGATATCAGCAAACTCTCTAATAAAACACCTGAAAATTGAGGAAAAACTGGAATAAGAGTGGCTAAGAAATCAACTATCTGTGGCCTGCAGAATTCATGCAGGTTGCTCTATGCCTCTCCTTCATCCATTAGCAGCCCTCACTCATCATGGTCCAGGCATTTACTTACCTCTTGATATGGCTCAACTAACTTTTTACCTTTTTTCAGTGGTAAAAATGGGATTTGGCTATGAAGCAAATGTAAGATTGCCCTCTTATTTGTTTTTAACAATAAGATATGCCTCGATTTTAGCATTCTAGACTTTGTCATTATTATTATTATTTATTATTTTATGTATTTGTGTGATAACCTTGCTGAAATGATTCAATAGGTATCGAGGCCCCATTGTGCTGGGCATTGTACACACACCTAACAAAAAGATGATCCTTGTCCCCTAAGAGCACTGAACGGTGTTTTTCAAGGTACCATCCTAATCTAGATAAGGCATTATCATTGTTTTATTATTTAATATAGGGACACTAAATTGGGGGTCCTGGACACCCTGGTCTAATTAATCAGAATTCAGAATGAGTTCTATAAATAGCCACCTTGCTCCCTGAGTGCTATATTCCCTACTGATTCCATTATTTTCATTCCTCTTTCTTTTATTACCTCTCGGATTACTACTCCCTCCCCCCCCCCCGTCAAAAAATATCCCTTTTCACTCAAAACTGCCTTGCTCCTCATTAAAGTCTCAGCTCAGTGCCACCAAGAGAAACGATGTTGAGCTCTTCAACTTTAGCATGGCATCTCTGCATGGAGAAAAGGACGAAGCACAATATGAGTTGTCTAAGCTTGACATTTATAGGCTGAAGAAGTGCTATGGCTTCCCAGATAACACTGCATCGGAATCTATGCCATACCGAAGTTACAAAATGCATAGACATTATTCACAAGAGGCAAGGCTGATGCTTTAAAATAAACCCAAAGTTATTGGCAGAACGAAGCCTATTTGTTCCAACAGAAATGAGACTGCTAAACACATTCGTGTTACAATGAATTTAGAGACCATGCATTAAGGTCTCAGAGGTCTCTCTCATGTCCTAAATCCATGTTGAAACACATCCTTCCTTCCTTTGACTTCATTCGGGTCTCAGTATGTTGTTTCCCTAGTGACTTGGCTGGAAAACGTATGATTGCTAGAGATGCTGTTGGACTTCCTGGTGAAGCTAGGTCTCTTTTTCTTCTTCCTCCATGGCAGGCACAGGAATATGAGTGTGGAGAGGAAGATCTGGCGGAAGTTTGCAGACACCAGGTTGTAGAGGATGGGATTGATGGCAGAACTGACGTAGAAGAGGACATTTGTCAACATGTAGAAATAGTGGTAGAAGTTATAAAGGAACCTGATGGAACAGAACAAGAAGAGAGAGGAAATTTGAGTGGGGGAGGAGAGTATGAATAACTGACAATTGCAGGGTTGGAGAAAATGGAAGCCAGATTTTCAGCGGATGGGGATTACCATACTGGATATCACCTGTGGGCCATCTAGTCCAACAGTGGCCAGCACCAAATACTTCAGAGGAATGTCAAAACCCCTCAAAAACCCTAACAGTAGATAGATGTGGGATAATAACCCCTCACAAATATCTCAACCTAATCCCCTAATACTTAGAAATTGCTTTAAACCTTGAAGCATGTGATTTTTATATCCCACCACAATTTGCCTTGTCTATAGACACACCTGAAATTAAAAAGGCTAGACTGAAACGTTGCCCTACATGATGCACAAATATATGCATGTTTACCACAAAGGCTGCTTAAGTGGGGTTGTCTACACTGCAGTATCTATGGCAGAGCTAAGATATCATAATATATGCTGTCACCTCCTCTCTCAAGCCAGTGAGAACTGCATTGATGCATTGAATCAGTCTCTGTGGTAGAATGAATATATATTTTGAGGAGATATTCATTTTATGGATGACAATAAACAGGATTTTTCAGTGAATTCTGGACATGAAAGGTACAAAATAGAGTTTGAGGGTTACAAAATAGAGCTGGTTGAAATTTTTCAATCCCAAGTGTTTTTTCAATGAAAAATGGCCTTTTCTGGAAACAAACATTTTTGTGTGTCGTTAGATTTCCAGATTTTCAGTGAAAGGCTCTAAATCTTTCAGCTTTCAAAATTGAAGAAATGTTTGCTTTTTGCTTGTTTTCAGTTTTCAACTACTGGAAAATATTCAGTTTTTGGTTGTTTTCAGATTTTGAAAAACAGAACATTTTTAGTTTTTCATTGAAAAGCTAGAAAATTTCCATGAGTGTTTTTTTGGGTATGGGGCGGGAGGAGGAGGGGAGAGTTTTGTTTCTTTCAAAAAATGTTTGCGGAAAATGTTTAGTGTTTTCTCTCTACCTCTGTTAAAACAAAGTTCTACATAAGGGGCCTGATTCAAAGCCCATTGAAGTCAACATAATTATTCCTATTGACTTCAGTGGACTTTGGATGTGGTTTTTGGGAACAACTTTGCTATCTGATGAGGAGCTTGTATCAGTGTGATAACATATCTAGTGTTGGTCAATATTTTTTGCACAATTTGTTTTTCATTTTTTTTAAATGGCCTTTTTCTGAAAATGAAACTTTTTGCTGAAAAATTGACATAGAATTTTTTTTTAATTTTTCCTCAGCATTTCTCATCAATATCCTCACTGACTTTTTTTTAACAAATTATTTTCAAAATCATTCTTGAAAAATTTCATTGACCAAACCCCCACTTTTCAGCTCTTCAAAATTTTCGATGATGATTTTGAAATTACTTTTGATAAAAATGTCAGTAAGGAATATCATGAGAAATTTCACAAAAACCAGAAGAAGAGTCCATTTCAAACCTGAAATATGAAACACTTTAGTTTGCAGTTGTATACCTGTCAGTCCCACAGTAGGAAAGACAAGGTAATATCTTTTGATGGAGTAACTTCTGTTGGCGGAAGAGACAAGCTTTCCAGCTGCACAGACCTGAAGATGAGCTCTGTGCAGCTTGAAATCTTGTCACTTTCACCAACAGACGGTACCTTAGCAAACTTCTTAGTGAAATTGTCGACCGGTTTTTCAACCAGGTCTACCTATAATCCATACAGGAGTTCCATCCTGTTCCCATTTTAGTCAACTGCAAAACTTCCATTGCTTATAAGTATGTAGGAACCAGACTATGGCCAGGAACTCATCAGCTTGATAATAAATGGATGGTTTTAGTGTGATGTGCAAACACTGCAAAAGTAGAAGGCACAGGAATGTCTACAGACTGAAGAACTGTGTATAAGATACTGCAACTGCCTTCTCTAATTACTTATGAGAGTTGTCATAGGTATATGCCAAACTTTGTAAAGTCAGGACAGTTATTTTTAGTGGCATGGGAGGTTGTGCACCATTCTAAGGCTGTCAACATGATAGCATGAATCCTGATTAAAGGGTTTTGCTCTGTGCAAAAGGTTTTTAATGGTTAAGACACACAGACCTCCAGAGAAAACCACAGTCTATTGCAGAACCCATGTCAGTGTCTCTGATTTAATGGCTACAAAATGCTAGGATATGGTGGCAGCTGAAGGCAGCCAGAGGTGCTCTTGTTTGGGAATGTGCACATCTTCCAGACTGAAAGAGCTTGTCACTTAGTTCCTGATGGTGTTAATAATTATAAAGAAAATGTGAAATTTGAGTAGCTTGCAGTGTTGGTGCCCTTTGTTCTGGCCAAAGGAAGTACTGTGAAAATAAGTATCCTTTCAAGCAGTTCCTTTCTAAATGATCCTTTCTTAAAGATCAACAAATGTTAACTTTGGTCTATTCAGTCCTCTTAACACACTTTAACAGTTTCTTTACTGTGGTTTATCCCTACAGAAATATACAAGATTTCTGACTCATACCACAGAAAATCTTCACTGGTTCCTGTTCACCAAGGCCACAATTTTCAAGTGACTAGTGATTTTAGGAGCCTTAATTTCTGACTGCCCAACCTGAGACATCGTAAAGGGACTGTCTCAAGGCAGGTACCCATAAACAAGTCTATTCTGGAGAAATCTTGGTCTCTAAAATCACGAATGCTGTCCAGGATCATACTTCATATTGATTCCCTTTATAAAGAGATCAATAAATGATGAATAGATGTTTTAACAAATGGATAATCAATGGTTGTAGATTGCCATAGAGTTCAGCAGGACAATAGGTTGCTTATAACCATCTATAACAAATACTACTCATGTCTATAACTTGCTTATAACATCTATTCATCATTTATTAACCACTTATAAACAGCAATTTAATATAAAATGAGATCTCTGCTTTGTTTTTAATTTGTTTCCGTAAACATTAACTGAAAAAGGACCCTGGTTCATCTCAGACTAGGTTCCTCTTTAGAGCTGGTTTCACGCTGCTACAGGAAAAAGGATGGATGTATTTAGACAAGCACCATTTGATCATTCCCACAATAAACTGAATAGCAAGATTATCTGAATTAAAGGCACAATTATCGTGCTGGGAGGATACCACCAGGGTGCAAGCCAGGTTAGAAGAATGCTGGCTGATGTGTTCTGACTGAGTGGAGTGATTCTTGTGGAGCAGGGGAATAAGCTGATGAGAGACAGCATTTTCAGTAGGAAGGGTCCAGCCACTGGACTAAAATCCCTGGATTACTAAGTGTGAGCTGGTAGAATTCGTAGGCATAAATGGTTACGTCACACTACGAGCGAGGGGGGTGAGCCCCTTGCTCATGTACACGTTTGCACAAGCTCAGTGAGAGTTAACATGGGTGTAAATAGCAGTGTAGCTCAGCGGAGCGAGCACATACCTCCCAGGTTCAGAAGGGTTTGTACTCAGCACAGCTCAGTCGCACCTCTGCTGTCACAACCAGGGCCACCGCAGCTACGCTGCTATTTATACTCACGCTAGCTCCCAGCGAGGTAGCACGAGCAGGGGAACCAAACCCCTAGCTCATAGTGTAGGTGTAGTCTAGGTAGTAGGTTTCAGAGTAGCAGCCATGTTAGTCTGTATTCGCAAAAAGAAAAGGAATACTTGTGGCACCTTAGAGACTAACAAATTTATTTGAGCATAAGCTTTCATGAGCTACAGCTCACTTCATCGGATGCATTTGGTGGAAAATACAGTGGGGAGATTTATATACACACACAGAGAACATGAAACAATGGGTATTATCATACACACTGTAAGGAGAGTTTTCAGAGTAGCAGCCGTGTTAGTCTGTATTCGCAAAAAGAAAAGGAGTACTTGTGGCACCTTAGAGACTAACAAATTTATTAGAGCATAAGCTTTCGTGAGCTACAGCTCACTTCATCAGATGCATTTGGATCCGATGAAGTGAGCTGTAGCTCACGAAAGCTTATGCTCTAATAAATTTGTTGGTCTCTAAGGTGCCACAAGTACTCCTTTCCTTTTTGTAAGGAGAGTGATCACTTAAGATGAGCCATCGCCAGCAGCGGGGGGGGAGGGGAGGGGAAGGAGGAAAACCTTTCATGGTGACAAGCAAGGTAGGCCATTTCCAGCAGTTAACAAGAACTGCTGGAAATGGAAATGGAAATGTTATTTCTCCCCCCCACTCCCCCCCACTGTTCCTCAGATGTTCTTGTTGACTGCTGGAAATGGCCTACCTTGCTTGTCACCATGAAAGGTTTTCCTCCTTTCCTCCCCCTGCTGCTGGTGATGGCTCATCTTAAGTGATCACTCTCCTTACAGTGTGTATGATAAAACCCATTGTTTCATGTTCTCTGTGTGTGTATATAAATCTCCCCACTGTATTTTCCACCAAATGCATCCGATGAAGTGAGCTGTAGCTCACGAAAGCTTATGCTCAAATAAATTTTTTAGTCTCTAAGGTGCCACAAGTACTCCTTTTCTTTCTAGGTAGTAGGGTACTCATTTGCAGATGTACAGAGCGCTCCACAGCTCCACTGATCTTAATGGACGGTACAGGTGCCCAGTATCCTTGAAAATCAGACCTTGTGCTCTTCTGCCTGATCACAGATAGACTGTGATGTCTTAGCAACCCCAAAACACAGACCTTAAACCCTGTGTGGTAAGAATTGGTGGCCCGTTCCAATCATTAAAAATACATCGTTGGTCTGTAGCTATAGGGTATTAATTCAAAAGAACAATATTTGTCTTGTTCAGACATGGGCATGTTTGTGAATGATCTTATGTCAAACGACCATAAGCAATTAATTAATCAGCAGTATTGGTAGCTCACCATTCATAATATATCTGTAATTTCAGAACTTTCTTAAAATTAATCATCACTTTTAAAAAAAGTTAAACTGCAAGTGGAACGCATCAATCTATGTTAACTGCAGACAAAGTTGTCTATTCCTTTTGCTCAGAGAAAATGTTATTGTTACATAACTGCTTGCTGCTTTAAGTGCTTTTCTTATAGTAAAGTAAACAAGAAATAACAGTTTGCTACAATGCATGCCTACAAGTCTATTTTCACTATTAAATGTAAAATCCGGTTGTTACCATGGCAGGATATACAATTTGTTTCGGTGGACTGCTCTACTGGAAATCACTGTTTCTTGTGCTTGGAATTCATGAAATTTTAATAATCTCTTAGTTTAGCTGCATTTTAGCATTGTAGAAGCGTCCTCCGCTCCCTTCCTCTCCTGTTCACTGCGGGAAACAGAACTCTTTTCAGAGAACAGAGGATGTAATATTGTAAAAGAACTACCTGAGTAATGGTTAGATCCTTCGCTGAACACATCTCCTGTCATCTTCACCTCAAGGAATCTGGGGCTAGATTTTCAAAAAGTTTAGGTGCACAACTGCATGTGCAAAATGTATGCTTTATTATGTACCTGATCTGTACATGCAGTTGCCATGACTATGGAAAAAATTGGATAATTGCATGAGCATATAGCTAACAGGATGTATTTGCATGTGCTATTGTCATCTTTTATGTGAGCAACGTCAATACATGTGCATATAAACTAGGTGTGCAATTACCAGCATAATTGTCCACCTAAACTGTCTGAAAATTGGGCCTTTGGCCCCTGCAAATGGATGATGATTCCTATCTGTTAATTCTGGCCTTTCACTGCTGAACTTAGCAATTAACCTACTCCACTATTCTCATAGACTTTAAGGCTAGCGTGGACCATCTTGATCATCTAGTCTGACCTCCTGCACGCTGCAGGCTACAGAACCTCACCCATCCACTCCTGGAGTAGGCCCATAACCTTTCGCTAAGTTACCAAAGTCCTCAAATAATGATTTAAAGACTTCAAGTTACAGAGAATCCACCACTTATACTCATGAAAACCAGCAAATGATTCGTGCCCCGCGCTGCAGAGGAAGGTGAAAAACCCCTACGATTTCTTCCAATCTGACCTGGGGGAAATTACCTTCCCAATACCAAATATGGCAATCAGTTAGACCCTGAGCATGTGGGCAAGACCCAGCAGCCGAACACCTGGGAAATAATTCTCTATAGTAACTCAGAACCCTCCCCTCTAGTGTCCCATCTCCAGCTATTTGCTAATATTTGCTAATAGCAGTCACAAATTGCCTACAATGGCCTATGACCCATCTTATCAAAACATCCCCTCCATAAACTTATCAAGCTTAGTCTTAAAACAAGTAATGTTTTTTGTGCCCTTTACTTCTCTTGGAAGGCTGTAACAGAATTTTACTCCTCTGATGGTTAGAAGCCTTTGTCTAATGTCAAGCCTAAATTTATTGTTGGCTAATTATATCCATTTGTTCTTGTGCCAACATTGGCCCTTAAATAACTATTCTCCCTTCCGGGTGTTTATCCCTCTGAGGTATTTATAGAGAGCTAGCCTATCTTCCCATAGCCTGCATTTTGTTAGGCCTAACAAGCCAGGCTCATTGACTCTCCTCTCATAAGGTAAGTTTTCTATTCCTCTAATCATCTTTAGTAGCCCTTCTCTGCACCTATTGCAGTTTCAGTTCATCTTTCTTAAACATGGGAAACCAGAATTGCACGAAGTATTCCAGATGAGGTTTCTCCTTGTATAATGGTAATAACACTTCCTTATCTCTACTGGAAATACCTTACGTGATACATCCTAAGACAGCATTAGCCGTTTTCACAGCTGCATTGCATTGTCAGCTCATAGTTATGTGGTGATTGACCAATACACTCAGGTCTTTCCTTTCCTCTGTGGCTTTCAAATTCTTGTTGTTAGTCCCCAAGTACATGACCTTGAATTTTGCACTGTTAAATTTCATCCCATTTCTATTACTTCAGTTTCCAAGGTCATCCAAATTTACTTGTATGATATTCCAGTCCTCCTCCGTATTGCAATACCTTGCAATTTTGTGTTATCTGCAAATTTTATTTGCATACTCCCACTTTTTTTGCACCAACTTCATTAATGGAAATGTTAAATAAGATTGGTCCCAAGACCATTCCTTGAGGAATTCCACCAATAACCTCCCTCCAGCCCGACATTTTACCTTTCAGTATGACCCATTGTAGTCTCCTCTTTAATCAGTTCCTTACTCACCTTTCAATTGTCATATTAATCCCCATCTTCTCCAATTTAACTAATAATTTCCATGTGGAACTGTGTCATGCTTTACTGAAATCCAGGTAGATTAGATCTACTGCATTTCCTTTATTTAGAAAATTGGTTATCTTCTCAAAGAAAGAGATCAGGTTGGTCTGGCATGGATCTACCTTTTCTAAAACCAAGATGTATTTGTATGTTGAAATGATGCAGTTTTTTTTCTGTCTGTGGATTCTCTCCTATCACCTGGAAAATTTAGCTTTTTGGAACTAAATTGTGTTTTGACATGAACTGCTCCACCTTACACCTAATGTCTCTGGGTCTTAGATGCATACCAACAATCCACTTAGGACGGATAAAAAATGATCCAACCAAGGATTTCTTAGGGACTGGCAGAGGTGAAAACTGGTCACTATACTAGTAACAGGTAGTAATTTTGTGATTGCCAACATTAGAAATCAGATGCTATTTGAATGCAAGCTAATGTTTTCCAGCACATACATCTTTGGGATCCATCTGTTAAAACCTGTAATAAAAAAATCAAGCTGAAGACAATTTTGAGTCCTTCTTAAGTTCATATTTTCCCTGTAAAACTTAAGGCCAGATTCTGATGATCTTATTAATTATCATCATACCCACTATTGACTCCAAAGGTGCTAGTAGTTGAATAACATGGTACTCAGGTGAAGTAAGGGGAGCACAGTCTGGCCCCTAGACTTCTGCAGTGGCATGGTACAATTGCATTCTACTTCAAAATAATGACTCACTCTGTCCAGTGATCTGCTGGAACATAGCAAAACATGAGACGCCGTACATGATAAGGAAGCCAGCAGACCACGAAGGCAATCACAACAGCACCTGCAAGGTACAAACATTTCCATTATTTTTTACTGGAAATAAAAAAGCGATCAGTTTTTGTGCTTGTTTAATAGTGTTTTCGTTTAAAAGCACCAGAATGGTCCTATGTGCCATTGTGCTATTAACAGCCCCAGAGGGATAACCGTGGCTTTTATCTTTTATGGTAGAACAAGGGTAATGGAAATAATGGAAACTGGTTACAACCCATGGGGGAGTAATGGGGTATAAATAGAAGAAAAGAGGTTTAATGCATGAGAAGGCAGTAAAGGACACCTCACATTGTCTAGTTCAGACTCTACATCAAGCAAAATCTGTCTCCACGTTGATTGTATTTATATTTTATCTAACAGAAGTAACCATAGCACTTTTTTCATCCAGTGGCACATAGAATAAGGAATACCACAACCTCAGTAATTCATAGCACATACCTGTGTCCCACATGTATAAAGCCATTGAATTATCAGGAGTCCCATTGTGTTACTGATCATCAAATGATTTCTAAGGATGATTTAGCTCTTTGGGGCAGGACCCATCTTTTTGTTCTGGTTGGACAGCACCTAGGGGTCCTGGTGCATGACCACAATCCAAATAATGCATAATACTATTACTAATAAAATCAATAATCAGGTGTATCTATCAATGGTAATGTTTTATTCCTGAGGGACACCTTTTCAGCAGGAGTTTGCAATACACCACTCACCACAGACTCCATTAGATTTGTCAAAGTAGAAACGTTGACAGTTCTGCTGGAAACCTTGTGACATGAATGCAGTGGCATAGATGGAGTCTTTTTCTGATGAGCACAGAAGTCCATTTTAAGATGTTATCTTTCAATATGTTATTGTAGCAGGAATAAAATTTTTATTCCAGATCCATTTATTGGCTGAGGGAGTTCTATGGGTGTGACCCTAATAGCATTCTAATGCAAAAGGTTCATTGGTATCTAGCAGGGAGTTTCAGCTGGCCTGACCAGTTCAGTGTACCTCAATTAATTAATGTCATAAACTGTATCTGATGTGTCATATAAATTATCACTGGAAAACTAATCACACTGATCATTAATATTCTTGCATGGTGTATGTACAGTAAATGCCCAAGGGACCATACAAAGGAAGGAAGAAAATGTGGAACTAAAACATGTTTATCAGACAAGTCTGGGAAGTGGGGAAACAGGTTTCTCCCAGACAAAGGACAAGCCTATGCCTCCAGCCAGGTGTCATCAGAGTCAATTAGCAATCACATGGCAAATGGCCATTTATTTGCATCTAGAGGGCAGGAACAGATCAATTTACATTTTAGCAAACACCAGCATGGAAAGAAAGCAGTACAGAACTTCCTTCCCCACCAGACTCCATGTCTCCTTCCTCATAGCTGGAATGATCTTTATTTTGGGTGGGAACCTTCAGAAGAATTTATTTCAAAGATTCACTGAACTATACAAGAGAGAGACAAAGAACCCCAAGTTTTCCTTCACCTTAGAAGACAAGGAGAACCAGCACCTTGTACTTCTGTGGATGGTCCTAATTGAGACACAGTCAGCCAGGTTGGACAAAGAGTGGTTGGTGAGAGAAACCATTGTAAATAAAAGCTGTACCTTGCTAGATTAAGTTCTAGATTTTGATGCATGTTCTTCACTTTTATTTGCTTGTAACCACCTCAACCTTTATTTCTTTTACTTGGCATCACTTAACCTATGTCCTGTTGTTAATAAACCTGCTTTGTTTTAATCAAAACTAATTCAGTGCTGTATTTGAATTGAAGTGATTATTAATCCAGTTAATGAGGCAAGCTGCTGGGTACTGACTCTTTAAAAAGCAAACAAACCTTATTATTCCTCTGCATGGCTCAGGAATGGGCTGGACATTGCAGAGCACACAGTTTGGGGAAAATTTGGATCTGGGGTTGTATTGGAGTCACTTGGCTAGTAGTAACCATTGCTGGTAGATACCAGAGTGGGGCTGGGGTGTAACAAGCAGGCTGCAGGAATAAGAGCACTGAGTCAGAGCTGCTAAACACACAAACACTCAGTGCTCACTTATTTTCTGGCTGTCAGCATCCAGGATGTGAGCCACAGCAGCAGAACATTTAAGACACCCAGAGTCACAGGGCAGGCAGTGACCCAACCCCTCACTGGTCTGGATCACACCCAGAATGCGACAACAGTATATTACATTTGTCTGATATTCAAGAAAATGCCTCTAGCTCAAAGGGAAATCCTAACATGGAGTTTAGAACCTCTCTAGCAACATCTCTACTTATGAGAATGAAAGTCTGTGTGAAAAGCCGGGGGCTCTCTACAATCAGAATGTGTTTCACTATATGGTGATCTAGGGATAATTCCCAGATAAACCAAAAAAATGTCCATCAAGAGACACAAGGCTACAAATTACTTTAAAAAACAAGTTTAATAGCATTTTAGAGCCTAGGTCTCCCATCACTTTAACTGAATTACTCATGATTTACATTGGTAAGTGGGAGTAGAATCCATGTCCTTGGAAGTTTTCCAAAATAAAGCAATCAGACCTTCCTGAAATTCATGAAAATTGCAATTCAGATTCCACCAGTAGCCCTGACTGTGTTCCCCAAGTCAGTTAAAAATGCTTCCATTTAGACCTGATCCAAATCCCACTCAAATCAATGGGAGTCTTTTAATTGACTTTGATGGGGTGGGATCAAGCCCTTTTATCACATATCTGAAATTATTTCTTGACATCAACCCAGGACCTTGGTAGCTTGGTATTTTGTTCTATGAGGCACAGAGTTATGGCTGTTAGTCAGTCAGTCCATGTTGACTGCACAAGTGCTGAAAATGACACGTTTCCTATCAGTACCCCAAAATGTTCTTTGTTCCTACAACTTGTTTTAAGCATATGACAGGAAAAATAAATGGAGAAACTCCTTCATGCCAGGAGCATGCAGCAGTGACTAATTCCTTTGGTCTAGCACAATTAGTACTGCTGCTGCTTTGAAGAGGCTTCCAAAGTGGAGTCGGTCTGTCTGCAAGATGCTGCAGTTGCTCTAATAAAGTTCTAAGGTTAACCGGCTCAGTTTTGATTCATTTGGTTGTAGTCAGAGATCAGGATCGTTCTAGTGAGTCTAACCTATAAACAAGGGTAACATAAGTGTAGCTTGTGACACCTGAAAGCTTATGCCCAAATAAATTTGTTAGTCTCTAAGGTGCCACAAGTACTCCTCAGTTTTTTTTGCTGATACGGACTAACACGGCTACAACTCTGATAAGTTTCAGAGTAGCAGCCGTGTTAGTCTGTATTCGCAAAAAGAAAAGGAGTACTTGTGGCCCCTTAGAGACTAACAAATTTATTAGAGCATAAGCTTTTGTGAGCTACAGCTCACTTCATCGGATGCATTTGGTGCAAAAAACAGAGGGGAGATTTATATACACACACACAGAGAACATGAAACAATGGGTTTATCATACACACTGTAAGGAGAGTGATCACTTAAGATGAGCCATCACCAGCAGCAGGGGGGGGAAAGGAAGAAAACCTTTCATGGTGACAAGCAAGGTAGGCTATTTCCAGCAGTTAACAAGAATATCTGAGGAACAGTGGGGTGGGGTGGGGGGGAGAAATAACATGGGGAAATAGTTTTACTTTGTGTAATGACTCATCCATTCCCAGTCTCTATTCAAGCCTAAGTTAATTGTATCCAGTTTGCAAATTAATTCCAATTCAGCAGTCTCTCGTTGGAGTCTGTTTTTGAAGCTTTTTTGTTGAAGGATAGCCACTCTTAGGTCTGTAATTGAGTGACCAGAGAGATTGAAGTGTTCTCCAACTGGTTTTTGAATGTTATAATTCTTGACGTCTCATTTGTGTCCATTCATTCTTTTACATAGAGACTGTCCAGTTTGACCAATGTACATGGCAGAGGGGCATTGTTGGCACATGATGGCATATATCACATTGGTAGATGCGCAGGTGAACGAGCCTCTGATAGAGTGGCTGATGTGATTAGGCCCTATGATGGTGTCCCCTGAATAGATATGTGGACAGAGTTGGCAACGGGCTTTGTTGCAAGGATAGGTTCCTGGGTTAGTGGTTCTGTTGTGTGGTGTGTGGTTGCTGGTGAGTATTTGCTTCAGATTGGGGGGCTGTCTGTAAGCAAGGACTGGCCTGTCTCCCAAGATCTGAGAGAGCGATGGCTCGTCCTTCAGGATAGGTTGTAGATCCTTGATGATGCGTTGGAGAGGTTTTAGTTGGGGGCTGAAGGTGATGGCTAGTGGCGTTCTGTTGTTTTCTTTGTTGGGCCTGTCCTGTAGTAGGTGACTTCTGGGTACTCTTCTGGCTCTGTCAATCTGTTTCTTCACTTCAGCAGGTGGGTATTGTAGTTGTAAGAATGCATGATAGAGATCTTGTAGGTGTTTGTCTCTGTCTGAGGGGTTGGCTGTAGACATTGGCTGTAGACAATGGATCGTGTGGTATGATCTGGATGAAAGCTAGAGGCATGTAGGTAGGAATAGCAGTCAGTAGGTTTCCGATAGAGGGTGGTGTTTATGTGACCATCGCTTATTAGCACCGTAGTGTCCAGGAAGTGGATCTCTTGTGTGGACTGGTCCAGGCTGAGGTTGATGGTGGGATGGAAATTGTTGAAATCATGGTGGAATTCCTCAAGGGCTTCTTTTCCATGGGTCCAGATGATGAAGATGTCATCAATGTAGCGCAAGTAGAGTAGGGGCATCTGTTAACTGAGCAACTTTTATATATTGAACAATAGGCTCTCACAGAGTGAATAGATAAGGCTGCAGGAGGGACCAAGAAACCAAAGTGGCTGGGACTGCTGGAGTTCTTGAGGGTATTTCCTCATTGAACCAACATTCTTTCCTGTAGGAGTTGAGACTGCTCCAGTGGAAGCCAATGGGGAAACCCATTGACTCATCCAGAGTAGCATCAGGCCCACAAGAGCTATGGCTCAGATGTCGTTGCAGTTGTATCTGGGCTATCTACAGTTCTGTCAGAAATACACCTTATGTCTGAGTATTTTTCCGAAGATACCTGTTGGATTTAAATGTCCAACTCTCATTCATTTTAATCTCAGGCTAAATGTCAATTGTTAGGCTCTACAGTCATGACATGGCGGTGATGGAGGCACCTACCTTTAAATGTTCTGAGCAATTGATTCAACACAATTTAACCACTTCCAAATTCCACCCTCTTCAAGCATTGAGACTTTCACAGTAGCTTTCCCTCCCCTCCCTGGTGCCAGCAATTCTCTCCAGTACTTCTCCCAGCCTCAAATCCTCAGAGGGCTTTGGAGTGGAATAAGAATCACATTGCATTCCACACCTAGGAGATAACCTCTGTAATGACCAATGATAATCTTTCCCCACCAACAGCTGAGGGATAATTCAGAGGGCCTGATCCTGTCAGGTGCTGGGTGCCCTCCATACACCTTTTTGAGGTACCTCATCAGATGAGGCCCAAAAGTCAAGGGCGGAAGCTGGTAGAGCAGCTGCAGAAGCAGCTGTAGCAGGGACTGATGCATGCTGATGTTTGACTGGAAATTGTCTCCCCTCTGCTGTGTGCTCCAACCCCCCTCCTTCCCAGTCTCCTCACCTCAGCCTCATTCAACACTGCCTCTCTTATCCTCTTTCTTCCTGCCCTGGCCCTGCCACCTCCCTCTCTTCAATGCTTCCCTCCCTTCCTTTGTCTTTCCATCTACTAATCCCCAGCCCCCCAAATCATGGTACATGACATTTCCCATCATCCCTCAGTTCACTCTGCTTGTGTGTTCTTCCCCCAGTGTCTGTCCTGTCTATTTAGATTGTAAGCTCTTCAGGGCAGGGACTGATTCCTATTCTGTGTCAGGGCAGTGCCTGTCACAATGGGACCCCGATGTTGGTTATGCTCTAGTCACTAGCATAATAAACAAGATTAATAATTTTAAAAAGTGAGCAGGGAAAGAGCTTCTTTTCCTTTCAAGGTTTTAGCCAAGACACAATGGAAAATAACATGCAACATTAACGAATCGTGGATGATAAAGCCCAGTTGGTGGGTGCCTTTGTTAATCTAGATTTTTTTAAAATCAGGGAATCAAGGGAAAGATTCTTTTCTTACAATGCATATTTCCAGCGCTGTAAGAAATGACAGGTGTCTGGTAGAATCCCAGCAGGAAACCTCAGTCAAAACAGCATAAAATAACAGCCATGGAGAAAAATCAGAGCTAAATATAGCCATCATATTGCTTTTCATCCCAAATGTGCTTTACAGATGGTAAGGGCCAAATTGTTCCTGGCCTTTATGTGGGCTCCTATGGGGATGGTAGACAGGAAAGATCCCTTTGGGGCCTACATAACAGCCAACTGCAATTTGCAGCCTCTGTATTCAGGGAAGCACCCCTTTTCCCTGGGTGTGAACAGTGCCCCCAAAGACCGAGGACTTGTCCCCAGTCTTTCCCTCTTCACCAACAGGGCTGGTGCACAGAGGGGATTATGATGTGCCTTTTGAGGGGGCAGAGCAGCAGCCATGTTCCTCCTAGAGCAGTGGTTCCCAAAGTAGGGGCACTGCTTGCTCAGGGAAAGCCCCTGGAGGGCTGCGCCGGTTTGCTTACCTGCCGCGTCCACAGGTTTGGCCGATCGCAGCTCCCAGTGGTCGTGGTTCACCGTTCTAGGCCAATGGGGGCTGCGGGAAGCGGCGCAGGCTGAGCCCTGGAGCACCCAGGGAGTCGGTGCCTATGGCTTGAGCTGGAGATAAGTTGGCCCTCAAGTATCTTCTCAGCGTCTGCGCAACGGGCCTCAGGTGACACATGACCAAGATTCATCACTGAATTTGGATCATTCGCTTCCCCAGCCCAGGACAGGTACTGACGGGGACAACGACATGAACGCAGATCCCCTCCCACCCCCACCCCCACCCCCACGCTTGACTATGAGCTGGCATCAAGACTTAGAGGAGGTGATGTGCGTTGGTTGGAGGCATGTGATTTTCTTAATTAAAAGTACAGCTACACAATGCACTGAGGCTGGAAGAGGGGTACATTTGCAGAGGCTAGCTGTATTTCCCTGGGGCGTTTGAAGACCTTTCACGGATGCCGCAAAAGCCATTAATTTTGATAAGGTTTTTGGGAAAGGTAGGGGGTATGTTCCTGAGAGAAAGCTAGAGGATCTGTTATTGCTCTTTCAGCTGAATGAATACATTATTTTGATGTGATTATTTTTTGGCTGCTGTGTGGTCACTGTTTGCAACTGTAGCTCTAATGAACTCTTGGGGGAACCTAGAGCTTTGTGATTTAAATCTAAAGAAATAACAAAATTAATAAATCCAATGAGGGCCTGATCCTGCCTTACTGGATCCTGACCATAGGAGCTTTGCCATTTACTTTGGTTGCTGCAGGCGCAGACCTCAAATGAGACAAGGTGAGGGAGAAGTGGGGCATCTTTTTAAAACCATCTTCAAAGTTTTGAAGAGAGTGTGAAGTCATTTCTTCACAGTGGGAGGGAACAGGTGTCAGTTCCTCTCAGCCATCCTGCAGCACACACAAGAAAAGGATGTTTGAATAGCTGCAAAGTTCGGAGTGACACTGATAATTCCCAGGGAATTCACAGGCGGACTGAGACTCCATCTTCAACTCACGCTGTGATAAGAGTTAAAAAAAAATCCAGTAAACACAGATACTTCTGGTTTCAGAGTAGCAGCCGTGTTAGTCTGTATTCGCAAAAAGAAAAGGAGGACTTGTGGCACCTTAGAGCCTAACAAATTTATTTGAGCATAAGCTTTCATGAGCTACAGCTCACTTCATTGGATGCATCCGATGAAGTGAGCTGTAGCTCATGAAAGCTTATGCTCAAATAAATTTGTTAGTCTCTAAGGTGCCACAAGTCCTCCTTTTCTTTGTACAGATATTTCTGTGAGTGAAAAGCAACACACATCAGCCAGACCTGCTTTCTCCTGTAGAGCTCAGGCTATTTCCCTCAGCTGTGCCTTTTCCTTTACTTAGCAAAATTCACTAAAGCATGAATCATAGTTACTGCTATGTTCTTTCAAGTTTCCCAGTCATTCTGGATGATAGCATTCAGCCAGCAGCTGCTGTACAGGACCAGCTGTATTGTGGACTGCCCTTCACAGAGCAGAGAGAGAATTAGACAACAGGTGTCCTCAAGGCTCATAACAAGATGGACTGAAATTCTGTAGCAATGTGTCTGGATTCTACAACACTCTAGTGTAGCAGACTGGATGCTTTGTGACAGCTCCTCTGAATTAAAAAAAATGGAGCATTTTTATTGCATTTGAAAATAAATGATTTGCTCATTTATGTATCATCTGTGTGATTCATTTTGATATTAAATCTAATGTATTTATGCTGCCCCTGTGTATTCTATCACTATATAACACCATTGTAGAAGCTGTCAGGAAGAAAACAGAAGTTTTGTAAAGGGCCTCCAAAAAGTGTTACTTGTATGTACGCATGTTTTTACATATACACACAGTTTTCAGGTGCTAACACAGGGGTGGGCAAACTATGGCCCGCGGACCACATCTGGCCCGTGGGACCATCCTGCCTAGCCCCTGAGCTTCTGGCCTGGGAGGCTCGCCCCCGGTCCCTCCCTTGCTGTCCCCCCTCCCCTGCAGCTATGCCGCCGTGCGGGCAGCGAGGCTGCGAGCTCCTGCCACTCTGAGAGGTATAGTAAAGGGGGTGGCGGCAGCGCACGCGCGGCAGTGAACAAGTTGGGTAGGCGGTCCCGGGGGGCAGTCAGGGGACAGGGAGTGGTTGGATGGGGCTTGGGAGTCCCGGGACTCCCATCTGGGGGCGGGGGGAGATGGATAGGGGGTGGGGCAGTCAGGGGACAGGGAGCAGGGGGGGTTGGATGGGGGGGTGAGATCCCGGGGAGGGGGGAGTTGGGGCAGGGGGTCCTGGGAGGGGGAAGTAGGGGACAAGGAGCAGGGGGGTTGGATGGGTGGGAGGTTCTGAGGGGGGGCAGTCAGGGGGTGGGAAGTGGGCAGGGGCCAGGCTGTTTGGGGAGGCACAGCCTTCCCTACCCGGCCCTCCATACAGTTTCGCATCCCAATGTGGCCCTTGGGCCAAAATGTTTGCCCACCCCTGTGCTAACAACTGCTTTAAAAATGGTCCCCAATAGATTCTTTTGGAGCAAGGTTTAACACTTGTGTACGCGCTGATTTTAGCCTTATTAAGATATTCTTACGGTTTGATTTTAAATCCCAGATATGCAGCATCTCAAAAAAAAAAAGTTTTTCTACTGTGCTATTTATGATGTGAGGCATTGTGCATCTCAGCTAAGAAGGACCTGCCTTGTATTTGTCACCCTTAATACTTATGTTTCAACTTTATTATCAACTGGATCAAAAATACATAGGGTGGCAAGCCAGACCAACTCCAGCCACTCCCTGGGGTCCAATTCCAAACAGGGGCACATGTCAATTTTCATCTAAAAACATTGAGTAAAAAAACTCCCCTTCTATTTCAGAAACCTAATGCCCCTTCTCTTTTCTCACACCTTGTTGAGCTAGGTGCTTACCAGGGAAAAGGGATGGGTTGTAAAAGGAATGCTGGATAAAGTAGATATTTAAACTATTTCTGTTGGATCAAAAACAATCATTTGGGTTCATTCAGGGATTTCTTCTTGAGGAGGCAGAGACTGTTGATTACATGTCGCAGTTCAGCTTGGGTGAGCCCCCAACGTGTTGTGTTCTCAGAGAGAAATAGATGCGGTTGAGAGAGTTCATTTAATATCACAGCAGAGTAACAAGCGCTAAAGCAGAGCACACGGGATGACAGTGTCCTGGAGAGTGACTCAACAGGAAACATTATCTTCCTCACCATGGTGTTGATCTAAAGCCCATTAAAGTTATTTGGCACCCTTCCACCAACTTCTGTGGGCTTTGGATCGGACCCCCTGGGTGCCTACATAGGGTATACTCAGGAATAAAAGGTGGGTAGGATTTCACAGTCTTGTGGGGAAGGTGGATTACAACAACATTGAATCAGTCTGTGGGTAATCCGCAGGAATGGTGTTCATGGGCCTGAAAATGGATTTTCTCTCTCTGTCATTTTTATGTGTTTTTAAAGATGGCATGTCCTTTATTCCCCAAATTGCTATTTCCTTATTGAAAGAGACCGGGCCCATTATCCCTGCCCCTGAAGCAAAAGTGCTCCCAACTGAGTCACACCAACACAATGAATGTCCATTTATCACATCGAAAAAAGCACCAGTCTTGTTCCTAGTGAACTCAAGGACTGCTTTTAAATAGAGTTTAATAGGGGCAGGATTGGGCCCATAAAATGCTGCTATTTCCACATATGAAGAAAATACAATTCAACATCTGTAAGCAGAACCATGGTGAACCAGAGTGGGGAGAACACAGACACAATCCCCTCGGAACTGATAATGCCTGTGTTTGGCTTTTTATTTCCTTTCTACCCCATTTCTACATCTAACTTATTATTGAAAATCAGTTCAGTCCTTAAATGATTGCATCCGGGGTTTTCTATTCTTTCTTAAACTAATTACAGCTTTATTTTTTCATCTGTTTAAAATGAATTACAAGAGTTCAATGCTACTGCTGCTGCAATATTAGCTTTTAGCCATATTTTGCCTCTAATACTTTGGCTTATTTTTTAAAATTAAATCTGCAATTTTGAAAGCGACCTCAGGGGGATTTAGATGGCCAATTCCTATTAACATTAATTATACCCCAATCCCTTAGGCAGTTTTAAAAATCACAGTCTAAAAGTTTATTAAACCCTTTAAGCAAACTATGAGATGAACATATAAAGCATCCATACAAATCTGCATTTGACAGTAAGACTGAAGGTCTAATAGAGTATTGTCTGATAAATATTCAGTAAATGAATGCATACAAAATGTAGCAAACCTTTGTTCTGTGTTGTGAAATCTAAACTGTTTTAAGACAGTTATACATTCTATTCTTCATTAGAATTTTAACTTTGTAGCAGGGATGCCCAACAAAAAAAAAAGGCAAACGTATACAGTTCTAACTCACGTATCAGTTGTTCTATTGAAACATATCCTACTAGGCAGTGCAAAGACAAAAGAAATGTTTAGAGGAAGAAAGCGGCATACAAACGAAAGAAAGAATAGGTTGGTTAGTGTGCAGGAAGCACTGCAGAGGAAGCTATGGATTTTTTTTTATTTTGTAAAAGAAGATTTAAAAGATGCCAGTCTTGATTTTCTCAATAACATGCTAAACTAGATATGAAGATAATTTAGGGAGATAATTGTATTCGCTTACACACAGTATTTTATCTTAGCCTGTGTTTATCCTGCAGTGACTGGGAGATGGTCTAATGATCTAGCAGGGTTTTTCCATGTCTAACTTCTATGAGTACTCACAATGTGTTAGTATAAACATGGGAAAATGAATGGTCTCTAGAAAGGCACTGACCAACATACAATGGCCTCCATTCTCAGTCCGTGTGCTGAGGGCAGGAATTACAGGAGGCACTTTAAACCACCTTTTTGCTCCGCGTATTCTGGGGCCATTTGGGAGCTTGTGTGGCTCCCAGCACTAGTTAAAGCAGTCTCAGGGGTGCTCTAACTGATGCTCTGAACCTACAGTTCACTATGGGCCCTGGGAAGCAGAGAGTTGTTGGAGAGGAGTGTGTTTGACTGGAGCTTCTCCATAACTCACCCTGCCACTCTCAGTTCAGTTTGCCCCCACACTTTCTGCATGGGGGGCCACAACTCTACAACCTGCTTATGCCAGGGTTATTCCCCAGGGCTTGTTTCTGCATTTTGACTGGCCCTTTGTGCCACCACAGTGGTATAGAGAGGCCTTAATGGACTAGAGATCCTGCCCTTAGAATTTTATTTATTACTCTCCATTGCTGCTAATACCTTTGCAGGAACTCAGTGCTAGTTTTTTTTACTGATTGTGTTCAGCTGATGTTGGCAACCCTGAGTATTTTCTCCCGATCTTTTTGAGAAGCACTGAAATGAATGTGGCTGGTGGACAGTTGAGCAAAGACAGAAGCACTTTGGCTATACAGCCATTTTTCCCAGCCTTATCTAAACTAAACATCTCAGCCTCAGGAGGGTTAGCCCGTCCATAGCCATCTCCAACACCTCTCAAGGAACGTGTACTCTGCTATGCAATGACATCTCAGACTGTGTAATGGGGCTTACGTTACGGATTTGCTTCAACGCTGATTTCTGGAGAGGCAGCTTTTATGTATACCCGTTTTATATGCTCATTTAGCTGATGCCTATGGAAAGTGTGTGTTACAGGTCCCCCACTGTGCCGATCCACATGGGATATGAATTGTTACAGACCCCAGCTACAGAGCCAGGGCTCATTAACTCAAGCTGTAGCAATGCACGTTTTAGTTCTGGAGGTCCCCAGTGTGTCAGCCAAGACGGTGGCCACCACACCATGACAAGAGAAGATATCACACAAAGAAAAACAAATATTACCATGTTATTTGAGATAAAAGACAGTTGAAAGTGTTAGTGCCAGCAGCGGCTAGGAGGTCACTGAATGCTGCAATAATTCTTGGAGAACAGGTTGTGCTAACTTTCTGCAGTACATTACATGCTTTGTGTAATATTTACACAATTAAATTAATGTCTATATGGGCATGATGCCAGGAGGAGCTGAGACTAGCAGCAGGTGTCAAGAGCCCTCAGCTCCCTTTGAAGTCAGTTGGAATTGAAGACACATGGCATTTTACAAGAGACAACCTTCTGAAGCTGCTATAGAGGATGGCTCACTGGAGTAAGCATCAGGTTTGAAATTTCTAAGTACTCTGGAGCTGCTGATTTCAATTCCAGCAGGGTCGGCTCATTCCTTCATCCTTCCAAAGTAGATAAACTGAGATAATTGTTTTGGTGTCTTTTAGAGAAGACCTTAGAATCCAAGGGCCCAACCCTCCTCAACCAAGGAGTTCCACTGATTTCACTGGGACTACTGGGATGAGTAAACTTTTTCTGGGATTGGGCTCCGAGTTGCCGTGTGGGATTATGTCACACAAAAGGACCACCTGTTCTCCCTGGCATCCTTAAACTCAGTGTCTCGTCTCTTCACTGTTGTGCACTATGGGCCTGATCCAAACCCTGATGAAGTCAATAGAAAGACTCCTTCTGACATCAGTGGGCTTGGCATCAGGCCCTGTATCAATGAGCTATGTGGCTGTGGCCCATCACCGCAGAGGTAGCTGCATTTCAGTGGGGGAAATGATCCCTATACATATGCAGTTTATAAAATAAATAATAAATAATAATAATAATTAATAACCACCACTCATTGTGACACAGAGGCCCATTGGTGGTTCACTACTCTGGGTCAGCAACTTTTATCAGACCTAACATACTCAGTACACTTAACACTCTGTTGTCATGATATATACCCAAAAGGTGGCATGTAATATATCACTGGAATACTAATAACTCACTGATCATTAATATTCTTGTGTGATGTATATACAAGGTTTGTACAAAGAATTGTGGATAGGTGCTAGAATTATATCCTTATAATGTGTTTGGCAAGCAAAGCATAAGCACAGTTTGTCTTAGACAAAGGAGTGTGTATTTGCTTGTCTGACCAGCCTGGTCATCAGGCAAAGACAATTAAGGTACATTTACATAAAAGATAAACAAAATCATTGAACTAGCAGTATGGGAGAATAGCCCTATCTTCATAGATAGGGGACCGAACCTAATGATAAGCAATTGAATCAACTGCTTGTATACAATATTACGAAGTGTATCAGGTAAGGTCCTATGAAAGCCTGTGGCACACTGGTGATTAAAATCATTGTGAAATATCTGCATTAACTCTATGTGAGCAATTATGGCTTCTCATTGACATTATGCTTTAACATCGGTGACCAAACACAGGGAAAAACAGGGGGGAAGGCAGCTAACTACCTGTCTCCAGTGTAAATGAAGCAGAGTGGAACCAAAACAGAGGACACTCCATTTACATACAAATCAGCAACGGGATGGAGACTGCATTCCGAGGAAGCCTTCCTGCCTCTTGAAGCAGGGTCAATGAATTTTGGGAAGACAGCATGGTGTCTACACCACAGCAGCTCTTTACTTTGGTTCTGAACAGGAACCAGGTTGTGACCCTCAGGGTCGCTGTCTGAATGCTGCCCTGCTCCTGGAGCAACATAACTGCATGCTGCCCCTTAGCATACTGGATACTAAGGTTACCCTTTCAAGTCCACTCTGACTATAAATTCTACACCCTGGACACTGGGCTGTGTGTTTGCCTTTTTGTGGCATGCTGGTGAGTAATTACCTGATCGTGCCATTTTACCACTGACTTCACTGTGTGAAGGATCAAGCCCTAAAGGCTCAAACAAACTCTCTCCAGGGGCATTTCACCCCATGTTTGAAAATATTTTCTCGTTTGTAACCATCCACTCTGAGACTTGGAACTGAAATCTGATAATTTTTTATTGTGTCACATGTCTACCTGCTACCTGGTTATTGTGGCATTGATAATGTTAGGAGGTCTGACCTGGTGTCCCCGGTTTGTTTTAAATGGACAGGTGCATTTGCTGCATTTCCCACCCAGCCCTAATTTGGCTGCCCCCAACCTGCATGTCTAGTATCCAATGTAGGGCAAGATTTTATCTGTGTTCACTGGCATGTTTTAAATATTAGGTATTAAAATACCAGTTTTCTTGTTTTTTAAAGCATATATTATCTGTGTGCATCAGTCGGTATGTAAGTACTTTTCAAATATTGAAAACATTTAAAAATACTCATGAATGAATTCAAAAAGCAGGTACTGAATGATGAATTGTGAGAATTATTTGGCTTGTTGCCTGACTAAATTGGCTAAATGTATTTGGAAAGAATTGATGTTAATTTTTCTTTAAATGCTTGCACTCAAAGGAAACCTGCCCAATACCTTCAAAAGACAAGCCTGCGAACTTAAACTCATAACGCTGCTAGACACCAAAACTCATGGACTCAACAGCGACACTGGTTTCATGGCTCATTCTAACAATTTGTAACACACACCTGCCTGCTAACCCCTAATAACCACTTCTAACTCCTTTTGTGTCACTGTCTAACCTTTATTGCCCACTCCATTTCAAGTGGCCTCTACAACTTGTGTTACCCCTTATGCTCAACAATCTGTCCCAACTTGTATGTAGCTCAGACACTCTGATTTCCTTCCCAAGCCCTGAAGAAGAGCTCTGTGTAGCATGAAATCTTGTACCCAGAGGTGAAAGTAAGCCGGTACGCCCTGGTACAGCATACCAGCAAGAGCTGGTGCACCGTACTGCGGTGGATTGGCTTCCCCAGGCGCAATTTAAAGGGTCTGGGGCTCCCAGCTGCGGCTGGAGCCTCCGGCCCTTTAAATTGCTCCCGGAGCCCCGGGGTAGCAGCAGCGGGGCTGGGGCAGCGATTTAAAGGGCCCATGGCGGTAGCGGTGGCCGAGCCCTGGGCCCTTTAAATCGTCCCCGTAGCCCCGCCGCTGCTTTCCCAGGGTCCGGCAGGCTCTGGGGACGATTTAAAGGGCCAGGGGCAATAATGGCGGCTGGAGCTCCGTCGCCAGAGCTGTGGGGAAGTGGTGGCGGGACTCCAGGGATGATTTAACGGGCCCAGGGCTCCGGCTGCTGCTACCGCCCAGGGCCCTTTAAACCACTGCCAGAGCCCCGGCTGCCGCTGTTACCCCAGGGAGGGGGAAGGAGACATTTGCCAGTACTGGGTGGGCCAAGGCTGGCTCTGACCTCCCCCACCCCTTCCGCCCAAGGCCCCGCCCCTTCTGGGGGCCAGAGCTGGTACCAGCCTAGCCCCATACCGGTAAGTCCCTAGACTTACTTTCACCCCTGCTTGTACCTTTCATCAAGAGAAGTTGGTCCAATAAAGATATTCCCTCACCTATATTGTCTCTTTTAATTGTTTCTGTATGAGAAGAGCAAAAAATCAGCAGATAACAGATGGCAAGTTTTTACACACTGCAGGCTATATATTAGGAGATGTTATATACATATATGCATAAAAGACTCAAGTCTTAGAAGACAGTAAGCCCTGGATTCATGAACCACTTCACTGTTGGCAGATAGTGGATTTGTTTAGGCAAAAGGTTACTTACTACAGAACAAAGTCAAATAAGCAGAACACCAGGAACCACAGCTGCACAGAAGTTTCACACTTCTTGGGACATCATTCAGTAGTAAAGAGGTTAAGCTCAGCACTATTTAATAATTAACATTAATCATAATTAATAATCAGAGAACTGGAAGGAAAATTTGGGGCAGGGGAAGGCAAAACTCTATGTATTCTATTCATGGAGATTCAGAGTGAACATGCTGACACACAGAGGCAATTACCCAGAACTGTCCTCATAAGATACTGGCAAAAAGTAGATCTTTGAGCTCTTTGAATTTTGATTCTCATGCCCACACTGACATCTGGGTAGGACTAATATCAGAAACCCACACATTTAATGAATTGCCAGTCTACATAGCAGCCCAACTCATACCTTCTTTGGTTCTGAACTTCCTCATTATTTAAGACACAACTAAAAGTAAATGTAGCCAAGAAAGGATGTAAATGCTAGCAGATAATGTGTTATTTCATGAGCTATTGATACTGAGTGCCATTAGCCTCTTTTGGTAACATACTGCTCTAATTTATTGTGCTGAGTGAATTCAGAGCCGCCAAGTCTAGCCTATGATATTCTGATGGTTGGATGAAAACATACTTTCTGAGAGCGGTTAGGAATCTTAAAGCAGAGAAATTAGAATATAAGAATGGTCATACTAGGTCAGACCAATGGTCCATCTAGCCTTGTATCCTGTCTTCCGACAGTGGCCAGTGCCAGATGCATCAGAGGGAGTGAACAGAACAGGGCAATTATCAAGTGATCCATCCCCTGTTGTCCAGTCCCAGCTTCTGGCAGTCAGAGGTTTAGGGACACCTAGCGTATGGGGTTGCGTCCCTTGACAAGCTTGAATAACTACATGATATGGAGTTACTGTACCAATGAGGAATGGATGCTGCACACTCCTATGGGGTAGTGGAGCAAGTATTTATAAAAAGAAAAGGAGTACTTGTGGCACCTTAGAGACTAACAAATTTATTAGAGCATAAGCTTTCGTGAGCTACAGCTCACTTCATCGGATGCATAAGTGAGCTGTAGCTCACAAAAGCTTATGCTCTAATAAATTTGTTAGTCTCTAAGGTGCCACAAGTACTCCTTTTCTTTTTGCGAATACAGACTAACACGGCTGCTACTCTGAAACAAGTATTTATATGAACTCTTGTGCACACTGCCCCCTGGTGTTGCTGCCGAAGCAATGCTGAAGCGATTTGTTTCACGGACACACTCTGACCCTGACTTGGGGAGTCTAAACCAATGTAATTTGTACTGAAGCCCTAATCATAGAATCATAGAATATCAGGGTTAGAATGGACCTCAGAGGTCATCTAGTCCAACCCCCTGCTCAAAGCAGGGCCAATCCCCAACTAAATCATCCCAGCCAGGGCTTTGTTAAGCCTGACCTTAAAAACCTCTAAGGAAGGAGATTCCACCACCTCCCTAGGTAACACATTCCAGTGCTTCACCACCCTCCTAGTGAAAAAGTTTTTCCTAATATCCAACTTAAACCTCCCCCACTGCAACTTGAGACCATTGCTTCTTGTTCTGGCAAATGTCTAATGTGCAACAGCTTTCCTGAGCATTGGCACTAAATCTTCAAGGTGAAAATTTGCCTGGAAAAAAATAATAATATAATAATTAACAAAAGCTTCTTTACTTGGAGAAAAGACCTACGTCTTACAGTGTCTTAAAGAGACACCTATTTGTGAATACATTCTTTTATAAGGGAGTCACTCTTGGGGATTGAGACGTATAAATTTAGTTTTTTGCATTGCTATTCATGAAGAAATCTATCTTCCTTCATCTAAAGGATACAACTCAGTGTCAGGATAAAGGTATTGGGGCTGAGGGAGAAAAGACTGACACTTGATAAATAGAAATAGGCAGAAATATTAAAAATAGAATAAAATATTAATCCATTGAGGTGCTGATATGGCTTCCATCCTTGTAATATCTAAATGCCTCCCAAGCATTAATACATTTCTCTTCATACTAGCCCTGTGAGGTATTATTATCCCCATATTCGAGATGGTTAAGGAAGGCGTAGAGAGATTACATGACTTAACCATGGTCAGACAAGAAGACTGCAATGAAGCTGGGAACTGAACAATGCCTCCTGGGTCCCAGCGAGTTGCTTAGCCACAGGACCATCCTTTCTCTCACTAAGTGCTAGATAAGATAGAGTTCAGAATGCCTCAGCCTCGTCTCTCACAGCCTCCATTAGAGCTGTGGAGCTGCACTCATTGGGAATAATGGACCTGAAAAATCCTAGGGTGACATCCTGGTGCCATGGACATCAATAGGAGTTTTGCCATCAATAGGGCTAAGATTTCACTCCTGGGTAGACCAGGTTGAACAGACATCACAGCAGTCAAAGCATTTCAGCTTTAGCCAAGGTAATGATGAGAGTGGCTGTATGGAAAACCATCAGAAAAACTGTCACACTGTACTTTATACCTGTGACTGTCACCATATAAAACAGAAGAGAAGCATCTTTTATTAGAATGTTTTCTGTGCCTTTTTTGAACTGATTCTGTTCTATCACTTCCCAGTTTATTCTCCTGATTCCTTTGCTTTTCCCTTGTCCTATTAAGTTAAGACATCAAGTTTGCCATAGGTCAGCTCTATTTCCAGGTTCGAGATCTTTGATTTGACCTGTGTCTGAACCACAGCTCTGCACAGAAATAAAGGGAACAAAGCAATCTCTGCATTGCTTCAAATGTTATTGACTAAATAGTTTTCGATTAAAATTCTGTCAGCAGTTTTGCTCTTGGCTTCATTTATAAGAGCAAAGAGTGTGTACATATGAGCATATGTGCTGAATAGATTTATGGACTCTGTGTATAGAAAGCAAGAAGATAAATCGTGTTACCCACAACAACAGGCAACCAAAAACTCTCAGTGTCACTTCAATAGGCACCCACAATAGCCTAATTTCTCCAGGTATTTATCCTGAACGCCCATGCAAATGGTTGGTTAAACAACATATGCACTCTGTGATGGGGCAAGGCCAGATAGCTATAGAAAAGTAGTGGGAGATAGATATATTAGCTCCAGGCTAAACAAATCACTGGTACCAGGATAAGTGAAATGGCAGCTGCTCCAGGTCAATTAAGACACTGGGGCCAATTAAGAACTTTCCAGAAGGCAGGGAGAATGCTAGGTTGATTGGGACACGTGAAGCCAATCGGGGGCTGGCTGAAACTAGTTAAAAGACTCCCAGTCAGTCAGGTGGGTGTGCATGTCAGGAGCTGTGGGAGGAAGTTGTGCTGTTGGAGAGGCTGAGTAGTACACACCATATCAGGCACAAGGAAGGAGGCCTTGAGGTAAGGGTGAAGTGGAGCTTGAGGAAGTGAGGGCTGCTGTGGGGGAAGTAGCCCAGGGAATTGCACATGTCATGTTTCTAAAAGGTCAGCTACCATAACTGATACTATTAGGGTCCCTGGGCTGGAGGCCGGAGTAGAGGGTGGGGCCGGGCTCCCCCTCCCTCTTTGCCCCCCTGATTAATCACTGAGACTGGGAGACAACAGAGACTGTGCAAGGAAGGATAACTTCTCCTCACCTCCCTTGCTGGCTTATGATGAAAATGGCTCAGTAGACTGTGACCCTTGTCTCTAGGGAGACGAGGATTACATGGAGGGTCACAGTGAGCCTCTGAGGCTAGTGAAATCCTCCAGGAAATGCGGGACCCACGGAGGCAAGGACAGAGCTTTGTCACAACTCCTAGTTATGGCAATTGTCTGTGCAACTGCAATAACTGTGCGTGCAAATGTGCATCCATTATTTCACATGAAAATTTGCCTGGGAATGTTTGCAAAAGCTGGGCCTGGATGTCTATCTGAACCATATTTAAATTATTCAGAAGTTTGGATTGTCTGTAGTTTATTGAAGCCCACAGTTTACTAGTGTAGTAGTTCAGAGTCAGACAGTGGCCTTTCCTGTGTATGGATTCACAATGTGGGCTGAGGGAAAGATGCAAAATGCAGCCCCTATGCAGCCACAAATGCAATCTTCGTGCTTGCCTGAGCACATGGAGTGCTCTCCACTCCAAAGGAAGCAGAAGAGGATGGGTAGGAGGTGTGGTCCATTGCACTGAAAAGGTACATTCCACATGTGTCCTGGGAAGTTCTGGAAGATTTACTAAGTTGGGTGCCCTCTCGGACAGCACGACTCAGCAAAACCTTCAGTGCAGGACTGTACTTGTATGGCACAACTGAACCCTGAGTGGCTTTAGTGTAAATGTGCAGCTGGAACCACTCCTGCTGCTCCACAACGCAGTTCCTCCTTCTCCTTGCTGACATCGAGTGAATGCTGGAACTCAGTCCAGCCACAGAACCCATTAACATGGCCTCCGGAGCAAAACCTCCTCAGCTCTTCACCACTGCCAGTGAGCAGTAAACGAAAAAGAAAATAACCCTGTCCCTCAGAGAGAAATGATAACACTGTCCAAACCCTCCCAGGTAATGAAAAAAAAGCAAACAAACTGTCCTCAGGGACTTAAACTGTCTCCTTTGAAACTTCAAGTCATAAAAGTAGAAACCCGTGAAAATATGGGTCATGTGTATTCTTGGTGAAATCAGTGGAGCTTGTTGTGACATTTTAACATTAGTGTTTCAAATGTGCTGTGAAAATGTCAATTTTTGCAGGGGGAAAAATATTTCATCAGAAGTTTGAAGAGATGGAAATTCATCATTTTTGTCTGAAGTTTAGGATTCTGCCATTTTCACCAACAGAAATGGTGAAATGGCAAAATTGAACCCTGGATCAAAGCTGTGAATATCTGTCAAAGACGAAGCAGGTGAGGTGATATCTTTTAATCTCACCATCAGAAGTTGGTCCAATAAAAGATATCACCTCACCCACCTTGTCTCTGTAGTATCCTGGGACCGACACGGCTGCAACAACACTACGTACAATATCTGCCAAAGTCTCTTTTCACACACACATACATTTTAAGTGAAAAAACGAGTCTTCTGCACTGCTCCAATAAAGTAAAGAATACTTTCACAGCAGTTATTGACTTTACTATGTGGTAAGGAAAATAAATTGGACTAGGAAATACCAAGGAATGGATTTTGAGAAGAGTCTCCATGCAAAAACTGAAGTGCATTTGCATGCATAATTACTGTGACTGCATACACAAACAGCATTAATTGCACATGCAATTGAGATAATTGTGCACATGTTTTGTATTAACTGTTGTGTGCAGAAGATAGTCAAAGTACAGATCCAAATCTTTGACTATACAAGTTATCCTTAGCATCTTGCTGCTTAGCTCTTGAGCTGTTCTTAAAGCCACAAGTTATAGTTAAAATGGCTTCAGTATTTGGTCCTGACTCAGGAAAGCTCACCTATTTGGGATGGCACTTTAGCACATGCTTAACTTTAAGCACATACTTAAGTGTTTTTCTAAATAAGGATGGACTTAACGATGGACTTAAGTGCTCCCACAAATTATCTTGCAACTGTAAAACCTTAAATTTGTCATCCATTCACTAGTGATGTTACACAAGACAAGTAACATGTTCGGCTAGAGTCAGTTAAAAATGGGAAAAAACAATTCTGCAGGAAATTCAGAAGTTGTTTCCACTTTAGAGTTTGAATATTTTTTTGATTATAGTAATTATAATTATAACTATAATAATTATTGATTACTATAATAATAATTTTGATTCCCCACCTCCCCCCGAGGACAATAAAATAAGTGATATCCAGGAGGTTGGGTTTACTTATGTTATTCCAACTTTTCCAAACTTCTCTAACTTTTGAATAGCTTCTGAGTAGCAGTCAGAGAGTTTCATTTTTCTGTTTGCCACTCTTCGACTTTTCCAAGGTTGAGGATTTGGAAAATTTAGAGTGTGGCAAACGGAAAATGAAAAAAAGAAAAAGAATGAAAAACTCCCCAAACCCTAGATAGTATTCATTTTACTGCATTCATTGGCAAACATGGGGAAAAAAGGAAAAGAAGGGAGAAAAACAAAACAAAAAAAATGAAAATTTGAGGTCTGAGAAAAAACTGAAAAATTTTGTAAACCAAAAACTTTTTTGTGGAAGTTTTGGCCTTCAAAAGAGGCCATTTTTCATTGGGGAAAAAAAAAGATTTGGAGAAAAACTGCAACCAGATCTACTGCTGGTGTCTGTAATTCTACCTGGTATGTCCCAGAACATGTTGATAACTCATTCAATGCTTAACATCACAGGTACATACGCAGGACTCTCACTCCATGCTTCAGAGCTTGCACACGGCTGGGCTCCATGGACATGCTGAGCATCGTCTGCTGCCCTCCAATAATGCAGACCTGGTTTTCTTGTGCCGCTTGCTTGAACATGATAATGAGCTGGTTGGCGATGATACTATTCAGAACAGAAATGACGACCACTGGAAACACAAAGGAGATGAACGTGTTGACCTGCAGGAGATACAAATGGCAAACCCACATAGGATTTCAATCAGAAGATCATATTTTATTTCACATGATATCAAATAAACAGCATGCAACGGAGACCTACAGGCTACGCATTTAGCTTTTGGAATGCAGGACTTATTGCACAGAGGGAAAACTTAAACAACGGTGAAATAAGTTCACTCAGGTGGCAGAAAATTGGATGCAAGTGGCTAAATCAATTTTTCTTCAGTTATAGTGCCTTGTCCCTATATCAATTTGTTGATTGAAATAAACCATTGATATTTTTATCCACATGACCAGCAGGATACTTCTCAGCTTTCATAGTATATGGTAGCTCTTATCAATGTTTTCTGAATAGCAGTTTCTTATTGTATTCTTTTCTTACCATGGCAATTCTTGGGCTTAGTTTTCTTCTGTTGCATTCAGAATACTGGCCTTTCCTTGTAGATATAATGACACTTTTTTGTTAGCTGGTGATCAAATTATCCAATAACCCTTGTGCTCTAAGAATGAAAATTGATCAGAATAAAAAGTGGAAGTTGTATTGTTTTTAATAGAAATTACTTGGTTCCTGGGGTTCGGATAAAATTAAATGGAAGATCAAATTAACCAGTGATTGCCTCAAGTGGAAGACATTGTTAACATCAAACAGAAACATTTGTGCATTCTCACTGTAGTATCTACAAACTCAGCCAGTAAGTGAGTTTAACAAGCAACAGCTTCAAGAAAATTAGAGGCATCTACATCTTGAGGATGCACTTTTAATCCATGCCAAGACTCAGTGTGATATGGTCGCAGCCATTTTATATTGCCACTCCAGTGTCATAAAACTCTGGTTCATCTGCACAGCACAGTAAGAGAGAGCAAGAGAGAGTTAGGAGAGAGAATGTACAGTGGCATGAAACTCTGAGCTGAAACCTGACAAGCGTATATCAGACTAACAAGCCCCTCCCTCCTATACATTTGAATTGGAAAGCTTATTATGTATTTCCCACCATGATTATTATGGCCTGATTCAAAGCCCATTGAGGTCAATGGGAGTCTTTATACTCCTAGACTCTGGCGACTGTACATTTGTAAAAAGAAAGCGGAGTACTTGTGGCACCTTATAGACTAACAAATTTATTTGAGCATAAGTTTTCATGGGCTAGAACCCACTTCATTGGATGCATGCAGTGAAAAATACAGTAGGAATATATATATATATATACACACACACACACACTCACATATATACACATTATATACGTACAAAGAACATGAAAAAATGGGTGTTGCCATACTAACTATAATAAGAGTAATCAGTTAAGGTGGGCGTTTCTCCTGCTGATAACAGCCCACCTTAACTGATTATTCTCATTATAGTTGGTATGGCAACACACATTTTTTCATGTTCTCTGTGTGTGTGTATATATCTATATATCTATATCTATATATATCTTCCTACTGTATTTTCCACTGCATGCATCCAATGAAGTGGGTTTTAGCCCATGGAAGCTTATGCTCAAATAAATTTGTTAGTCTCTAAGGTGCCACAAGTACTCCTCGTTCTTTTTGCTGATACAGACTAACACGGCTACCACTCTGAAACCTGTACATTTGTAGGAACTGAAAGTGTTATAGGTCTAGGTGTAGTAGTTAGCATTTATATTTAACCCATCATCACTGGCAATATTGTAAGAGAAAGGTGTAGTTGTTAAGTGTCTATCACCCTTGGATCTTTTGAAACCTTTGTCCAGAAAGCTGAAATTTCTAGAGTGGAAAATGAGCTACAGTGATTCCATGGAAATCATTTAACTAGGGGGTTCTGTGGACATCATAAACTACAAGAGCAGTGTCTGAGTAGTTTATGATATCCACATGGAATTGTTTCCATCTTAGTTGTCCATGAAACACCACAAGCCATAAGCCTTAAAAAAATTAATGGATGCAACAGTTTTAAAATTTCAAAACATTTACAATATTTAAACCATTTACTACAAGTGACTGAAACTATTAAAACAATTTTGTTAAGACTAAAAATTATAGGGATTTTTGCCAGAGTCAAAATTAGCATTTTAACAGAGATCATTCTAACTTCATTTCCCAGAATGGCCAGGGCTCCATCACATCTGAATAGTCTAAAACAATAAATCAAAATCCATCATTTGAAAGTCAAATAAACAGATAATTTATTAAAAGAATGGTTTTGTATGCTGTTATTTCTGCCAGCTGTATCTCAATCCAATTCAGACATGGTGACTATCCACTTGGATGATGAGTGCATTATAAATGTCATAAAGGAATGGATAGATAAACACCAATTAGTTTTATGAATTATTTATATCAGGAGTAATGCAAAAAATAAGTACTACACAAACATTTGGATAACGGGCAAATTGCAGTTCCAAGTATTTACCTTTTTTTTCATAAATCTAAGAAAGATGTAAGTCTAGTTTTGGAGAAGAGAGAAAGAATTGTTGTTACCCACTTTTCTTTAGCTAGACCAAAAATTAGTATGTAATGCGTAGCAGTTTGCTCCAGAGCCTGATGTACTTTAACAAAATAACCAGCTGTGTTCCATCTCTCGCTATCCATATGATGAATAGGTCTTTTTTGGCTACTGTTAGCAATAATAATGGAGTTCCTCTATGGTCAATTTCTTGAAGAAACTCCTGGATACACTTCATTAAGACTATCTGCTAATCGCTCTTGTTCTGAACATTTTCTAAGCAAGACTCCTGAATGTTCTACAAAAAAGACATCTTACCTTCTTGGTACATTATACACTGCTGGGCCTTAAAAATGCCTCATCTTTTGAAATCCACCCCAAAACCCCAAAGTGCTCTGTAAATATTAAGGGTCAGATTCTCATCTGGTCCAAACTGACGCAGTTCCATGGAAATACATGGAGCTGTGCAGATTAACACGCACTGAGCATCTGGATCTACTTAGATAAGCTTCACAATACACCTCTGAGGTAGGGATAAACTTGTGACATAGAAAGGTAAAATGACTTGCCCAAATTCACACAGCAAGCCAATGGTAGAGCTAAGAGAAGAACCCAGGGGTCCTGACTCCCATTTCTGTTTCTCTAACTGCTGGATACACTTCTTTCTTACCTGATGCATAACTACTGCATTCAGTAAAGGGAAATGCTAAATGCTTTACCTGCTCCCCTGTGTTTCAGCATTAACTAACTTTCAGCTAGAAACTTTTGCCCCACCTGTAAATTGGCCGCACGCACAGCAGTTACACAGGAATCATGCAATATCCTTATTGAGCTTTTTAAAGCCCTGTTTCTTTGTTTACCCTCATTGCTATTATACACTCTTCAGAAATCCTGAGAGACTACCTGGAAACTTATTGACTTTCCCTTCCAAGAATGTATAGTGACAAAACATGAAAATCAGATCATGGCAGAAGGCAGTTACCTTGAAAGACTTTTTTTTTTCCTTTCTCAATTTATACCCAGGCTCTGATGATAAAAAAAATTATAGACAGAATCAATGCTTCTCCCAGAGGCAGAAGGTTTTCATTTCTGTCCAAAATTATATACAAGCACTGAAAGCAATGAATGCTGCTAAAAGCCCATCTCCTTCTTCATAGCCCCAAGTATTCTGTGGTTTTATTCTAATTGGGTTTCTTTTTAATCAAATTCTGTGAGCTCAGCCCCAAAACTGAGCTGAGTGGTGGCCCAGCGCCACCTCATTTTCAGGAGAAAGAATGATGGCGCTCATAATGCCTGATCCAACTCTCATTGAAGACAATGGGAAACCTGCCATTGTCAGTGATGCAAATCTGTGTGTATCTGGCTAGCTCGTGTGCATGCATGTTGGGGTCTATGCATCCAAATCATGCTTTGGGCATGCATGTTGGTGCTGACACACAAGGAAAGAACCCTTTGAACATTTGGCTATAAGTGATTTAAATATTTCTCCAAGCAGACATCTTCTTTAGGGGCATGATGCTAACTGCAAAGTTCTCATTGACTCCGACAGAGGTAGGATCAGCCCCACTCCATGATACCGATGAACGCACGCACAGCTCAGACTAACACTCAGATGCATCAGCAGCATTTGTACCACTATTCCTCGAAGCTCTGTAAACATAGCAGAAATTGAACTTCCATACTTCCCCACCTCTGCAAGTTGGTCTGCTAAACATAAGAACCCTTTTATCTGAGCTCATGCAAAAGTCTCTCATCAGAACAGGAGCAAATAAAACAGGCCTGGCCTACCAAGTTTGGATCTAAATTGAATCTGGATTCAAATTTGCTCCCAACTTCAGTCTTAGTCTTGTTTTGGCTCCTGATGGAAATGTATGGTCCTCAATCTGAATTCCCTCAACATTCAGGTTTGTTTGGATCTAGAGTTTAGGTTCACGGGCTATGCCTACCATCACCAGCAATGTTCTGAACAGATCCTGCTCTTGCTTACCTTGGTGTAAATCAGGAATAACTCTTCTGAAACCAATGGATTTGTGCTCATGCGAGATCAGAATCATATCCAATGTCTCTACTCAGTACCACTCTCTAGGAGACATCTTAGCTAGAAAGTTTTGCACAAGCACAAAGCAGATTTGGCCGATCGCAAAGCTGTGTGGGCTGAGGGATGTGCTGGCCGCCCTTCCTGCAGCCCCCTTTGGCCTAGAGCAGCGAACCGCGGCCAGTGGGAGCAGCGATCGGCTGAACCTGCAGATGCGGCAGGTAAACAAACTGGCCCGGCCTGCCAGGGGCTTTCCCTGAACAAGCGGTGGATCGGCTTTGAGAACCACTGATCTAGGGTACAACAAATTATTCTATTGAATTGTTTTCCCCAAATAAGTTGCATTTATGGCCTGTGATTTCAATGGGAATTAGGCAATTAACCTGTTTAGGAGCTTTTAAAAATCCCAGGTGCCAATTTGTATTTTTAGGCATCTAAATATCTTTGAAAATCTGCCCCCTTTTCTTCCTGTTTGTACAGAGCCTAACACATGATGCCTCAATCTGACTGGGCCTTACTACAGTTCAAATGACAATAATGTGATTTGTTTAGTCAACCCTTTACTCCCTGACCTTTAGGTGCACCTGAAATTGACTTTTTTGATAGCTGATTTCCTTTTAACTCCCTGTTGCCAAGTGAGTTCTTAACTTCCACATAAACATCAACACATTTTACACCTACCAGCAGATTGACACAGAAGATGGATGAACTGGGTTGGGGCTTCATATGCTTAGGAGAAATAAAACAGATGGAAATGTATAAAAATTAAATTAATTTTCTGATAAAAATAATTCATCAGCCCCACACAATCACCTCAATAAAACCAGGCTTCTCTGAAGTTTGTTTGAACTCTGTCCATGCAGCTGTGACTGTGGGTTTCATGAAAGTCACACAGTGATGCTAACAAGAGAGTAGCAAAACCACAGTAAAACTAAATCAGAGCCACATCCATCTTGTAGGGATTTTTCCTGTGATTGTTATTGTAACTCTCACTCTTCTGTATTCAAAACAGAAGCTCCACCAGTCCCAGCTGAGGTTTATTCTGAAGCATTGTGCTTTTGCATAGTCTTCCCCTGAACTGTTCTGCTCATGTGGTTTCCCTGGGATACCATTGAGGCTGACTTGAATTTATTTGCAACATCAAGATAGACATATCACTTCACTTAGCAACTCCAGGGAGGGCTGAAATGGATTCTGTAAATTAGAAGCCCTGAAAGGTTTATTATGTGACACCCCCCCCGCCCCCAGTCCCAGGAGCAACACACTGTAATAGCAGGGCCACTTTGGAAGGATTCTGCTTTTACATTGGTGAGCTCCTCACATGAACTCTGTGTTGGGCTTTTCTATTTTTGAAGGAGGGGCTAAAGAAATCCCTTTGCTTGGACATATTTTACATGCATACACATGACGGAGGGTGCCGTGGGTTGCATTTCTACATCAAGGCAAAAAGCGGATGGGAGCCTGATCCTGCATTAGTGGGTGCGCTTTGGTGTGGTTAGCATGAATTACATACTCCTATATGGAGGCAGGACTAAAACCTACACGGGGAGTGTGTAGCTGAGCATCTGTCCTCAGATGTTTGTTTTTCCACCAAATGCATCCGATGAAGTGAGCTGTAGCTCACGAAAGCTTATGCTCTAATAAATTTGTTAGTCTCTAAGGTGCCACAAATACTCCTTTTCTTTTTGCGAATACAGACTAACACGGCTGCTACTCTGAAACCTGTCCTCAGATGCACAGTCATCCACCCAGGTCCCACCCCCTTTTTTTAGGAGAAAGGAAAAAGCACACAGAGGATTTGAGAGTTTCAGCTGTTCAGTCCAAATACTACTCCTCGTGCACAGCCTGACTCAAAGCCACATTTAACATTTACACTGGAATGGAACAACCTTGCAAAAGAACTTGCAAGGCCCATTGTCTCTAAACCAGCCACATGGGTGGCAGCTCATTCACAAGTTGTTTGGCTGACTGCCCTAAGCAGCATCAGAACCAAGCAATGATGCGCTCCCAAGTGTGCTCTGAATAACACTGCCAGGACAAGCTGTGACACAGAATGTTTATCCCCCATGACAACACTTAAGCATTGGCCTCACGTGTGACTTCTCCTCTTGACACATGTATGTGCCAAAGGAAGAGAATGCATCTGCATGAGGGAAAAATCAAGGAGGGTAATTTTCAGGCTCTACTGGTTGCAGCCAAAAGAGACACATTACTGTCAGCATTGAGGATTAGTCAAAACCATAGAAGAGGTCAGAATGGAAGAAGGTAATTCACATAGTCACTCTGTCAAGGCAATGGGTAAAGGCACCAATGGATTATGCAGTGGATTTGTTTTGCAAGATATTATGTGTTCCTTCCTATGTGCTCAGAATCTGGCCCGAAGGAATCATATCTCCAGATAAACCTGTCTAGCTATCATATATTTTCAAGTGCACTTCATTTTCCCTTTTAACAGCCTGCAGCCACAAAGCCTCTTAACTGACAATCCTGAACATTAAGCACTTTTTCCACTCATGCATCAAATGGAAGTTCAAAGCTGATATTCAAAGTGAGAGGCATTAGCAGTCAGTGGAGTTCTTGGCTTTCACCTTAAGCCATCCTCCTCTTTATTTCTGTGACATTTGGAGACTGTTGTTGTTATTTTTAAAGAAGAACCTCATTGTCCTGCAGCTGTTTCAGGATATGTAGAAGACCTGGAAGAAAGATTGTGATCTAATTGAGATAAGTCACCTTCTCATTATGGAAACTTCATACCAATGTGACAACCCAAGTCGCTTGAATTGCATTTAAGTGATACATTCCAGAATCTCTTAGTAGCATTATACAGTCTTCAGCAGTTCCATTGGTTTTGATTTACAATTTCCTTCCCCACAAAATGGATCTCATAAGTCAACAGACCACATAAAACCAATCGTATTTTTAAACAAAACCTTCAGAACGGATCTGCAGTTCTTTGCAAATACTGTTTGCCCGAGGACCCTGCTTATTTACAGTTCAAACCATTCTGGTGTCATTTGGATACGGAAAGCTGAGGCATTCAAAGTATGGGTGAGAAAAGACAAGAACCATGAGCACAAAAGCAAGTTGGCTTGAGCAGAAGCATAACTCAGGAATAGTTGAAAATAAACAATTGTCAAAATGGACCAAGATAGATGGCTAATTGGAGCCTCAAGTTATGATAACTTTATCCTGGCAGAGACAGAGGCTCCTATCAAGTCACAGTACAAAGTTCAAGTGTGACTTAAAAGAAAGATTTCCCTCCCCCCTCCCCCTTGTTACATGATGAAACATGGAGGTCACAGCAGAGGCAACTATTTCATTTTTCAGAGATGCCAAAGCGATGCCTTCTAAGACAAGGACACAGCTGCCTGCCATGTCAACTGGCTGGAAATAAAAGAGGGACTAGGGACAGGAAGTGGCCAAAATGAGGGATAATTTACAGCAGTGAGTTCTGAGACCGGGAGAAAGCCAATTTTCTTTCTTCCCTCTCTGGATGTGGGAAGTCTGATGATTGAAATACAAAATATGCTGCAGAGGCATGTGGAAAACAGTGAGCTGCTAGGAACTGACCTGGACAGATGACTTTTTCTATGCTCATATTTCCTCACATCAACTATCCCTTCAGGAAGCCTTCAGCTTTGAGCTGACACACATGTCTTGAGGTGTGAGAGCGACACTGGCTGTGAAGCTCTTGATTTTCTGCTGGTGAGAATGTTTTAGTACAGAGATTTTCTACCAATACATCAGGAAGGATGGTACAGTGGTTAGAGCACAGGGCTGTGGGAGACCTGGGATCAGTTCCTGCTCCAATAGAAATCTCTGTGTGACTCTGGACAAGTCTCTTCTAGCCTCTCAGTTTCCCTTCTGTAAGATGGGGATAATAAGTGCTTCCCTACCTCACTAGGGTGTTGTGAGGGTAAATGCATTAAAGATTGCGAGATGCTCTGATACTACGGAGATGGGGGCCGTATAAATATCTAAGATAGATAGGCCCTCTTGAATTACAAGAGCACCACTTGTGAAATGGTCATTAGAGACTCTGTGTTTAGGGACTTCCTGGAATGTGATGCTAGAAACTTCCAATAATCCAAACAATTATTCACATTTTGTTTCTTAGCAAACCAATTAAACCCTATATCTGAGATCTAACAATCTACCACATTCTGACTCACCTAATTTCCAGTTGAAATTAGACGTAAATTATTCTCCTTCTGATAGTGGAGACATTTATTGTTAGTATATGTCAATCAGAAGAGCACATTCTGCTAGATCAAAATTTGACTGCTAAGAATCTTGATAATTTAACTAAATGAATTTTACAAAATTTCCAGGTCTCACTCATTGGTCATAATTATCTTTTTTTTTTTTGAACTGGTGGTGATTATTTTTAGCCCTTAATAATTAAAACACCCCTAGCAAATTGCAATATTTCATGCTCTGACGATCAGAGTATGACTAGCTTCAGAAAAAGGAAAATTACACAGGAATTACAAAGGAAAATTCATTTGAGAGTGTAGTGATTGTCTCATTTCACCCACACATTTGTTACTGGGGCATTTATTGCACTGGATGAGGTACACCACATATTGTGATAGGCATGTGTAGGACCCATGGATCTTGAAAGGTATGTTGTAGGGCATACTGATCATCAAAGGAACTCACACAGAAAAATGATAAAAAGACAAAAACACCCTATCGCCGATGAGTGAACACTTTTCAGAAAGTGATCACTCTTTATCTGATCTCTCTGTCCTCATCCTCAAAGGACACCTGCACAAATATTTACATATATATATATATATATATATATATATATATATATATTTATATATATATAAATATATCAGAGGGATAAATACAGGAGAGGGAGAGGAATTATTTCAGCTCAGCACCAATGTGGACACAAGAACAAATGGGTATAAACTGGCCACCAGGAAGTTTAGACTTGAAATTAGACGAAGATTTCTAACCATCAGAGTGAAGTTTTGGAATAGCCTTCCAAGGGAAGCAGTGGGGGCAAAAGATCTATCTGGTTTTAAGATTCTACTCGATAAGTTTATGGAGGAGATGGTATGATGGGATAATGGGATTTTGGTAAGTAATTGATCTTTAAATATTCAGGGTAAATAGGACTAATCCCCTGAGATGGGATATTAGATGGATGGGATCTGAGTTACCCAGGAAAGAATTTTCTGTAGTATCTGGCTGGTGAATCTTGCCCATATGCTCAGGGTTTAGCTGATTGCCATATTTGGGGTCGGGTAGGAATTTTCCTCCAGGGCGGATTGGAGAGGCCCTGGAGGTTTTTCGCCTTCCTCTGTAGCATGGGGCATGCGTGACTTGAGGGAGGCTTCTCTGCTCCTTGAAGTCTTTAAACCATGATTTAAGGACTTCAATAGCTCAGACATAGGTGAGGTTTTTCGTAGGAGTGGGTGGGTGAGATTCTGTGGCCTGCGCTATGCAGGAGGTCGGACTAGATGATCAGAATGGTCCCTTCCGACCTTAGTATCTATGAATCTATAAACCTGCACAACACCTTCAAACAACAAGCCTGGGAGCTTAAATTCATAACTCTGCTAGCCTGGGCAGTGCATTGCATAGGCTGTGGAAAGCTGTGCCTCCTTAAACAGCCTGGCATGGCCCTGCTGATGCTTCTCCCCAAAGCCCTGCTTGCCCTTCCCTCTTGGCCCCAGTCCAGCAGGCTGCTCCTCTTCAGGAAAGCAGTGTGCTGGGGCTGGGGCTAGGGTGGCCGAGACTTGGGGTGGCTGGGGCTGCCCTCTGCTAGGGGGACCTAGGCACTGGGGCCATGCTGCTGGGGGGGAGGGAGGGGTCTGGAGGCACTGGGGCTACCTACCCTGTGCTTGGGGGGCCTGGAGCCATGCACCGCCTGCCCGCCCTGTGCTTGGAGGCTGTGGGGAGCTGTGCTCTGCCCACTTGCCTTGTGGTCGGGGGCTGGGGGAAGGCTCCAGTGAGGGAAGAGAGGCTGGGCCAGCCGGGGGCTAGCCTCCCCCAACTGGCGGTTCACCTGCCGCCCATGTCTGCTAGATACTAAAAATCATGGACTTAATAAAGACATTGGATTTATGGGTTTTTACAACAATCTATAACCCACTCTCCCCCACCCCCTTTTTTGTGCCCTGATTGTGTAGGTGTTAATTGGCCATTTCTATGATTCTAGCCTCCCTTTTGGAACAGGCACATAATTCTGCCACTATTTTGTTGTGTGATCTAAGAAAAAACATCCAACAGCTTTGTGCCTCAGTTTCCCCATGTGTAAACCAGTGGCAATAATACTTTCCCATCTTTCTAAAGCACTTAGAGATATAGCTGCAAAATATTATTGTTAATACAATCTGATAGGTACTAAGATGCTATAACTAAAAAACCCCACATCAGTAGTGTGCATATTTTGTATCCTCCACAAGACTCTTCGGAGAGCTTGAAGTTCTCTAGAGGGATCTTGTGTAGTCCAAAAGCTCTACTCTAAGGCCTGGTCTACACTGGGGGGAGGAGGGGAATCGATCTAAGATACGCAACTTCAGCTACGAGAATAGCGTAGCTGAAGTTGACGTATCTTAGATCCACTTAGAATCACTTACTTCTTGTCCTCGCAGCGCGGGATCAATGGCTGCCGCTCCCTCGTCAACTCCGCTTCTGCCTCTCACCCTGGTGGAGTTTCGGAGTGGACAGCAGAGCAATCGGGGATCAATTTATCGCATCTACACGCGATAAATCGATCCCCGATAGATCGATTACTACCCGCTGATCTGGCAAGTAGTATAGACGTGGCCTAACTGTTTTGCTCTGGGAATCAGAGTAGCAGCCGTGTTAGTCTGTATTCGCAAAAAGAAAAGGAGTACTTGTGGCACCTTAGAGACTAACAAATTTATTAGAGCATAAGCTTTCGTGAGCTACAGCTCACTTATGCATCCGATGAAGTGAGTTGTAGCTCACGAAAGCTTATGCTCTAATAAATTTGTTAGTCTCTAAAGTGCCACAAGTACTCCTTTTCTTTTTGCTCTGGGAATGATACGCATAGACCAAGAGGGTTCAGGAGCAACTTAATTCCACCCAAACAAAACCTTTTCAACAGAGTGTTAAATATCATCTGGAGACATTTAAAATAAAGGTTATAATGATGTGAAACATTGTTCACATGCACAGCTATCTGATGTCAAAATGTTACGGTCTGCTATGAATTACAGATGTAACCTTTGAAGTTAGCACATGGCACAGCAGTGACCATAGGGGATATATGATAGCATCAGGCTACATATCTGAAAGAGGCAGGAAGGGGAAATCAGCACTAGTTTTGTTTTTGTTTTTTCTTATTTTATCAGTAGGAATTAGTCAAAGAACCTTCGCATAATTATGCAGCAAACTTCAGAAAATGTTAGAGTAAACAAAGGGCCTTATTCTCTTATCACTTACACCAATGTAAAACAGGAGTAAATAATTCCCTTGAAGTCAGTGGAATTACACTAGTGTAAAACTGATTTAAGTCAGAAGAGAATCAGGCCTCAGATGTCTACACCTCAAGCAAAGGAAACCAAGCAAAAAATATGAGTGTTCCCTTTCCCCAGCTAGATGCATTCTCAAAACTGTAGGGGTGGGGAAGCTCAGAAAGAACTGCACATTCGTGTGCTGATTCAGATCCACCTCTATTTGAACAACTCCATAGGCTTCACTGATTTAAACTGGTGTAAGTTAAAGGAGTACCAGGATGAGTATGAATAGTTGTACATCTCATATTTCAACAATGGTTCCATCTTTTTTTTTTTGCAAATTGACATTTACAGGCTGTTAGCTAGGATTTTAACACTAGACATACTTCCTTATACTCCTACGAGGAGAGTTTGTCTTGACACAGCAATCGATATTAACAGTCACATCCCAGCCACTTCTATAGAATAACTGAACAAAGTCACAGCTGGTTGAAAGTAAGTATTTAGTAAGATGCAACACGTGTTGCACTTCAGCACACCCTCGTGACCACTTTGGGAATGGCATCACAGGCTCCTTAGAGGCTTCTGGACAGCCGCAGTCATGGAGGAAGCAAACTGATTGTAATTTCAGAGTAGCAGCCGTGTTAGTCTGTATTCGCAAAAAGAAAAGGAGTACTTGTGGCACCTTAGAGACTAACAAATTTATTAGAGCATAAGCTTTCGTGAGCTACAGCTCACTTCATCGGATGCTGCATGGGGGAGGGGCAGCACAGCGGCTTAGATGAAGGAGTGGACAAAAGCCTGAAGACAACCTGCAATCTGAAGTCACTGAGTCACATTCTAGTCCCAGGGATTTTAATGGAATGACTCTCACTGATATCAAAGAGCCCAGGATTTGATCCATTGTCATGCAAATATAAGTGAAGCTTCGCAATAGGTAACTTCCATTTGCCAAGCTCATTCTGCACACAAAGAGCCAGTACTTCAATGATGATGCAGGCACTGATGGATTGTTAACTTTTCCAACTGAATTTACATGGTTTCTACCACATTAACAAGTCTCATTTGCATTGAAGATGGAACCTCCTCACTGGGTTTTATTCGCGAGGATTTGTTGATGCTGCTTAAAATATCTGAAGTAATTGCGGTTTTATGAGACTGAAGATATATTGTATATTCACTCTGGCAGGTTGCTTATATTAAGATACTTTAGTCTTTTCTTGTTGGTTGATGTTTAAGTTTTATTTAGGTTTTATTTACATAAAAAAATCTATGTGTCTCTGTGGAGTTTAATGGTGTCATGCAATATTTCCAAACCTCACCTACATGCTTTAAGACCTACAGCAACTACCACTTAGAAGCTAGGACATGCTGCACAGTAGTCCCTGTTCTATATGGTTGGAGCTGCAGGGGAACCCTGGACTAGGGTGACCAGATGTCCCATTTTTATAGAGACAGTCCCGTTTTTGGGGACTTTTTCTTAGAAGGGGGCCTATTACCCCGTCCCATTTTTTCACAGTTGCTATCTAGTCACCCTACCCTGGATGGTTAAAGACTCCCTAATCTGCCATTCAGATATCTACTCTATTGTCTTCCAATTGCTGACCCTAGGCAACAGCTCTACCTATGGTTCCCACATAGGTCAGCTCTGTAAATGTTTGGTCAGAGTATCCGAATATTAAAGGATTGGGGAGAATAACAGGGTCCAGTGGATAGAGCACAGGATAGGGAGTAGGGTGAACTGGATTCCCTCCCTAGGTGTGCTTCTGAGAATCTGCAGTCTGTGACCCTAAAAGAGGCACTTTACCTCTCTCAGCTTTCTATAAAATGGGGATAAAGGCTATCGAGCTGGCTTTGTAAAATGCTGTGAGGTAAAACCTGTGATATAAGGGCTAATTATTGTTAAATGCTACAGACACTGCTACTGTGCACATGTGTGTAGTCTGCTGTACACTCTATCTCCATGGGCACAACAGCTCTCCTGAGAAGCATTTTTCATGATAGAAATGGAAGACACCGTAACAGCATTAGGGCCCAATCCTGATCCCATGGAAGCTGAAATTCAATTCACAGCATCAGAAACTGAATGCTGGTTACAAAGAGTTTGCAAACAAACCATTTGATGTCTGTTTTCCACCTGTTTGCTCCACACACATTAATTGCTTTGGGATCTGCGTCTGATCCACTGGTGAGATATGATGGGTCCACATAAATTGCATTTTCATCAGTATGGCTTCTTTGTTGCAATGTAGTGACTTAGAGACTAACAAATTTATTTGAGCATAAGTTTTCGTGAGCTACAGCTCACTTCATCGAAGCTTATGTTAATCTCTAAGGTGCCACAAGTACTCCTTTTCCTTTTTGTTTACGAATACACAATGTGGAGCATTTTTAAGCCCATATACATCCTACTTGATGAGAATGCAAAACAGTTAACGATCTGGAGGTGGAAAATTAATCATACACATCTCATGAGTTAATCATATACAGAGCAGATAGAAATGAACTGCTCTCCCACAAAGGATCCAACATATGTCGATGATGAACACATTCTGCCAACCTTCCCAAGCGTAAGTCTCCCTTCATAGAGAAATCACTTGCCCATATGAAACAAGAAAAGGAGTACTTGTGGCACCTTAGCGACTAACACATTTATTTGAGCATAAGCTTTCGTGAGCTACAGCTCACTTCATCGGATGCCTTGGGCATCCGATGAAGTGAGCTGTAGCTCACGAAAGCTTATGCTCAAATAAATGTGTTAGTCGCTAAGGTGCCACAAGTACTCCTTTTCTTTTTGCGAATACAGACTAACAGGGCTGCTACTCTGAAACCTGCCATATGAAACAGCAGCTGATGCAAAACAACTTCAATGTACCTCATGCTAAGGAAGAGATTTGCAAAGCCATCAAGGCGCTGAAAGGTGGTAGCATTCCTGGGCTTGATTGCATACATGCTGACATTTCCTTGCATAGTTAAGATCTTGAGGTCTGAAGTATTTCCACGCTAATCACAGGTAGTGGCAATAATATGCTAATTATTATTAATCGTAAATGATGGTAATATCTGAGCTACATGGGTGATTAATTAAATTGACCCTATTTTGCTTGCAAATATGAGTGAAGACTATAGGACATTGCCAATCCGTTCATTAGCCCTGACTTTGCTTCTCAAGGTCTTGTTGTTGATTTCCTTCCATTTGTTGCATCATTTTTGGCTGAACTGAAACTTACTTGAACCTTTCCCATTGGACAATGAAACCCTTTGTTGCTACAGCTTTTTTTTTTTTTTTTACAAACAGCCACACTCTAGTCAGTGGTAGGGAGGAGGAGGGAAATAAAAATGCAACTTCAAATGACAAGTTGAAATTATCTTTTAAATAATACATCAGTGCAGTTGGCTTTCACTTTTCAAAATCTGCTGGGATTTTGGTCTGCGCTCGCTTTTGTAAAGGGGCTGTTACTCATCACCCGTCACAATTTATTTAATTTTCTATACTAATGCTGCTCTTTGCTTGCCATCTATATATTTTAATAAACATTCCTCCTATGATGGCTAATGCTCATGGCATTTAAATAATCTAGTCTTAATCCAGCTCCCTATGGTCGATGGAGTCACAGGGCTATTTTACATCTTTCCTATCTTCTTTCTTCCCTTTGAAATAGGTGGAGAAAACCCGTGGCATATCAGATGGTGGTCACTTGTCAAAAAAAGAGCTAGCCTGGTTATCATGCTCCCTGCGGTTCTGACTGATTCTGCTTTGCTGATGGTAACTAGCGATGCCCTTGTCAAAACTGAGAAGAAAATCATCACAATTCCTATGTCTTTAGACATGACTGTAAGTTTTCAGTGCAACTGACACACGTTTTTCTAGTGTGGACTTTGTAAACTGAGATTGGTTAAGAAGGTGCAGCCATTCTCGTCTTAATGAGAACAGTGCAGACTTGTTACATATTTTAATGGTGTACGTTTGTGTAAATAAATCATAGCAGATGTTTCCTGAGGCCAAAGCAGGGATCTCTGCTTCTTTAACTTCTGCTTGGTATTCCATGGTTCTTTGATTCATGCTCAATATATTCATTGTAGTAAATGTGAATCTATTATGCTTGAATATTTTCTCACAGAGCAAGTCTGAATGACCAGGATGCAATGACAGTCAATTACCCTTATTTTTTCTCTCTCATCATCTGGTAACATCAAATCTCTTCAAGTCCTGGTGATTGCAGCCCTGGCACTTGTCTGCATGTGTGTTAGAATATTTAAAGGGCCCACACGTGTGCTACAATTATAAGTCAATGTTTGTGCTGTGAAGCGAAGGGACGGAGTTTGTGTGTTCAAGCAGATGCTGTGTAGATCCCTGAACATTAAGAGCCAGGGAACCGTTAAACTGGAGGTGATGGTAGATTTCTGTCACTTCCCTCACTTTTTTAGAGATCTATGATAGATGCACTGTATAAATGGCAAAAATAAATATGGACTGCATTGTGGCCATGTGGAAACATTATGAGGAGTAAGACCTGAGTCCAGGCATTTAGGAGAAAATTGGTGCTATACACCTGCTACTCCTCACAAGGAGGAGAGCAGGTCAGGGCGTGGGGGAAGCCTTGGCTTTGCCCTTCACATGCTAGCTGTGCGGCTGAACTGGTTCGAGGTCAGGGGATGGCGGGTAGTAATTTGCTGTTGAAATAGATCATTTCCTTGGGCAAACAGTAAAACCACAAGTAATTAGTAAGTAGTAATTTGCTGTTGAAATAGATCATTTCCTTGGGCAAACAGTAAAACCACAAGTAATTAGTAAGTAGTAATTTGCTGCTGCGTGGATTATATCCTTACACTAGTCGTAGAGTAAAACCACAATCTAGCCCTAATCACATAAACTTAATTATTGGTTTCACTCCCTTGTCAGCCTCAGGGCCAGAATAAGGTATTATAAGACCAAGCCTAGGCCCTCAGTTTGGAGAGGCACTTGATGAGATCAGAATTTCGGGATTCATTTAAAAAAAAAAACGTTTCTAGCTCTCAGAGCTGCAAAGAAAAGCTTGAAAACATGAACTGAAGAGTAGCCATGTGACATGAAACAATCGTTTCAAGAGGTATGCACTGCCCCATTTGTCCTAACTCTGAAACTTGCTGCTTCCCCAAAGGGTGATGTGTCCTGTGTGTGTGTGTGTGTGTGTTGTGGTGGAGTGCATGAGGTATGTGCCTAGAGCCCTTGATTGCTTTAATTTGGCTCTGGTCAGTCTGCACTGGTATAGTAAATCAAGCTCGTGCCTAAATCCTTTTGCATGAAGCTGGATGCAGAGATGCTAAAAAGAAATCCAATCAAAGAGAGGTCCTGGTGGAGAGTTAATAGAGAACAGGAAACATAAAAATTGACATTGGGCCCAATTCTGATCTCCCAGACCCTGCTGCAATGAAGAGGTTACTCCAATGAGATCAGTAGAATTGCACCAGTGTCAAACAGGTATAAATGAGATAGGAAAATAAGAAAAAGGTGAGATCAACACCAACAATGCCAGGGATGATTTATCTGTTGGTTTGCCTCCAGGATAAAACATTTTGAAGCTACTTGAAATGGTTCACAGATGATTAAAAGTTACATTAATACAGCTAAAAGAAAAGGAGTACTTGTGGCACCTTAGAGACTAACAAATTTATTAGAGCATAAGCTTTCGTGAGCTACAGCTCACTTCATCGAAATGCATCCGATGAAGTGAGCTGTAGGTCACGAAAGCTTATGCTCTAATAAATTTGTTAGTCTCTAAGGTGCCACAAGTACTCCTTTTCTTTTTGCGAATACAGACTAACACGGCTGCTACTCTGAAACCTATTAATACAGCTGGTAAAATACCATCACATTAGCTTAAAATAATTAGCAGGTGACAAATAGTTTGAATTTTGAAACCACCAGGGTCCTTGGTTAACACTAATAAAGTCTGATTAAAAGCAGCAATTAATACTCAGCCTCTGTGGGGCTATGCACTTTACAACAGATATTTAGAGTTTTGCTCGACTGACCTCAGAAATTCCACCAGTTCTTGACTGGTTTGTGTTGCCAGGCCCTGCCATAGCCAAACTGAACCTCTTTGTTTTTTACAAGAAAATTGCTCATGGCTTGGACTACTGGTTTTTAGATGGTGCAAAGCCATGGGCCAAGGTAGGTACGTACTCTACTCTGAGGCCAAGCCTACACTGGAACCTTTTGTTGGTACAGTAATATAAAGGGGGGTGATTTTTTAAATATTTCTATACTGGCAAAACTCCTACTGTAGATGCAGTTATACCAGCATAAAAGTGCTTTTGCCGGTGTAGCTTATTTCATTCGGGGAACTGACTGACATATACTGACAATAGCAGTCTTTTGTGGGTATAAGCTGTGTCTACATGAAGCAGGTTTGCTGGTTTAGCTATATGTATAAACCTTTTCTAATGTAGAGTAGGTCTCATGACTGTGTTGAGAGCCCAGTGCAAAACTCACCTTCCCACAGAAGCCTACCCACAAGAAAAGAAATCTATGTGTGATTATCTAAACCCTAGAATGGAAGAGCAGAGTTGATTTCAAATAATTTTATTCTTAACTCAATATAACTCTCAGTGCCCAGATACTGTGGTGATTGGCCCCCTATAAATACCTAAGGCAGATAGATTTTGCTACAGTATTTGGTGATTAGTTATAGCCTGGACTATGGTACTAATCACTATGCCAGGGAAATCTGTGTGTACTTTAGGATAAGTTAGCATTTTAAACCTCTCTTAAGTCAATGTTTCCATGATAGTCCTTCCCAGGAGGGATATTCAGGTAGCTTTTCTTGTCAGGTCTCAGCACTATTTAAGAGAGACGGGTCTCTTCTTAGAGCTATTCTGTAGCTTTGAAAATGTAACCGGCCTCTCGAAAGCAAATAAGTGCGAGTAGCATTCACTGATTGTATCCCACCTGAATTACTTTACCACAGCTCTGCAAGTCCTGACTATGCATCTCATAACTGTGGTGATTGGATGAGCTACCAGGAAGAAATATTTCAGATTATTGCTTGAGAAAGAGGCAGAAATTGACTTGCCTCTGTTATACTTGAATAGTATTGTCAAAGACAAATCAAGAGGTGCTTTTTTGCTTATAGGCCTGAGACAGCATGATTTACTTAATTGATTTATGAGCATGGAACTATTCCTCAACAAGGGGTCTCTGGGGCTTGTTATGATCTTATGGAACATAAGAACACTGCACCTGCTTCTGCAGCGTGATATTTTTGAAGGAGAGTCCAGTGGGGTACTTAAATGAGTGCCTCTCCTATTCAGACCAAATCCTGCATGCCTTAGCCATACAAGAAATACTGCTACAGTCAAGGAGTGAGTGTGGGGAGTAACACAAAACAGGGTGTGATCCTCCTGGTATATTGTGTGTTAACTGCTAACTGTATGTCTTCAGTTAATTACATTCCCTCCATCACGCTTATAAAGAAGAATGCCAGAAGGACGAGCATAGGAATGGCATGAACTGTGAAATAGTTTGTTCTTTACTGGTTCCAGCTAGCTGATTGTTATTGGCAAGTGCATTGCTGCATGGTTATATTATAGTACACTACATGTTTTCATGCCTGTTCCTGTTCCTGCTGACTTTAGGGGCAACTGGATTGGGCCCTTCTTGATCCAACATATTTCTAATAGCAGCTGTTTAATAAACAGAACAGCAGGGAAGTTCTTAGGGGCATATCCTAGTTCCTGTGCTTAGTCATGGGATTGTTCACATGTGGAAACCACTAAGGTCTAAAACAATCCTCCCTCCCATCACAGACCTTGCAATAATATCAGAGATGCTCTGCAGCTGATCCTGCATCCTCGGGACTGCAGCAGTCCCCATAACTCTTGCGCTACACTGTACTTGTGCATGGATGAGCAAGTTGGTCAGACTCCATAACTGCAGCATAGTTTGTAGCTGATCTTTTCTCACTGGAGCAACATTTAATTGTTTTGCATTATTTTAGATGCTTTGTCACCCAAGCTTGCACTTTGACAAACAGACTTTGTTCAGGTTTCTCTGCGACTTAAGAGAATCAAGTTTATGTTGTAACTTCCAGTATTCCAGATAGTGCATTTAATGCAAAGAATGTTCTATTAGTACAGAACATACCACCGGGGCCTGTCCAGCTGAGAAGAGTCAGCCTCCGGCAAATAGCTGTTGTGATAATTGGGCCTACAAATTTACCCTAATTGTGAGCGCAATTGGAAAAAGTGAGTAAAAATTCCTAAAATGTCACAGTAAGCTATAATAACAAATGTTCATGGGAAAAGGTGCAAAAAAGAGGCAGAGAAGCTGAATTAGTCCAAACAAAATGGCCCAGTGATCTGTCTCAAGGACTGTGTTATGAGTGTGCTGGTAAACAAGAGAAGTGTGGGATCAGAAACCAGTGAACCAAAACTGGTGTGTTGGAAATTAGGTCTACTTGGTACTCAAACTAATGATGGGATGGGTTATTCCATCCATCACTCCCTTCTGTGGTCCTCAAAAAAGAAACTTTGGGTAAAAAGCTAACGGACCGTGGCGCTCACTGGCTGATTCAAAGAAGAGTAAGGAGTGAGCTTCACCATGATTTCTACCACCCCCTCTGTCCCCTGGGACCGCAGACCTTCTTTATCTTAATCCTGGGAAATGTCCTGACCAGATTGTGCCAGAGAGAGGGACCCAAATGACATCACCACCTACACCAGCTCCAGCTAAATCCTAACCACCACCTGGTAGGTAAGACTTTGCCCCTCTCCATCCATGTGTCCTTTTCCTTCCCTACCTTATTTCTTCTCTTTCCTATCCTTTTGCCTTCTCTCTAATAAGATTCTGCCTTAGACAGCCATGACTGCATATTTTGCAACCCTGCTGTAAGCCTGAGACCAGAGAGGCAGCTAAATGGTATGCCCTAATCAGCCTGATGCTTGAACTGCTTTGCCAAGTCTCTGAATGGCTGATAAGAAAGTTACTGACCCTGTGTTTTTCCCAGCAGTGAGGCTGCAGCTGAAAGTCAACATCTGAGACTGATGCTGCATTTTCTATCTTTGATGCTCTTTTCTCTCCCTTTTTGAGAGTGTTTGTCCTGCTTTGTCTTCTAGGAAATGGGGCTGCACTTTAACAAAAACAGCTATGACAGCTCCAGCTCATCTCTACTAACTTCTCCTTTTCTCCAAAAGGACAGTTATTACCATCTTTAATACCATCTAAGAGACTATCAAACAAAGGGCTATTTCCTTCTAACGACTCGCTAAAGCAAAAGGAAAAGGGAACAAGGGATATTATTGAAATGAAAGCCTTACTTAATACTTTACATTTTAAATACTTTAAACTGTTTCACCTTCTGTTCTTTAATAAAAGGTTATCAGGATTTTAATAGTTGATGTGTTTAATGGTGTGCCATGGTATGAAGCAGTCTGAGGTCTCTGTATGCCAAACCCCTAACTTCGTTTAAAACTATTTAATGTTGGACAGTAACTGGATTATGGTAACACCTTTGGCTCATATATTCATCTAAATTAATGCAACATAGAATACAGCATGTACAATATACATCCGATGCTGGATATATTGGGAAACGGATGAGTGAGGAACTGAAGATATCTTGGATATTAGAGACTGGGGATGTAATTTAAATGTTATTGTTGCTAGTGATGCACAAAGGCTCAGAATGTGCAACCACAATCTTACCAATGGATGTGGTAGGCTCTCCATCACTTGAAATCTTTCTCAGAGATTGTTCTAGTTTAGCTACAAGTTACTGGGCTCAATGCAGAAATTACAGGGTGAAATTCAATGGCCTGTGTGATGCAGAAGGTCAGGCTAGATTGATCATTTCTGGTAGAAATGGGTGAATTACAGATTTTTTTTTTTTTGGTTCCCTGGCAATTCCACAAAATAAAAGAATAAATTTTGTTTTGGGTTGAAAAGAAACTGAAATTTTTCAAAATCTTTGGTGAATCAAAATTTTTTAAAAAGAATTAGTTTTGGGTTGCATGAAACATTCTGTTTGACCCAAAACAAAACATTTCATTTGTAATTCAAGCATTTATTAATGTTTTATATTAAAAATTGAATTAAAGTAAATTATGAAATGAAAAACCATTTTGAGTAAAAAAATTACATTTTGTTTCAAAAATTTTGAAATGAATTTTTTTTTAGTTTTATTTCCAACTAAAGCAATTTGGCAAAATCAACACAACTTTGTGAAACGTTTCAGCATTGTTTAATCTGCATTCTTCTCCCATTTTATTTCCTGTGTTACAGGAGTAAAGTACAAATGGCTCTGACAAAAAGCAGGAAGGAAAGGGTGAATGCACAATTGTTGGGACACTTAGGGCTAACTTTTAAAAAAAGAGGCTCAAGGTCCATGTACAATTGTGCACTTATATTTAAGTGAGTGATTACTGTGATTGAGGGGGTAAAACAGGTGACTGCACAAGCAAATAGATATTTAAGTGTCTATGTATCATTTTCATGTGAAATAGCCCGATCTTCATATGCAACTGAGATAATTACTCATGCAAATGTGCACAGACCTTAGGCCTGCTCTTTTGAAAATGTGCCCCGTTGGTATTTTATAGTAATGTAAATGCACTCTCTGCAGCTGCTCCTGCAGAACCACAGAAGGTGTCAGCCAATGGCAGGAAAACTCCTGAAGAAGCTGTGCTGCCCTAGAGATGGGAGACAGATTGGTTGTGTAGAGGTTTAGGATCTCCATAGATCTTGGATTACCTACTGAATTCAGGGCCCTGAGCCCCTTCCTCATTCCGGAGCCTGTCCTCTTAATGAACAAGAAATTCCACAAGTCACCCTGCAGGAAAGCACATAAATGGTACAGAATAATATGGCCCTATGATTGGAAGAACTTGCTGACTGAACTGGGGGAGCAATCAGAGTGTGCACATGCATGCATGTATGTTTCAGACTCAGCAGTCTTAAAATTGGCCCAAACTGAGAAGAATATAAACTAGACACCCAACCCAGGGCACTGGAAAATATTTCTGCTTCTCATTATGATGATGATGAGGCAGTGTTAACTGGTTAAAAATCTCCTGCACTGAACAGATCTGTTCCAGTGGGAGTCAGAGCTACAGATATGATGGCTTAACAGGTAGGTAGAAAGAGTGGGAGAGGGAAACAACAACACTGGAATCCTTCTGAGGTCTGAAGGAGATTCATCATGCTTTAAGTTAGGAAAATAAATCCAATGCAAAACATACACCAGTAGCTGTACAAGGTATCATCAATTAACTGCAAATAATAATAATAAATAAAAAATAATAGTAAACAATAATAAAATAGGTTTTATTCTGCAGTCATGATCCTGCTCTCATTTTCCAAAAGGAAATGCTTTTTTAAAAAAACAAACCATAATGCATAATTAACCCATGGAACTCATTGCCACAAGATATCATGGAGGCTGACCGGTAGGATTTAAAAAAAGATCAGACATTTGTATCACATTATAGGATAAAACACTTATATGAGATATAAATCCTCTTGCTGCAGGGCATAATCCATCTATTAACTCCCTGGCATTAGGAAAAAACTTCTCCTATAGGCAGGTTAATTTTTCACTACAGAATTTGCATCTTACTCTGAAGACTTTTTGCGCCTTACTCTAATCGTAGCCATTGTTTGAGATGGGGTACTAGACTAGATGGACCACCAGTCTGATACAATCTGGCACATCCTATGGTTCAATACTCCACTGAATTCAATGACAAAAGCTCATAATGGTGTAGAAATGGGCTCTTGTAAGAGAAAAGGTAACTTGTTTTTCCTAAATTAATTTTAATTTTTAATCTGTTTAAACTAGAAATGGAGCAGAACTCATCCTCTGATGCCAAACACACCACAGTTTAGGCAACTTTAGAATCAGAAGCCAAACACTGCAGCTCATGTTTGTGTGGAATAGCTATCAGTGCTGTGTAAGGGCCTGGGAAGCAGCTGTAGAGGAAGAGGAAGCTGCATCCTCTATTTAGCAAAGTGAGGTGTGACACTACACTGCATATTCTTCATAGAAATATTGTTATGACATGAATATGGCATAACTAAAATATATTTTATGCAAGATGGGTCATGTAAGGTGATCATTGGAAAGGTTCTGATTTATTGAATATGATTATCCAATTTGTATACATGTATCATTTCTGTATCTGAAGTTAGGAATATTGTCTATGTAACAATTACAGCTGGGTGTGTACTTGGTGGAACGCCCACCAGACAGTAGGCAATCAGCCTGAATGGGACATTTAAGAAGGATAATAGAACTTTGAAGATACTAATCTCCCACCTTCCTGAGAAGCTTCCTGGGATGTTGCTTTGACACTGCAGGGTCATGTGATGATGTCAACCTGGTACGGAGTACCACCTTGGACACTGCTGGTATTTTTCCACTGGAAAAAAAGGATTCCCACCTTATGTAAATCCTAATTAAGGCTGGGAAGTGAGTCAAACAAGGCTCTTCTCCATTGCCTTCCCGCCCAAGAAGGAAAACTGCTGAAAGCACCTGAAGAGACAAAGGAACTAAGATGGGGAATGGCAAGGGCTGAGTCCAGGCTGAGACACGGGTCTAACCTGCGAAGAGAAATAACTGGAACTCTAAGCTGCAGAAACTCTGCAACCTTACTAAAAACATTCAGGGTGAGAAATTACTATCTGTAACCTGTTTCTTTAGTGAATTAAGCTTAGGGTTCATATTTCGTTTTATTTGCTCAATAATCTGCTTTGTTCTGTTTGCTATCCCTTATAACCACTTAAAATTTACCTTTTGTAGTTAATAACCCTATGTTTTGTTTATTTCAAAACCCAGTTTGTGCAATTCATATCTGTGAGGCGGAGCAAAGTGCTGTGCATATCTCCCTCCACAATGAGGGAGGGGGAGATTTTTATGAGTTTGTGCTGTGCAGATCTCTCTCTCTACAGTGCAATACAATATTATTTTTGAGTTTACACCTCAAAGGAGGTGAACACATGAGTGCTGGGCAATCCCCTAGCTAAGTCCTCCCATAGGGAGCTGATCTCAGGCTCTGTGTGATTCTACAGCTGGGTGTGTCTCTGTGTGTGCACGCTGGAAAGGGGCTTGAGAGCTTGTCACAGCAGCACAGAGTAAGGGAAACCCAGGCTTCTGGGACATGTGCGTTCAGTGGGTCCCCAGCACATTCAGTGGCACCCCGAAAGGGGGGTCCAAGTCGTTACATGGGATTCTGCACAGACTGCAGATGGCTGCAGGCCCTTGTTGCTGTGTTATATAATATATACATAAAAATAACATACTTTTTAAATACAAGCTTTAATACAAGGGCTCATCTCTAACTAAAACAATGGCTTCCCCAAAACTAGAAAGTTTTGGAGACAGAACCCTTGTGGAGAAGAGGTGACCTAGCACTATCAAGTATGCAGCCAGGCTTTCACAGCTAATTACTTAGCTAATAAATAAGCAACCAGTTTATTTTTTAAATTAAAACTAATTGTCATCTTCTTAAAATATTTGGCTTAAAGGGTGATAAGACAAAAGTGTTATTGTTCTGGGGAACTTTCTGAAGACCAAAGATGTTAATTTCTCAGTTTTATGATGGGTAATCAAGAATCATTTCTCTGATTTATCTTCTAAAGGAAGACTTTACACTATTTATGACATTTAAATTACTTCAGATTTGCAAGTCTAATATTGTCATAAATATTCATAGTCCAAAATTATCTATTTAGGCTTTTTTTTTTTAAATTATTTTCTCCAACTAACAATTAGTTTCAGGGCATGCAAATACAAAATGGAAATGCCTTTATTTGTTGTCCTTGTTGCCCCACAACAACTAGCTCACAAACAACATTTATGATTTTTGTTATGTATCAGACTGCATGCCAATCAATTGATGGTGACCATTTCCCTGATCTCCTTCATTAAGACCATTTGTAAAAAGCTTGTGCTATTTGGATGTTACTGTATGGCTTCACTATAATTTTAGTGTTTGTCAGACCATTACTGAGGGAAATGAGAGACATTCAGTGCCAATTTCTGCAAACTACAGATGCAAATCAACACAGAGTTGATAATAACCAATGACAGAACCACAGCCGCAGGCTATACTGTGGATTGCCCATTCTATTTTTTACTATTGGCCAGTGATAGCATGTTAGCTTCCTCATTTACATAAAGAGGAGGGTTTGGATTTGACAACACAACCTCCGTGGGTACCAAATGCAGCTTGGCAAAGATGACCAACAATATTTTGGAAAATTAGGAACTGTGCTGTAGCTACAGTTACAAAAGAACTTGCAAAAGTGTCCTTAAAATCTTTGTCAGCTTAGGCTTGATGCTGAATGGTGATGAACCTTTGCATCTCCCATTAAAGTCACTGGAGATGCAATTGCAAAGCACTGCCTGAGATCAGGACTTCTCCTCATCTTCCAAAGCACTTTACAAACTATGGGCCCAAACCAGAAGCACCAAATGGAGGGTGTTTCCAAGAAGGAGTGTGATTCCTTCCCTTTAGGTATGGCTGCACACCAGGCAGCAGATACGAACAATGAGAGAAAACCTGCTGTGAACTATCATGGATGTGCCAGATTTTCCTTTCTGCTGGAAGACAGAAGAGACTTCTGGTGTATGAAATGCAAGCTGGTGGCCATACTGGAGAAAGTACAGGGCATGGAAACCCAAGTTTCATCACTGTGTACATCTGAGAAAATGAAGAGGTCTTGGACAACCAGATTCAGAAATTGTTGCCACAGACGCCACAAGAGGAAGGATCAGTGATACAGGAACTAGAAAGAGTAGAAACTGAACAGCAGAAGGGTGATTTGTGACCAAGAGGGGAAAGAGAGCCAGGAGGCATTAAACCCAAATCATTTAATCAAATCATTATCAGATATCCAGCAAGTCAACTACAACCGTTTTTGGAGGAATGGAACTGAAAGCTACAGGGGGCGTTATTCATAGGTGCAAAGCAAGTAGCTACCAAAAGAGGTTCTTCAACTATCTTAGAAGGCAAGCAATCACTCTACACCAAGAAGAATGGACAGACAATTTAGTAAGGGACACAAAGAGGTGCTGTTTTTCTGGAACAAAAATAAAAGATAATGGTAAGATTGGGTGGGACTGTGAAGTCATCTGACAAGTCTCTACTGGAGATGATACACATTAGAACCAATTAATGGCATCATGTGGAACTACACAGACTACAGAAGACATCAGGGATCTTGGAAGGGAGCTGAAGAAGAGGAAAGTCCAAATGGGTCTTCTTCCCCTTCTAGTTCCATGAGGAAGAGAAGGCAGAAAATACTGGAGGTGAACCATTGCCTGCACAACTGATGTGAAGCTGAAAGGATCAGTTTTGTGGAACATGGACCCATGTTCCAATGGAAGATGGGGCTTATGAATGGGACTGTTTACATCTCACAAGGGGAGGGGCACTAATCTTCTTAATTGGAGACTAGCTAGAGAAGCCAGAAGGGCATTAAACTAACAATGCAAGGGGGGGACCCTCAAGAGGCAAATGCAGTACAACCTTCAACGCAGAGGGTCACAAACAAATTGAACCAATGCGGAAAAGAATGTGAAGAGAAGAAAGTTTCCATTTGCTTCTATTCCAATGCTAGCAGACTGTGCAACAAGCAAGATGAATTTGAAATTGTCATTGATGAGAAGAAATTTGATATAACTGGCATTACTGAATGACTGGAATGTTAAAATACCAAGTTATAATCTATACAGAAAGATAGGGTGAGTAAAAGTGGTGGGGAGGAGGGCATTTTACATTAAAGACACCTTTACCTGCTTTAGTTATTGATAACTCAGAACCATGAGATCTTTAATGCATATGAATCAATGAGCTAGTTAACAAAGCCCAGGAGAGTATACTGGGAGAGATCTGTTACAGACCACCAAATCAAAACCAAAAAAAGGATGATTTACTCCCTAAGCACCTTTCTGTAGAATGTGGAAAGAAAAATTATGTTGTTATGGGGATCTCCATTTGAGCAACATAGGCTGGAGGCCCCAGGCAGCCAGTAGTAAAAAGTCATTAGTTTCTAAAAATTATAGATGATGATTTTCTAACACAAAAGGTATTAAACAAAAATGAGGTAATTTTATTTTGGACGTCACTATGACATAAAGATTAATTAATCACTGTACTAGAAGTTGGTGGTTGCCTAGGGAATCATGATCATGACCTGATTCAATACGAACAAACACAGGACAGTCCTAACTTGTAATATATATACTTGGTGCATCACAAGGGCTAATTTCCCAAACCTTGATAATATCTTGATGTCTTCAAATCAAGACTGGATAACTTTCTGGAAGATATACGTTAGCCAAATACAAGTTGTTGGATTTAATACAGAGGTAACTGGGTGAAATCTAATGGCCTGTGACATACTGGAGGTGAGACTAGATGATGTAATGATCCCTTCCTGCTTTAAACTCCATGAATCTATGAATTCATCCCCCATGACATGAGGGCACAGGAATGCCAGGAGATACTACACATCCATTGAATGGTACTAGTGTCTATGCATGCAGGGTCTTTAATGCCACTCCTGCATACTCCAGGCAGGAGCATGTTTGCAGTGTGGAGCTGGCATGGTCAGCTGGGCAGTTGCTCGGTGAGCTCTCTTCACCAAGCAAACAGGATATGGAATTTAAAGGGGATGGGCGTGTAGCTGTGTACCTGGCCACTGGGCAGCGGAATTCAAAACCGTGACAGTAGGGCATTGTGGGACATCTCCTGGAGGCCTCTAAGGTCGACATAAGTAACTTAGCATCTGCACTGACACAAAGTGCTACATTTCTCGTGGAGGTGGAGTAATTAAGACTGCATAGTGGGTGAGTTATATCAGTGTGAGCCACATTTTAGTGGAGATGCTAACAGAGTTAGGATGACATTAGCAGCCTTGTGTTGACCTAACTCTGTAGTGTAGACCAGGCCTAAGTAACTAAATAGCAACTTCTGTAATACCATGAATAATTCAGAGCTGCATTTCTGTATCTGTACTTTGATTATCTCATGCATCTGGTATCTTCCGCACCATTTCAGTGACCAAAAAATGAGTGACATTTCTTATCAGAGCATTTTTAAGAAGAGTTCATTGTACGCTGGGTTTTTAGAAACTTGGAGTCACTTTTCTGAACATGAAGAAGCAAAGAATTCAGACCAAACAGCTGAGATTAATGAGATATCTGTTTAAACTCTATCAAAGGCAATCCAAGTGAACCGGCCAGGTAAATACCTTTGTACACATCTGTCTCAATAAAGTGCAAATTGGTTTTCCAGTGAACCATTCTTCTTCTGATTTTCCTGCCTGATCATTTCATCAAATTTCACTCTATCTGATACCTTTCAAAATGTAATTAATTTCACTGTTTTTCTTCCCAAGAACAAGACTGGAATGAAAAACTGACTGTTTTCTTTTTCATTTATCTAAAATGTATCTCTTTTAAAAAGGCTAATAAGTTGCAAAAAGAAACAACACTCAGAGTGGCCCCTTCTGCCCTTAAACTGAGGAATGATTTCTAAGCCTAAGAAGATATTGCTACTACGAGGAACTGTCAGTGCTTTAACTAACACAAGAGACAGGTAATCTAATGCCAATGTATCACAAAAAAATGTATCACTGTAGACTCACCATTTACCCCTCCTATTTCACAAGAAGGGAAATCAGTAATGAATCACAAAACTAGTGATAGATACCAGCCATCCAAATTGGATCCAGGTTTGGTTTTGGATACTGAAACTTCCAAACTTCTGGGCATCTATTGACCTGGGCTTTTGGGTTCAGGCCTCCCTCTACCCAAAACCAGGTCAAATTCACCAGGGGGTGAAATCTTGGTCTCACTGAGGTCAATGGAAAAGCTCTCATTGATTTCAATGGAGCCAAAATTTCACCCTGGAAGAGGCTGGCTGGCTGTCTGAGAACCTTTTATGAATCAAGGAAGAGTTTCAGGTGACTTTCTGATTTTGGGTGAAAAAGACAAAATTTGGTGATTTGATCAGAATTTCACATTGGGCATTTGGAGTCATTTGAAACTCAAGCTCAAAGCAAGATACAGAAAGTGAGAGTGCCACCCTCTTCAAAACAAAAAATAAAGGATGTCAATTGAGCTCTGCTGATTTACACAAGCTGAGGATCTGGCCCAGTATATACACACACAAAACAATGTAGCAGAAATAGAAAAGGTCCCGAGAAGGGCAACAAAAGCAATTAGAGGATTAGACAAAAAATTTCTGTATGAGCAGAGATTTAAAATGTTAGGAATAGAGCAGCTGAATACAGGAGAAATCTGTCCACAGCTAGTCATTGAAGAGCTATGAGAATGGTTAGAGGATTGGAAAACATGCTTACTAATAGGTTCTTCAATCTAACAGACAAAGGACAAAAATCTAACAGCTGAAAGTTGAAGCTAGAGCAGAGGCGGACAAACTATGGCCCGTGGGGCACATCTGGCCCACAGGACCATCCTGCCCGGCCCCTGAGCTCCCGGTCGGGGAGGCTAGCCCCTGGCCCCTCCCCCGCTGTCCCCCCTCCCCCTCAGCCACGCCGTCGTGCGGGCAGCACTCTGTCCCGCCACTCCTGTTGGGCAGTGTGGCGGGGTGGCTGGCTCCAACATGGTAAGGGAGTGGGGGGATTGAATAAGGGGCAGTCAGGGGTCAGGGAGCAGGGGGTAGTTGGATGGGGCAGAGGTTCTGTGGGGGGGCAGTCAGGGGACGGGGAGCAGAGGGAGTTGGATAGGTGGTGGGGTCCTGGGTGGCAGTAAGTGGTGGGGGGTCCTGGGAGGGGGTGGTCACAGATCAAGGAGCAGGGGGGGTTGGATGGGTCAAGAGTTCTAAGGGAGGGGCGAGAAGTGGGAGGTGGTGGATAGGGGGTGGGGGCCAGACTCTTTGGGGAGGCACAGTCCTTGGGCCAAAAAGTTTGCCCACCCCTGAGCTAGACAAATTCAGACTGGAAATAAATTGTAAATTTTGAACAGTGAAGGTATTAACCATTTACTGAGAGTCCTGGTGGATTCTCCATCACTGGCTATTTTTAAAATCAAGATTGGATTTTTTCTTTTTTAGAGATATGATCTAGTTAAAAAATAATTACTTTGGGGAACTTCTATGGCCGGTGTTATACAGGAGGTCAGGCTTGATGATCACAATGATCCCTTCTGGCTTTGACATCTATGAATCAAGGCATGCACTTAAGGACTTTGCTGGATCAGGGTTTTTATATGCCAAAGCAGACTTACAATGATCAAATTAATTTGACAACTGTGATTCAGGCTGCTTTTGATTATCTTTTAACCACAGAACTTAATGCTCCTCTATGATTTGAGGAACCATAGTGAAATGTTGACCTTTCAGATACCAAGGCAAGAATTGGTTTGCATGGATTGTGTCTGAATCCCAAGTTTTACTTGGAATAATAAAGACGCTAATTCAGAACTTTCAGGTTTTGATTCCATCTGCTTTTCTAGTCAACTTGTCCTATGGGTATGGTAGGAAAACAGACCCCAGATCCAATTCTCCTAACAGAACATGACAAGACCCTTTAATTTCTGAATCAGTAAAACATATGGAGAGCCTTTCAAGTGACAAGTTCTCATAAATAATTCTACCTAATGGAAGATATTTTGGTAATTGCAGCATTTTAATTTCAACCTTCAAGTGTGGAGAATTCTCATTAGCTCATGTATTCAGAGACTAATGAATTTGCATGGAGGATATGTAGAGAATGGAGATAAAGGCTGAATTTATTCAGCATCTTTTGGACGTGGATTTCCAACCATTCATTAAGCAAGCCTCACCACTTCCTGGGAATGAGATAAATGTTATTATCCCACAAGGTACAGAGAAGCTAATTGAGCTAACAGAACAGAACTCAATCTGGTCAAAAACATTTTTGTGCAAAAGATTTCACAAATATTTGATCCAGTTTTTGTCAAAATTTCATTTGAAAGAACATTTTCCAACTAGTTTTAAATAGAGGAGCACTGAGTTCCAATGTCTTGCTCTAATATCTAGGTAACACAATACTCCCTAAGACCAAAGATAAAACTAACTGTGTAGAAAAAATATAACACAGGCAAGCTGGACATACAGATAACAAAAGTTGATAATGCAGATTAGCCACAAATCCGTATAAGATGCAGATGAGTATATGTAGAAGGTAAGTACCATTTCTTAAGGGGTGGTTAGAATCTGGCCCAGTCTCAATTTACATGTTTTTAAAATGAATAAGCAATAGCTCAGATTTCAGAGTAGCAGCCATGTTAGTCTGTATCCGCAAAAAGAAAAGGAGTACTTGTGGCACCTTAGAGACTAACAAATTTATTTGAGCATAAGCTTTTGTGAGCTACAGCTCACTTCATCGGATGCATACAGAGATGTGTGAATAGCTTAGAGATATGTGAATAAGTTCTGTTATTCTCAACATGATGTTAATTGTGAAGCCTAATGATGGGAATTTAAATATCAGCATTATAAATTATTTCACTGTTATTGTGTTCAAGAAAGAAGAGGGCCGCTGATCAGCTAATATCATTGTATGCACAGGGCATAAGGAAGAAGAGGGAAATTTGTATCGTGAAGAATTGCACCATCTACTGTAAGTAGCAGTGGTTTGACATCTCAAGATAGCAGGGCTGAGTTTGTGGGTGTGGCTTGTTTTTTGGGGCAAAGCATGGGAGAGCAGCACTCCATTCTCCCCCCACAATTCCACCCTTTCATTTAATATGGTTTTGAAGGTGTTTGCCATATCAAAAGCAGAGGTAAATAAGCATGGAATTGCTTGTCCCGTAGATGCGCCTACACGGGACTGGTGTGTGTCTAAGGTAAGGCTAGGGGGAATGGCAAGTATTGACATGAGTCATTCCCTCTATTTAACTTCTATGGAATTACAGGCTCAGGGAGCCATCACTTTATTATGTTGGAAACAGGAATTAAATGTTTTTGAGACTCAGCTCCCTGCTGGCCCCTTTGTTGCCAATCAGCCTGTGAGTGATATTGTCAGAGAAGAGGAAAGACACCAAAGCAAAGGCAAATTTGTGCCAACCCATGGGAATTTTCTGTGCATCAGTTTTACTGCTGCTGACAGCATATGTCTTTTAGGTGCTTTTCTAGTCATTCTACTGTCTCCCTGCTTACACATACAAAGAAGTGCAGCAGAATCACCCCAGTCCAGACAGAGTCATTTCAAGAGCCACTTCATACATGTCCTCTTTCTCTCTAACCACTTTCCTCCATGTCCTTGATGGTCTCATGGCCTTTGTCTCCACTTCCCTTTCTCCTTATCCACCTCCAGCCTCATCACTGTCCCTTTACACTGCAGAGGCAAGATCTTGCTCCTCTTCAGCAAAACTGCCACCCAAAAATGCCTCCTTGTACCTCACCATGTCTACTGAGTCCAATCTCATTTGAAAACTTCTCTCTTCACCCTGGCCTATAGCTCTGATGTTCTTTCCCCCATACAAGGCATTGTTTAACTCTGGAAAAGCATATAGGACACTGGAGCTATGTCCATTTACACCAGCTGAGAATCTGGTCTACACTTTGCATGAAAGATGTATTGTATTTTCTTATATTGAAAGATGCATGTTGGTGGCTAGCGTCACAATAACCCCTTTCCCCGCATGCCTTCTACAATTCATGCAAATGCCTGCCCATTGGTACCCACCAGAAGCAAAGACAGCAGGCTCTGCAGTAGCCTTTCGTATATGATCTGAAAACTCATACTCAGAGATTTTCTCCTCCTGCATGAAGAAACACCTTTTTATTTAGTGTTTGCACATGCACGTAATGCAAGCCATTGCCATGATCCTGAAGTTGGTATTAAAAGCTAAATCAAAATGCATTGAAACTTTTCAAAGGCAGGAGACCTATTTTTGGCCCATCAAAAAGACATTCAAAAGTCCTGCCCTACACCTCACCACTATCTGGAAACCAGGGAACTTACAGGAAAAAATGGGGAATGATGACTAATGTAACTATAGAGGCGGCTTTATCCCCCTACAATTTAAGAATAAAAATAAGGGCCTCATCCAAAACTCATTGAGGTAAACAGAAGGACTCCCACTGATTTCAGTGGGCTATGAATCAAGCTGCTCTACTGCTGCATACCTGGATTATAACACTTGTGCGGTGGTTTATTTGGGGTTGTGGGGTTTGTTTGGGTTTTTTTGCTATGAAAAACAGGGTTTCTGCAAGGAAGAACTGGAGAACTGTTCATACTAATAAATCTCTCTAGCTTATGTATATAGTGGAGACAAGTGAAAGTGTTTGGTTGTCAGCAGTGGAGAAATATGAGCAGAGAGAGCGACACACTAAGACGTATTTTAAACAAAATTTAAATGACAGGAAATGCAGAATAGATTGCCGCTAACTTTTAAAGTACATTTTGTACCTGTTGCCACTTAGTTAATACTCGTTTGGCAAAAATACATTGTTAAAAAAAGAACTTGACTCCCTTCCATCTTATGTTGATCTTAAATGATGCAGTCCTCACCTGAGCTATGTGATCCAGCAAGAGATGGGTGTGAAATAGACCTGCCCAAGTCTTTAGACCTATCTGTATTAGGAAATTTATAAGGAGAAAATTACATCCTGTCCTACTGTAATATGAAGTACAAATGGGTTTGTTTATATACTGCACTGCAGGCATAAAAATACAACAAGACCTGACAAACATCCATATATTATAAGAAATGGAGTGGCCCTAACTGTCATGATTCATCAGAAGAGGAAATCTTGTGTCACCTGGATCCTGAATTGTATTGACATACTTGTTATGCCTTGTAACCCACCGGTCATACTATGGTCAGAGAGGATGCGAGTTTGTTCCAGGCACCAGCTCTGGAGGTCCCTGGTTCAATCCCTGGTGTGTAAGCCAAGATGACAGCCATCAACAACAGGATCTACTAATGGTTACTTGATAGACTGGAAACTCAGTATTCTGCCCACCTCTAGATACATGGAAATACTCTGGGGAGAGGGCAGAAAATGCTGACTTAGCATTAAATAGGGGTGCTGAAGTGTTAGGAACCCAATGATTTTCAAGGACACATAATGGCATTTCATAACCAAGCCTTTTTGTAGATTTTCCTATTGCAGCCTTGTTTTCAAGATCTCATCCTTCATTATCTTTTGGTAGGTGACTATTGTAAGAAGGTCTTAGATTTGGGAAGACTTACAGTTCTCTTTACATTTAGAATTACCCTTTAAATAGAAAAAGGCCTAAGCCAGATATTGATTTTGGCTCTTAGGCTGTCTAGACTCCTGGAGAAATATAGAGTAAACAGACACAGCTGCTCCTCTCTACTGTGAGTACCACTAGGAAAATATTAAAACAAAAGCCAGGATGGATTTATCTGAATACAAGGGCCAGGAAAGAGAACATTGGCAACTAGCAGTAAAGTATACTAAAAGTTCAGAGGAGGGGAAGGATTCTGTGCCCCAGTTTCTGCTCTACTCTATAACAGAAATACAATGTTCTGAATTAAAATTAAGCAGACACCTCTATAGAAGCATAATGCAGGCAGATGACAGCTGACTCCCGAATAATGATAGCCTTACAGACAATGCCGACAACCAATTGTTTAATAAAAAAGAAGTGGCACATTTCATTCGATGAATTTTACTGATGAAGCATTAGGTCATTTTAAAGATATAACTTCTGCAACTAGACCCTTCTAGAGGCAAGCCTTCAGGATCTCAGTCATAAGCCCTGGTTGATGGCAACCCCAACTGAGCGCCTCTCACAAAGTAGCACTGACTTATGCTAAAATAGTCATGTCAAGCTTTGTTTTGTTTGATTTAATTTAAAACCCATGATATATATGACATAAATGGGTGCTCTATCAGTTTAGTTCCTAACAGAAACAGCACGCAAATCAAAATAATCATAATCCAAACTCCAACAGTCCAAATCATAAAACTCACCTTCACAATTCACAGTGTCATTTGGTGTTGCAGGTGAGAGGCTAAGGATTTCATTGATCTATGCATTCAACTACCTCTGCAGCTTTAGAGGTATTCTTTCGAGGAGGCACAGGGATCGGAAGCCAACGATTTACACTGATCTTCATCTGCGGTCTATCAATGTGGCGCTTTTCACAACTGCTAAAACCAATTAAAAATGAAGGGACAAGATTTTTTGAAAATTACTGGAGATTTTAGGTGCCTCAATTTTTGGGTGCCTATGTTGAGACTTGTTAAGGAGACTTGATTTTCAGTGGTAAATCATTAGTGATTTCTGAACATTTTGGCCATAAAGAGGAATTAATGAAAAATAATATTAGAAGAAAGAAATTGGATCTGAAGTAAATGACAAGAGAAAGAAATTTGGCTTGTCCTTGTGAGGGGTTCTGAGAAGGCAGGTCCATTTGAAACTTTGTAGTTTATAGACATTATAGGGCTCATTAGTCCTATACACTGAGAAGGGTTCTAAGCACTGTCTAAAGCCAGGAATACTTACTTTTCCAAGTGATCTGCCTGCTATTCTGAGAGCAATTATATTATGTTACTATAGCATCTCTGCAGCTTCTGGCATTTGTTACAACTCCTCTTACTAACTATATAAATGCCCCTTTTCAATTTTATAACTTATCTAGGGAACTTAATCAAATTTGACTGAGTTTAGTACACATGAAAATGAGAGGCTGATTGCATGGCAACTACTGCATCTGATATAAGCTCCTTAGCTTCACTTTCACCTCCCATGACAATTTAGCTGCAGCCTCTCTGTTCTTATCTTGTTTCCTTTTGCTCCACCATTAGTCCCAAGGGCTCCACTCCAGCCACTGAATTACTACCCCCTTCTATAGCCTTGTCCTATTTTCATCTCCATGCAGATTCCAATCCCTTTCCCTAAGTCTATAGCTCCTCCCTCTCCTTCACATCCATCCTTAAAGGCTAAGAAGGAGGGAAAGGGTTCTTTTTCCCCAAAGAACAGCACTATTCTTCTAGGTGGTTTATAAATCTGGTCCTCCACTCCTAGAAGTGTTCATAGAAATTTAAATAACAATAATACAACAATCATAGCCCTATATGGTGGTAAAAGAACACTTGAGCCTTCGTCCACACTCAGCCTCCTGCACAGCTCCCTTGGTAGAGATGCCCATAATTTCCCAACACAGATGCAAGCAAAGCCCACCTGCTGCTGTATAATTAACCACAGACAAGCAATAATAGTAGCATTGGAAGAAACCATGTAAACTCTGCCAGTGCACAGGGATGAAAATCCTGGCTCTATGAAATCAATGACAAAGCTTCTGCTGACTTCAGAACCTGGGGGAAAGCCTAGCCCCACTGATTTACAACCCTCAAGCAACCCCTCTCCCCCAGTCCATAGCCTCTCCTGATCTGAGACCATCCATTGTGCCAAATGATCAAATGTTTTTTTTTTAAAGCTTACACTGACAATATCCAGCGGAGATAGGCTGAAACCTTCCATCTGTGAAATAATACAGATTGGATGACTGAGTAAGCTAACTCAAAGCTCACAACTTCCATAAAGCTGGTTGCAACTTTGTTTTGTCTGTGCATTCCCAGTGCATTGTCTCTTCCCACTCTTTGCCTAGTATCAAATTAAAAATAATCATTTTAAAATAGTAGTTAATGGCAAAAACTTCCTGCTGGTCTCTGCAAACTTAGTCAATCACTGAACGATTGAAGCTGAGAAATCCAGCATCTTTTTAAAAAAGTGGGAAAAATGGGCCTGTAAAATAAAGGACCAGGGTATCTAACTGGAGACCCAATAAGCTAATCAAACAACAAGGAATTTTGTCTCATCTTCATGTCAATCAGCAGCAAGGCAGATCTTCATTTAAGCATTTGTTCATTGCTGAGTTACTGCAACAAACCAAAAATGACAAAGGGGAGCTGGAAGACAGGTCTGGAAATGGGTTTTATTCACTGCAGGCTGATGGGAAAAGAGATAGCAATAATTATTTCTGGCATGTGACAGTCCTGATGTTGGCTCCCCAAGGACAGTTAATAGCCTGTATTATCAAAAAGTAATTACACAATGAAGGGCTCCAAATGAAACCAGAACCTATTGCAGAGAATAAGAGAACATCATTATGGTCCCTTAGTCAGAGAATGAAGGAAAGAGACAGCACGGTCTTATAAACCAAGCTAAGTTCTAGTACTGAGGAACTACCAAGGCCTGCCACTGATCCCCTGTGTGGCCTTGGGCAAGTCACTCAACCTCTCTGTGCCACAGGTTCCCTGCTTATAAAATGGGGATGGATAGGACTGAAATGTCTCTGAGGGGGGCTGTGAGGATTCAACAGACACAGTACTTGTAAATCTCAATATGAGGGACCAAATCCTCAACTGGCGTAAACTGATGACATTTATGGAAATGTTAGAGGACTCCCATGGAGCCATGCCGATTTACACGAGCTGAAGACGTGGCCCATAGAGCATTGTATATATGCTAAATATTGCAATCTCAGCAGCAGAGGCAGCCAGAACCCTCACACAGCAGCACCTGCCTTGGAGCTGGTGACAGACAGCATCACCCACCAAAAGAATCCAGTTCCCTTCCCCCCAGCCACTCTCTCAAACCACACCCATGCCAACAGGGGCAGGGTAGCTGAAGTGAGCTGTAGCTCACGAAAGCTTATGCTCTAATAAATTTGTTAGTCTCTAAGGTGCCACAAGTACTCCTTTTCTTTTTACAATATTACTGGGGCTCTTAGAAACAGACTTTCAGCAAAGAAAGGTCTTCTCCTTACTCCAACCCTTGCCTTACGGCCTACATGTTCAGACAGTGACTTAGAACATTTGACTGCCTAGGTTGTTCCTGCATTTACCATGACTATATGCATATGCAGTAATTGCATATATAAATGACTGTTTATTGATTAGCATTTCTATAGTGCTCATCGCCACATTGTGGTGCCCATCCCCCAAGGAACTCTGAATGTCCCAGTCTTCTCTCCTCATTTGGGCTGATTGAAGATAAGTTTAGCTGAAGAAGCATCACAATGGCATGATGATAAAGCACAGCAGGATGACCTTGTTTTTACTGATGATATCGCCTGCTTAGTTCAACACATTGCTTAATGGAAGAAAAGACCCAGCTTTTGGTAGATACAGCAAAGCAAGTTTATTTGTTCATCAACACAGGGAAGACAAAATATATGGCTGTCAATGTCCCAGAAGTAACTGTTGAAGAAGTAAGTCATATTAAAAAAAGCAAACAACTTTCATAAACTTGAAACTATTTGGAAAAGTAGCATGATTGGCAGTGACTCCAAAATTTAAATTTTTAACGCCCCATAGTATCGGTTATTCTTTATGGAGCAGAGTCATGGGACTCTACTATAGACATTTATAAGAAGATCAACTCATTCCAAAGTAAATGCTTGTGTAAGATCTTCAGAGTCCATTGGAAAAAGTTTCTTGCAAAAACAGAAATACTAAGTAGAACAAACCAATTTAAAGCATCAGATATGGCAAGAAGATGATGATGGATATATTGAGGACATGCTTTTAGGATGCCACCAACACAATTTCCACAGGAAGTGATAATAAGGACACCACCTGGAAAGAGGAAAAAGAGGGCCACCTAGAGAAACACGACACAGAAGAACAAAGGAAAAAGCCAAATCCATGAACCTGGCACTCAGAAACCTGAACAGAGCAACACAAGACTGGAATAAATGGAGGAAACTGGTGGATGCCTTGTGCACCTGAGGGTGCGGGAGGATAAAGAAAGAAGAAAGAAACATGGCACTGATTTGTGTCACCCAAGAGCAGCCTCCTCTGGCTGATTAACGAGTGAAGATGATAGGTTTTGAAGGGGAGTTTTCTCCTTTCTTTTAGCAGAAAAATGAAGATCAAAACTCATCAGACTTCAAGGATGGCAGGTGGGAAATATGAGGATCTTTGGGGCTCCAAGAAGGCCAGGGTGAATCCCCAATAAGGAAAAAGCTCCTTCCACTCATGGGAGGGTCCAGTAGGGAGGATTTAAGGGATGCATTTTCAGTCAAGCGGAGACTCCTTATCTAATCTCTGCTTGTGAGAGTGCAATTCAAGACTATGCATGAACTGCTCGGTTGCAAATCTGGCCACCCAAAGTTTGCCCCCCTCCAGTTCTCTATCTATCTCTCTAGGTTCTTTAGCCCTCATCAGTGTAGTTTCTACATTTCAGACCCATATCCTTCAAAAGTATGCAGAACTACACTCAAATTCAGGCACTGAAATAGGCATCCAGAGGGAATAACATTAGGACTCAGATGGCCCCCCACAGCAGCAAAGGATACAGAAAGAGGCAGATTAGGAAAGCATCCCGTCGTGTAATAGGAGGGCAGGACAAGACTCTGCACTCCATCACTGGCTATCTATGCAGTGGTCTATGCCAAAAGAAGCAGGCTTAAAAGAGACATGTACACAGACTGCCCTTGCTGATGGGCTCCATTGCCCTTTCCATCTCCCAGAGTGCCATGCAAAGCAGCCTGAGGTGACACAGGAGAGCCGGTACTGAGCACCAGCATGGAGGTGGTGAATAAAGAACCAGTCACCTAAAATGACAACAGAGGCAGCTGAATAAGATGCAGTGTGAATGCTGCCATTCTTGAGGTGGGTAGCTAGAATCAGCTCATTTGAATTTCTCCTTGTTGCTCCTCCAGGTGTTTTTGTAGCCCTGAAGCAGATGTGCTTTTTATAGGGTATTTTTAGCAAGCTTAAGTTTACAGAAGGTGAAAAGGAAGCAAAGCATCAGCATCTGGAAGAAGTCATTCCACTTCCAGTGTAGCAGGAATAACATATTGACTTATTCATGAGCGAAGCCAACTTCCTTCTTTTTGTGTCTGTCACCCTCTTTTTTAACACTTGCCGGATGTAGGGAAATAATTGGCCTTGTCACCAATTATTAAAACTCAGAAACTAAGACTCTGGGAGACAAGAATCATTCTCAGACCATTCCCCCCTTCCCCCGTACTGCTTTCAGAGTCAGCCTATTGCATTATTTAAGCCAATGCACATGAGTCACTTATCATGACAAAAGGACAGAAAGGAAATCATTTAAAATGGCATTAAGATCATCAGTCCGACCACAAAGCCTCAGAGATTCATAGTTGAGGACTGGTCTGCCAAAACCCGGGCACACAATTGAGTGGCAGTGCCACATTAATGTTTCCAGCCAACCTTCACCTCTAGTTCTAATGAGGGAGAATGTTTGGGGGGGGGGGGGAAGAAATCTCACAGAAGCCTGGCAGTTGACAGTTAATATTCTTTCCTGCAAACAGATTCAACTTCAAGGAGCTGAGGAGGTTGAGTGCACAGACAACGTCAAGCTATTTTAATAAATCTCACAAGACAACATCCTAATATTTTGTGTCCAGCAGGAGAAGCTTAATCCATTAGCTGGAAGCTACTAGTGTCGAGAATGGCAAATCTCACCACAGATGATACCTCAAAGGTGAAGATATTTGAAGCAACCTGCATTAAAAATGGTGGCAGTTGCTCAGCAAGCTTGAAGGATGCAGTCTGTTACCATGTGTATTGCTAGCTTACATCACCTCCGAACATTCAATACCATCAGGAAAGATCTGCAAGAAGAAATGCTGAGAACCAACCTTCCACACAAACTTCCTCGTGGCTGGACTTTACAAAAACTAGACAAGCCATTTACAAAACACACTTTGCTTCTCTACAAAAGAAAAAGGACACTAAGCTATCTAAACTACTATATGCCACAAGGGGCCACAACAATGGTTCCCGTAACCCACCCAGCAATATTGTTAATCTATCCAACTATACTCTTAGCCCAGCAGAAGAATCTGTCCTATCTCGGGGCCTCTCCTTTTGCCCCTCCACCCCCACGAACATGATACAGTTCTGTGGTGACCTAGAATCCTATTTTCGACGTCTCAGACTCAAGGAATATTTCCAACACACCTCTGACCAACATATTAACCACAGAGACCTTCCTGCCAACACTACAAAAAGAAGGATTCTGGGTGGACTCCTCCTGAAGGTCGAAACAGCAGCCTGGATTTCTACATAGACTGCTTCCGCCGACGTGCACGAGCTGAAATTGTGGAAAAGGCAGCATCGCTTACCCCATAACCTCAGCCATGCAGAACACAGTGCCATCCACAGCCTCAGAAACAACTCTGACATCATAATCAAAAAGGCTGACAAAGGAGGTGCTGTCGTCATCATGAATAGGTCGGAGTATGAACAAGAGGCTACTAGGCAGCTCTCCAACACCACTTTCTACAAGCCATTACCCTCTGATCCCACTGAGAGTTACCAAAAGAAACTACAGCATTTGCTCAAGAAACTCCCTGAAAAAGCACAAGAACAAATCCGCACAGACACACCCCTAGAGCCCCGACCTGGGGTATTCTACCTGCTACCCAAGATCCATAAACCTGGAAATCCTGGACGCCCCATCATCTCAGGCATTGGCACCCTGACAGCAGGATTGTCTGGCTATGTAGACTCCCTCCTCAGGCCCTTCGTTACCAGCACTCCCAGCTATCTTCGAGACACCACTGACTTCCTGAGGAAACTACAGTCCATTGGTGATCTTCCTAAAAACACCTCCTAGCCACTATGGATGTAGAAGCCTCTACACCAACATTCCACACAAAGATGGGCTACAAGCCGTCAGGAACAGTATCCCCGATACTGTCACGGCTAACCTGGTGGCTGAACTTTGTGACTTTGTCCTGACCCATAACTATTTCACATTTGGTGACAATGTATACCTTCAAATCAGCGGCACTGCGATGGGTACCCGCATGGCCCCACAGTATGCCAACATTTTTATGGCTGACTTAGAACAACGCTTCCTCAGCTCTCGTCCCCTAATGCCCCTACTCTATTTGCGCTACATTGATGACATCTTCATCATCTGGACCCATGGAAAAGAAGCTCTTGAGGAATTCTACCATGATTTCAACAATTTCCATCCCACCATCAACCTCAGCCTGGACCAGTCCACTCAAGAGATCCACTTCCTGGACACTACGGTGCTAATAAGCGATGGTCACATAAACACCACCCTATATCGGAAACCTACTGACCGCTATTCCTACCTATATGCCTCTAGCTTTCATCCAGATCATACCACTTGATCCATTGTCTACAGCCAAGCGCTACGATACAACCGCATTTGCTCCAACCCCTCAGACAGAGACAAACACCTACAAGATCTCTATCATGCATTCCTACAACTACAATACCCACCTGCTGAAGTGAAGAAACAGATTGACAGAGCCAGAAGAGTACCCAGAAGTCACCTACTACAGGACAGGCCCAACAAAGAAAACAACAGAACGCCACTAGCCATCACCTTCAGCCCCCAACTAAAACCTCTCCAACGCATCATCAAAGATCTACAACCTATCCTGAAGGACGACCCATCACTCTCACAGATCTTGGGAGACAGACCAGTCCTTGCTTACAGACAGCCCCCCAATCTGAAGCAAATACTCACCAGCAACCACACACCACACAACAGAACCACTAACCCAGGAACCTATCCTTGCAACAAAGCCCGTTGCCAACTCTGTCCACATATCTATTCAGGGGATACCATCATAGGGCCTAATCACATCAGCCACACTATCAGAGGCTCGTTCACCTGCGCATCTACCAATGTGATATATGCCATCATGTGCCAACAATGCCCCTCTGCCATGTACATTGGCCAAACTGGACAGTCTCTACGTAAAAGAATGAATGGACACAAATCAGACATCAAGAATTATAACATCAAAACCAGTTGGAGAACACTTCAATCTCTCTGGTCACTCGATCACAGACCTAAGAGTGGCTATCTTCAACAAAAAAGCTTCAAAAACAGACTCCAACGAGAGGGACTGCTGAATTGGAATAATTTGCAACTGGATACAATTAACTTAGGCTTGAATAGAGACTGGGAATGGATGAGTCATTACACAAAGTAAAACTATTCCCCATGGTATTCTCCCTCCCACCCCACCCCCCACTGTTCCTCTGATATTCTTGTTAACTGCTGGAGTTAGCCTACCTTGCTTGTCACCATGAAAGGTTTTCCTCCTTTCCCCCCCCTGCTGCTGGTGATGGCTTATCTTAAGTGATCACTCTCCTTACAGTGTGTATGATAAACCCATTGTTTCATGTTCTCTGTGTGTGTGTATATAAATCTCTCCTCTGCTTTTTCCACCAAATGCATCCGATGAAGTGAGCTGTAGCTCACGAAAGCTTATGCTCTAATAAATTTGTTAGTCTCTAAGGTGCCACGGGTACTCCTTTTCTTTTTGAGAATTCCCTGTGCCACTCTGCATTTAGACAAGTGGCAGGCTCTCTCTGAAATGCACTGTTGGGGAGGAGGGGTTTTGGCATGTATCACTCTCTGATTTGCCAGGACCCAAGATTGCCGACCACCCATCCTTATTTATGGATTTCACTCTTTTTTGTTTTTTATATGGATGTTTGAAAACAGTCCTGCTATTGTCTTTTTTCTATGGACAGAATTTACTGGCCGTCGGCAATGAAAAAAGAGAAATAATGAAAAGAAAAAGTTAATTGATGTTATTCTCACACCTTTAAAATGAAAACGAACCCAACAAAACTCAGTTCACTTTGGATGTGTTTTGACGATTAGATTCCTCTCTTCCTAAAAACAGCTTGAATGCAGCTAGCAAGTGCTTCAACAACAAGCAAGGTTGTTCTGCCTTTTTTCCAGCAGAAATGAATGAAATGAATGATTAAAATGTGATCAAGACCCAGAATCTTTCTCCCCCTTATTTTGCAATTTAATATCCAAGATGCGTCAAGCCAAAGAAAACAGCACTGACGTGACAGTCTGATTATTGTTTATTCTCGGTTGATATTGTAAATTACCAATCTGATGCTATTCTTAGTCCTCAAAGAAACTAAGGACTTCAACTTCTCTCTCTTGCTTTAAAATCCCAACTAAAATGTATTAAACAATAATCTTTTAATTAAATGGAAATGAAAGGTCTACTCAAGAGTGATGATGTTTAGCTGCAGTTGGAGGTTATCCAGGCCCATGTAATTACTTCGATAGATAATGCACAAAGGGAATGGTCAAGGATCACTGCTTCCCCAAAACCATTTTGTCTCTTCCACTCACTCACATTGGTGTGAAGCAGGAGTGTCTAACTTTCGAAGCAAACAGCATGCCACCACTGTTAAACCGGCCTACTTGAGCTCAGAATCAGCCCCTGGCCCCATCTTTATTGTATTGTTCGGGGCTATCTGTACATGTTCAAAAAGCATAGCAAGTTCCAGTTGTGTTATAAAACTAGTGTTGGCAGAACCCGGCACGAACCCCGGGTGCAGAAACGCCTCCTTGATACTTCCTGGCTGGATGAAAATTAGAGCTGAACCAAATTCACAAAAGTGGATCCTCTTCCCTGGATATGCGGGGAAATTTGGGTCAAGAACCAAATCTGAACTTCATAGTCAGCCTCTTTCTTTATAATGGACTGAACCAACACCCTGGATCTAGTTTGACACACTGGGTGTCCATCTAATGGCTAGTCCACCTAGAAGATAAAAGCCAACTAGCATCAGCTAAGAGTGATTCCTTTAGCTACAGGGCAGATGTTTGTGGGTTTTGATGCATAGGATCCAGGATTCAATCTCTGCTGACTATTCATGGCAGGGATCATTACACAAACACTGCAGAATTGTAAAGAGGCTCATATCTGGATATATACAGTATCCAGACTTGGTAGGTAGGACCCGTTGCCACTGCATTTAATGTAAAAATATGAAAATCTACTCTGAATCTTGGTAAAAATCACAAATGTTCTGCTCACAAAAGAGAAGTTCATTGACTTTCTCTCTTCGGCCAAAAGGGGAAAAAAAGGCCACATCATTAGTTTGAATACTAAGCATTTCAACTATGTCTAAACAGCACTAATAACACATAGCCTGATGTGATCTCTGTTTATTTTATCAGTGAGTTTTCACTCTGGAATTGATAATGTGTCTCCAGACAATCTTGTTTTAATCACCTTGAAACAGTATAAATGTGTAGCTTTAAATAACTGGCAGCTGCGTGAGACCGGAAAGCTGGAATGAACTGCTTCCATAACTTCTTATTTGTATTGTGGTATGGCAGAGTCTTAATGCAGTAATCACGTACAAAACGGCAATGTATCAATTTCTAACTGTGAGTTGCCACAGGTATATCCTACACTAAGTACAGAGGAAAAGTTGTGATCACAGTGAGGATAATTCCTGGCAAATGGTGACTTTTTAAACGGCAATCAGTGTACTTTTTAATATTTCCCAAGCTGTATTTTTTCTTTTGCAGCCCAATCAACTCCACTACAGCCAGATTTTTGACAAGTCACAGTTAGAATTATAAATGCAAGGCAAAAGCGATTGTGAGCTGTAGCTCACAAAAGCTTATGCTCTAATAAATTTGTTAGTCTCTAAGGTGCCACAACTACTCCTTTTCTTTTCAACCATATCTCTGGTCTCTCAGGTTAATAGCTATGCTTTTTCCCAGAAGCCCCTGAAATGCATTCTTTGTGATTCAATACATAAAAAGCAGCTTTCATTGAGATTCCTTATCTTCATGTAACCTTCACAGAATAACAAACAGTTGTATGAAAACACAATAAAAAATAAGCACTATCCCTGTGTGGAAATTAATTTTCAAAAGCTTATTCATTGGTATTTGTCAATACTAATGACAAATTACAATACTAATACTAAAACTCTGAGTTTTCTCTCCAGCTGCATCCCTGAGCATCAATGATTGCATTGCAGTAAAGACAATTCAGATTAATCTTCTAGTTGTCTATATTATAGCCACCTTTACAATAATGCAGAACTTATTACTTTGGCAAGTCTGCCAGGAGATGAAGTGTCCACAAGAGGATGGATATTTTATGATTGCTACAAACTACTAATATTTTAACAACATAAAGCTGTTTGGATCATGGACTGTCTCAAGGTCTCCTAATCCATCCCCTCGTACTACGGCAGAATTTAGTGTAGTATAAATAATAAGGCAGAATTTAGTACAGTTCATCCCTGAGAGGTGTTTTTTTTAACCTGTTCTTCAAAATCTCCAGTGACAGGGGTTCCACAACCTTCTTAGGTAACCTGTTCCAGTGCTTAACTATCCTAATAGTTAGAAAGTTTTTCCTAATATCTCACCGGAATCTTCATAAAATAAACAGACACTGGAGGAAAAATAACACATGGTATTCCAAAGCCTCCTTCTTAGTATGGGAGCAAGTTTTGACTCTTGGCAAGACATGCTGTGTTACTGTCAGTTTTGCGTTAGACAAGATTATATAGAAAGGCCGCATCAAAAGAGAGGGAGTTGTGTTAGAGTTCGCACTCTCCTTTGAGCTCTGGTTAGAGTCAGTTCTTGAGACAGAGTTGCTCCCTGCGAACTGGGCATTGCTCCAGGGCTGAGATTCCTGGAAGAAGGGATTGCCCTGCATGCTGTTTGACCATCTCATTTCAGGACTGGTGTATAGGTGTAAATAAAGCAAGTTACTTCCAGAATATACCCATATTTCATATCACTGATTTCTTCTCCACTGGGAAGCCGACATGCAAGGCCCCAGACATCTCCTACTTCCTGACACAAGGGCGAGGCCGATGTCAGAATGGGACATTGGTGTCAGACGGGCAATAATATGAATATATATACAGGATGACTGAATAATGACTGACAGTCATGAGTACAGGCTTGGTCCAAAGCTCACTGAAGTTAATAGGAGTCTTCCCATGGATTCCATTGTAGTTGAGCAGACGCTAATCCTGGAGTGAGCTTTGTGGCTGGATCCCTGGCCCTATGAATAGATCATTGCAGGATCAATATCTTAGAGTGGTGGCTAAGGGACACAACCTACAAACAAACACCAAGAGGAACTGTTGTAGGGAAAAATTAAGAAAGGGAAATTTTACACTAAATATCAGGGTCAGTTGCCTGCTAATGAGATGTACTGGGATGTGGAATAATCTCCCAAGGAAAGTGTCAGAAAACCCACTGCAAAAATAATATTGAGACCTAGGAAATGTTCTAGTTTGAAAACTGCTAAGAGGTATGTGCGTCTCAAATCCTGTAACAATTTCATGGACAATACATGAATCAATGTAAAATCCAAGCCAGATCAAAGAATGTGTTACTAGAAGAGAGCGACTCTCTAAGACCATGATGATTGTACACTGGAAGTGAGAGAGAAATTTTAATCATTGGTTGGCAGGAACCTCAGCAAGGCCTTGGAGGGAGTGTATAGGGGTGAGGGGGGGTGTCTTCTACAGGATAAAAGGCTAAATCTAGAGGTCATGACCTTTGGGCCATGTGAAGTCTGAAATGAAAGCCGGTGTCCCTGTGATCATCAATGTCACTGTGAAATGTATGTACAGATACCATGTAGGGAGATTATATATATGTACACACTGAAAATATGTTCTTACAGTCTGTCTCTGGGGGTGAGGGGGGATTGGTCACTAGCAAAGGTGAAAAACAGGTTTCCTGTCAGACAAGAGATGTATATACATCTGCCTGTTTACATATAAGTTCAGTATTGTCTCATTCACAATAGGTCTCCCATCACCAGTCTGAGCTGAATGCAAATGAAGGATTATGGGGACTTCAGAAAGAATCTAACTGAAAAAGAAAAACAGCAGTGAAGGAGGGAATACTGCACTTGCTGGACTATATCTGGGGGCAGAGAAGACTCCTGGTCAGCCTTCACTGAGAAAGGTAAAGGACAGAGGCTTTGCTTCATGAAATAGAGGTCTCAGCCTCTGACATTAACTTTTGGTGAGATCAACTTCTTTAGACAGGAGGTTAATCTGTGAGTTAAGTTTAGTCCCTAGAAAGCATGTTATGATTTTGTTTTATATGTAACTGTTTATTCCCAATATTCTGACTCATTATCACTTGAATCTCTCTGTTTGTTGATAATGAGCATATTCTTGTTCTTATTATGAATGTGTGTAAACGTTAAGCCCAGTGCTGGCCCTGAGCTGAAACTTACGAGCTGGTGTGCCCTGTTCCTTTGGAACAGCAGGCCTGGTATTTCTGAGAGTGTTCAGGGGCTGAACACTGCAGGGAACACTTGGAGGATCTGGGGGTTGGCATGTGCCTTTTGAGAGAGAACAAGGCCTGCGAGGCCCTGGAAGGCAATGCTTAGGCAGCCAGAGGTTGGTGGTTTCAGGGAGCAGATCCACAGCAGCTTCAGACAAGAGAGCTTTACACTCAGAGCAGGTAGTAGTAAGTGTCTGTCTCGCAAGCCTGGGTACCTTGGGGGAGCATCACACCCAGTTTCATTCCATTGCTCCTAACGACACCCTCTCCCCGGAATGATTTCTCTGCCTCCTGGGTGTCAACACCTTCATGTACTGGTAGATCATTATCATTGTAGCAATCTGTATACAGCTTGGAGGGAGGAGCACACGCTCCAGGAGGAAAGAATCAGAAGGAGGCACCAGGAACTCAGTCTGTGAGCACAGGCTTGAATGCTAAACTGCAGCTGATTTAATAAAGAGACAATTTAGTTTTACAAGCATGGAGTCCTCTCATGTTATTACCCAGCATGTGGCCATGAAATTATCATTTCCTCCACACCTTAGTCCTTATTTACCTGCTTCTCCTTTTAACAAATTATTAATTTTTTTAATCTTTTTTCCTTAATTTCAATTTGCAGTGTACTTTGCTGACTCATCACTTTCCCCTGCCCTAAGTAGTCCAAAGAGTGTAACAGAAAATTTCCTATTATTGCATAGGGAAAAACCTGAGGTTCAGGAATAACAGAATGTTAGCTAAATAGCCTCTAGGACAAGAACAATGAAATATGAACTACATTAAGTAAGGGTCAAGCAATTGCATCACAGGCAGTAATTAATATATGGCATTTGCTACAACAGAAAGTGATACTAGATTGAACATGAATTAGCAAGACTCTGAAGTCTGCCTTGATTAAAAACCAAAATCTTCTAAATTAAAATAATCTAGATACAGATGGGCTTTCTCTTCCTACTGTAACCACATCTTCAGTGCACTCGTAGTAGCTGAAAAAGCCCCTATTTTTAAGCATATGTAATGGTGGAAAAAATTTTTCACTAGGCTGAAATTTCTCTTGCTTATTCTCACTGTGAGAGGGACCTTCTCTAGGGAGTGTGCATGGAGTGGTGGGGTTGCTGGAGAAGCTGAGAAGGGGCCACTCATGGAACGAGTGGGAGGCAAACTCATTTGCCAAGCCTACCCCTAGGAACTTAAGAATGCAGCTGAACTCTCTACCCCTTGAATAAATATCTCTATTCCCTGAATAAAGTTTCTAGCATGTCCTTTTCCATTTCTTTTCTTGAGGGTTTCCTGACCACTTTTCTCTCGGAAGGGATTAATGTCACCAGATTAGAGTGTGAACCAAAAACTTGTTCCATTTCCCCATACAAATGAATAATCTCCTCTGTGAACACTTCTCTACAAGCATGTTTAAAAGCACTGTTAATGTATATCATTTTACATATTGTTTGTGAGAGAGGATGGGATGTTAGCACAGTAACTTCACCCTTAGTTGAAAAGTCTATTCACAGGAATTCCTGTAATAGACACTTCCTTCCTGTTAAAAGGAGCTACCCCCTTCAAGAGGCTTCATTTAAAGAGTGCACTTCTAACTGATTGGGGCAGGCTGAATTGTAGGAAAGAAGCACTAGGACTCAGAGAATTCTGGGAAAGCAGCTCTCTATAAAAGAAAAGGGTTTTCACACCTGTTTTCTGTCTTGCTCTGACTGCTAGAGAGATTAGTCAGTGCTAAAGCTAGGGGATGACTATATAAATATAACTATTCTGGTAACAAAGTTGCTTTATGTTTTCCATTGAAACAGCTATCTTAAGATAGTTTGTTTGTGCTTGAATTTTTCACACTGGGCTTAAGTGGTAAATTCCTCTGTTAAACTTGGAGACGCTAAGCTTGTATATATACTAGTTAAAAACATTTGTTTGCTTTGTATTGCACCCAACAAGGACTTGTTAGGTGATGATCTAATAGGTCTCTTTCACTACTAAGTTCCATAATTCTAGGATAATGGCCCCTAGAGTTGTCTAATGCTTTTTTTGTTGCCTTGTAGGAAAGCATCTATCGGTCATGCTGTTACGATAACATCAGAAGAGTTATCCTTTGTTGCAAGATGACCTCAAACAGCATCTAGCAGACCAGAAAGCTTTTCTGATACTTGCCAACTGTTACACAGGTAACTTCAAGTCCACAGCACAGTGCAATCTAGGACACCAAGTCCACTTTGAGTGTCTGATTGGGACAGAGATTTCAGTGATTGTCAGAGCTCTGCCTTTCTATTCCAGAGTGGAAGAGGAGGGGTTTCTAACTGCCTAATACCCGACCCCAGCTCTGAAGCAGTCAAGGCCCTTGAAAAGAGTCAACAATGGCCTGCCTTCCACCCTGAGGAGAAGGCGAATGGCCATACCTGGTCCTTTTGGTCCTGCTTTGAGCAGGGGGTTGGACTAGATGACCTTCTGGGGTCCCTTCCAACCCTGATATTCTATGATTCTATGATTCTATACCCATCTGCAGTGACCGTCTGGGGAGGCTATAGATAGCCCCATCCGATCCAGAATAGACGGGAAATTTTGCAGTGTGAATTTGGCTGTATTTCTCACTGGGACCCAGCCCTAATCCATGGGCTGATACGCAGTGGAAGCTCCTGTGGTGAAGACATGAGTGCTCTGATATTGCCTCTGTGTTACCTAGGCTAACTCACTTATCTTTGCTGTGCTTCGGTTTCTCCATGGAAATAATGTTTGACCATCTTTGTGAAGCATGTTTAGATCTATGGTTGAGAAGCACTGTAAGAATGCTAGGCATTAATGACAGAAATGGTATCTGCATATCTTAGGGAATGAGTGGAGTTGCTGTTCTGATTATTTTGACTGTAAGTTCTTTGGAAAAAGAACGGTCTTTGTTCTGTGTTTTGGACAGCACCTTGCATGATGGGGCCCTGATCCCTGACTGGGGTTTCTAAGTGCTGCTGCAACACAAATAATTGTTTTGTTAGAGTAATATATGTTTTGGTTAAAGAAACTGGTTACATTTAAACTACTGACACTGTGTGTTGGGCTGTGTGGCTCTTTATTTCAGGGCTGTATTTTGATGGGCAAAGATCAGTGGCTGATGCTGAGGCAAGTATCCAAGTAAGTACCGATGCCAACATCCTAAAAAGCCCCCTTCTCTCATTCAGCTCAGTAGGGGCTCAAGGCAGACTCTGTGGGCTGGGCTGGAGAACCGTACTGCACAGGGAAGAGAGGCATATGGTAAGATCATGTAAAAACTCCTTCAGTGGACAAGTAATGGATTTAGACGTGTTCCTCCCACACAACTCATTACTGTGACCAGCTTCAGCAGGGCTATTTGGCAGCGCTGAGAAATAAAAAGGATTAACTGGTCAAATGGGGAAGCCCACACTGTCTGCAATGCTTAGTAAAGCTTCATCTTGCATAGCACAATCCAGCAATTGCATTTCAAACTGTTCCAGAAGTGCTGTGCTCACTGAGGGTGATAATATAACGGTACAAGAGAAGCAGGCTGTGTAGCAGGTGACTGAAAGCAAAGGCAGGAGGGAGGATTAATGCAAGCACCTGTAAAGAGGACCTGATACTGTAAGGTGCTGAGAACCCTCTGCTCAGTCAGTGGCAATTGAGATAACCCAGAACCTCACAGGATTGGGCCCAGGCTGGGAAGCTTCAGCATCCATCTCCCTTGCTATAGTGGCATGCTGTTTATCACGGAGTACTCACGAAGCATGAATATAGCCCAGCACGGTGTCCTGGCTTTCTTTAGTTGAAAGCCACACAACAGGTACTGACACTGGGTGGGGATCCTCCACTGGGTGGGGATCACCAGACACACTGTGCTCTAGCCATATCCCCAGCCAAACAGGGAGATGCACCCTATGGCTTGGAGGGGTGAGGGAAGAGTGGGTCATGCCAGCCTTGCATTCTTAGAAGAATCCTCACATGCCCTGTTGGGCAACTCTTCACAGTGCTGGAGTCGCAGTAAATCTCATGGAAGCTGCGGTTGGCTCTTTCATTTAGATGTCTCAATGGGGAATTAGGAGCATGATTTCCAGCACTTATATTTGGAAAACATTGGTCTAAGATTTAGGATTCTTCAGGGTGGGAATTGGTCTTTGTATCTGCCTAAAGCAGGGATTCTCACAAGACATTTTTGGTGGCCTTAGAGAGTGGCCACTCTGACCATTTTTCCCAAAATACTTATTTGTTTTTTCTAAAGTTAACTAAATATGCACATATCCATGTCCAAATGATTGTAATTTATTTATGTAGAGTGTGTTTTGTTTTTTGTTTTTTGCAGACTTGATAAAAATAACCTAGAGTTGTCTCTTCTGTTTAGGTCCAGTAAAGAATAGAAACACAACTAAGGTGCTTTGCACATTCTTGTCTATTTGTTTCTTTTGCTTTTTTGGCTTTTTTTTTAAACTTGCTAGCTGTTACATACAAATATACATATCAGTTTTTATCACTTTTCATACAGACTTACTTGCTAGCTGGGAGGCAGTGAAAAGTGATAAACATATAAATATTGCTTTTCAGAGCAGACTTACGCAGCCCTGGCAAGCCATGGATGGAGTGGGGGGCCAGTGGCGATGGGGGGCGAGCCCAGGGCTGGAGCCTGAAGCCCCCTGGCTGGGAGGGTCTGAAGCCTGAAGCCCTGTGGATGGCACCCACCACCCCTGGGAAGGTGGGGAACTCACACCAGCTGCCTGCTCCTCTGGCATTTGTGGGCCAGCTCCTGGTGGCAGCCCTGGGGGAGGGGCCACTGCTTTTCTCTCCTCTCTCCTCTTCCCGCCCCCCCCCCCCAAATCACTGCCCAGGAAGCTGTGGCCACAAGAAAAGCCTCTGGTGGCTCCATGTGGCCACAATAGCCGCATTTGAGAAACACTAATCTAAAGCACCATGCACATAAATGGTACTATAACAGCAAGGCTATAAGTCTTATTTTTATAATCTCTGTAAAGTATTTTTCAGCAGTGACTTTTCACCTGCATGTTCACATTAAATGATAGCAGAGATGGATGTGCAGGTTTATTAATAAACTATGAACCACAGTTTTAAAACCTCTGATTTTTTTTTCCTGTTTTGATTGCAGGGCTCTTATGTGAGCACTAGTAATGTGGGATGTAAACAGCAGGGCTTAGTTTACCCCAATTGCTGGGGGAGTTGGGTCATCAGATGCATAAGTCCTATCACTTCTGCATACATGCAATTATTGTAAATTAGAAGCTGCTGTAATACGTATGTTCCTCTGAATTCCAGACGCAGCTGTTGATGCATTGTAAACAGCAGGAAAAAATGTGTGCGTTTTACATATTAAATCTAAATATCTATTTATACAGAGCTGTACCAAGTCATTCCATGTTGCTAAGAGCAATCCATTGTTGCAGTTTAAAAAAACAAACAAACTGCATTCATATGAATTTATTGGCTATGTTAGGTAAGTAAGGGAAAATGCTTTTGGCCTCTGAGTATATAAGCAATAAATAGCTTTGGTGAGTGGTTAAAGGTCAAATCAAAGCTGAGGCATTTGATTAATGTTGGGGTGGGGAAAAAAGGCTGGGTATTCCTGCACCAGGAAGCTGATCTTCCTAGAACAAGACACAAAAATCCTTTAGAGCTGGGGTGGGTTCAGGGGGACTGAGCCTTCCTCAGGCTTTCCAGTGCCCTCATGGGGGTTGAGGTTTATATGAAGCACTACCTGAAGGAGTGGCTTTTGCTGGAACAAGAGCTGTGACTGGATTCATTCAGGGCCAAATACTACTCCCTTACACTTCCACTTAACTCCTCAGAAATCAATGAGGTTGTACTAGATTAAGCAAGAGAGGAATTCAGCCTGTAGTTTCCATTTTGGGACTCAATCCTGAGGTGCTGTGCCCCCCTCCTCAATTCCTATCAAAGGCAGGGGGAGCATGGTGCTTGAGAGGGGGTAGGAAAGCTACCCCCCAATATTAACCCTTTCATCTAATCTACATTGTCATGATTTAGAGCCCTGATATCTGGTGAATTAGCATGATGGGATGATTGCTATATCTCAGTGAAAAGGAGTGTTTCTGCTCTCCAGTGGAATAAGGCCTCTGGTTTTTAGCCCTAATGGTTCTTGAGATATCAGTCCTTCAATCTGTCCCTAGTCCAAGATAAGTAGTAGCTTATCTGGGATGTCAGACTAGTAAAAGTTTGGTGAGGGGGTGAAAAGTGGGAGAGCAGAGGAGGGATTTCACATTTGGGTGAATAAGCAAACCATTTGTGTCAGGCTGATTTTAAAAAACAGCAGCAGTGAGAGCCATGGGATCTTACAGGTAGCCCCACTGGACTAGGGGTCAGAGTAGAGGTGAGCTCACTCTGTCTCCCCACTCATGCCAGTATCTCAGCACAAGCCTTTGGCTGAAGGTGGGTGATCATTGGGATTTGTCCCATAACAATGCATGTCAGTGCCCTATTCACTGTGCTCAGTCCACTAATCCACCTCTAAATCCCCTGAGCAGCTTTCAGAAGCTGCTGGTTTGTACTGACCCAGCCTGTCAGGGGAAAAGCTTCCTTTTTCTTATCACCACTATGTGGAATTTCCCCACACTCTCAGGTATATCGGTCAAGTTGCATGGCTTCTGTCTTCGTCAATAAAATAAACTCCAAGAGGATAAACAGTGCAAAAAACAAGCCACCTTTGAAAGGGGTCAGAGTCCTTATTAACTACCCTATTTACACACACTAGTCCTGTTACCATGGTGGCTCTCTCTTCTTTTTCCCTGATTCTCCTCCCTCTCACCTGCCTGAGACAGCAGGGGGCCTGTTTTTCCCTTAGCATAATTTAGAGCAGTCTCAGCGCTGTTTGCTGCTAGAGGATTGCTTATGAGTAAGGTTACAATTTGGTCACAGATTCCCTTACTTTACCAGACCTCTGTGACTTCGAGGGCTTCAGGACTGCGTGCCCTTGCTCTGCAACTGGGGCTGGATGGAACCAGGACCGTGCAGGCCCGACCCTGTGGTTTCTGCTCCTTGGCGTCCTAGATTTGGCGGAGGCTGTGCGCCTGCCTTGTGGCTTCCCAGGGTCGAGTGCCCCAGCTGTGGCCAGGACTTGGCAGCAGCTTCAGCCAGGGCCACATACCCCTCTCCTACAGCTGTGCCCCGCTCCAGATTAGGAACTGTACGCCCCCCCCCTGCAGCTGTGCCCCTCGCCATGGGGGGGGGGGCTTGGCCTGTCAGTCCCCTGCCCCATGGGACTCCATTCCCCCCATACCTAGCCCGGCCCCTATTATTTTTAGTAAAGTCACAGACAAGTAAAGGGCTCTGTGAATTTTTGGTTATTGCCCGCGACCTGTCTGCGTCTTTACTAAAAATAACCATGATAATATCTTAGCCTTACTTCCGAGCATCACCTATCTGTCATGCATGTGTCTTCTCTCCTACGCCCCGCCCCAGGAAGTGGTGGTGTAGAGCAAGCTATTGTGCCTCCATGCTAGCCAGGAATTCTCCATGCTGGGAACACCTTAGCTGTTCTAGTGAAGGCAGCTTCACAGCCCTGCTGTTGTGCAAAAAGGTGGATGCACGTGCCAGAATTTCACTCTACCGTTGTCTGTCACTTGCAGACTACACATGCAATGCATGCATTACACACCACCCGTTCCTTCCACCTTGAGACAGCTGAGCTTTATTTCTCTTTCTTTCCAAGGATAGAGAGGGCTTTATCATATTCCATGCACATCACAAAAGATCAATGCCAGGTCTCAAAGGGTAACTCAGTTTCAGAATTTTCAGTGTCAGGACAAACATCTGTGACAAATGGTATCACAGGAACAGGATGGAGTGGCTATAAAATGAAACCCAGGATGAGACTTTTCCAATCAGCTTTTCTCCTCAGAATGAAATGAGTAAATGATAATGGTCAAACTATCTTCAGAGGGTAAAATGGTACCTCCAGGAAGAATCATTAAAGGAACATTAGCACTAGATTATGCTCTTTCAGAGTCAATGTGAGTTGCATTTCATAAGACAGTTTCCCAAAACTCTTAAAGCAGCAGACAAAACAAAATCATATTAGTATTGTTAGCATCACACACTCATATTAATGTAGTTATAGACTGATTAAATTCATACTTAGCATAGGCAGAATATTTTCCCTGAAAGGATATATCTGATATGAGATGAGACTTCATTTAGTTATTTATTCAGCATCATACACCTGTATTCTTCTTTATATTATAGCAGCACCTTGGAATCCCAATCAAGGACCAAGTCCCATTGTGCTAAGTGCTGAGTAGACACTAAAGTGCTGTTATGCTGGGAGAGGTTAATGGCTGCCATCAAGCAGGTCTTTGACCTATAGATCAATCATAGACCTGTTTAAAGCAGTTAAGCAGGCAAAGTACCTTTCTTTCAGCCTAAATGGTATGAGCAAGTAAGCCTCTTTAGGGAGTGAGATAGCTGGAAATGGTAGAAGCCCCTGCCCAAGACAATAGGCCACCACACAAGGCCTGATCAGAAGCTGAGCCATGTGGGCTGATGTGTTCCCTGACTGCAAATGTTGGGGCTAGGGAAGAAAAGTGAGCAGACAGCAAGAGAAGCAATTGTGAATGAGGACCTCAGAGAGAACTGAGACCTCCATGGGACACAGACTTGGAAGCTGACAGCAAAGAAATTGCCTCCTTCTATTTGACTCGTACTGTGTTCAGGGAAACAAGACTTTGTGTACATTCTCTGTAAATAAATAGTAGTGTACCAAAGAATATACCTGACTCATATCATCCATTTCTCTTCATAATGGAAACAATCTTGCAAGGCCAAAATATTGGCTAACTGCTTGTGCCAAAGGGGTGATAGCACTTATATGGTCCACATAACCATAGTGTCTGACCGCATCACAGTGTTTAATGTATCTAACCTGACAACACAAATGTGAAGGGGATAATCTCTCTTCCCTTCATTTTACAGGTGGGGAAATGAGGCACATAGAGGTTAAGTGACTTTACCAAGGTCACACAAGAAGTCTATGGCAGAGCAGATACTTGAACCCAGCTCTCCCAAGTCCTAAACGACTGTCCTAACCACTAGACCAATGATACTCAGACCACACTGGTTCAGGAACAAAATTAGTGATCAACATTGCCCAAAAGAGACACAATCTTGTGAATTCATTGTTCATTACTATAGTACTAGTAGTGTTTTTATATAATGTGCTGCAAAGAGCTGCAGAAGACACAGTAAAGAGCCACTCACAGCTCGAGAGACTGAGTCTGAATATCGCTGCACTAGACCATCCTTCCTGCCCCACAGATCAGTCACATCAGACAGGATGCAACCAATGTCATAACCAGACATATGGCTTGAGAAGATGAAGTAATAAAATACACTGCAGCAGAAAAGCAGAATTCCCGGCTCTTCACTTGTCTAAACAATGCATCCAGTGGATGGCTCTTCCTAAAGAATAGACAGAGGATGCCTAAAGAAAATGACTGAAATGGCAAGCTTCTAACCTTGCACAATATTCTCAAAAATGCAAAAGAGTGAAATTCTATCTTGGAATAGGAATTGCCCGACTGGGATAGACTAGTGGTGTATTCAGTCCTCTAACCCCTCTCTGGCACAGGTGCTTTCAGAAAGGTGCAAGATATCCCAGAGTGGACAATCCTGGAGTAACTTGCTCATAAGGGAAGCTTCTTCCTGATCTCAGTCAAAGATTCGTTGGTTTATGCCCTCAATCATGTATATTTATTATCCACCCTAATAACTCTTATCCCATCTAATTAACTGTTGACTGATTAACCTGAAATAGCCAATCTTTTTTTTTTTTAAAAAAACCTTCCTGGTATCTATTACACCTTGTAGCAGAAAATGTAGATTATATTGCATAGAAAAGCATTTCCTTTTAAGACTTTTGAACGGGTTGCCTTTCAGTGTTATTGAACAGTATAAATGACTACACAAGGTGCAAGGCTTGGGAAGAACTGAATCAAGATATGTCCAGAATCCATGCCAGAGAAAGCTCCCACAAATTGCCTTGAAGGCTTAGTGAGTTGTGATCAGCGTACAGTAAGCCACAGCACTCATTTCAAAGCAAAAGTTAGAATCAAAGGGCAGCCTGTAGGAGGAGAAAAATCTTCTAAAGCAAGGTAGAATCATTTCCCACTAGATTATGTGCTGGCCCTAACAGCAGTGGCCCTAGATTCAGCCTGTGTTATCCAAGGGGAGTAATTTTAACTGGAGTGCACAGGAGGGTATTGTAGAGAGAGGACAGAAAATGCTGCAGATTCCTCCCAGTCTGGTCTAGGATGCTTGTTCTTCTATTTTGTATACTTATAGAAATGGACTTGGCAATGTGACAGCTGGAAGCTCTTTATGAAAGAAATTTACTGCAGAAGATGCAGTAGCGGAGAAATGTAAATCCACTGGCTGGAAGTGGAAAGAACGCAGGCAATGATGCTTCCAGTGAAAATGGTTTCTCTCTTATAACAATTATTCAACAGCACAGGGCCTGTGTCTCTTATCAGCTACAACCATGTAAATTGCAAGGAACATCACTGAAGTCAATGAGACAAATCCTCCCTGTAGCCCTACATGCTCCCACGGAGCTTTGGATTTACACCAGCTGAGGATGAGTCCCACTGGTTTTATGTTCAACACGATGTTTTACACCAAGATCGGCTTGAAACATTTCCATCCAAACACTTGACAGAAAATAGCCTGTCAAGGAAATGAGAAATCTTGTGAAAATTTCCGGAGTTTTCACTGGAAAACCCCAAACCTGACATTTTTCAATGAAACAAAAAAGTTTCAGGTTCAGAAAACTGGAAACAAAAATTCAATTTGTTTGACAATCGTTAAAACAAAAGTTTGACAATCGTTAAAACAAATCTTTTTTTTCCCCAAGGGAAACTTTTCCTCCCCAACCAGCTTTGCTCACTTTATCAGCACTGAAATTAATGGAATTACACTGGTGAACTATCAACAGGAGAAAAGAAGCAGGCCTAGAGTATTTATGCAACTTGCAGAGGATTATTGTATGAGCAATTCAATCTTAGTACGCTCCACCACCAAATGTCTCCCTTTCAGAGTGATACAAAATAGAGCAGTAATCCCTAGCTTTTATACTCGTCACATCACTATCTTTCCCAAAGAATCATCTTTCTAACTTTCCCAAACCTTTAGGATGGCTCCATGCACAGTGGTGAGGGCAGAAACTGGTTAAGAATGAAGTGTAAAAAGAATGAGTATCTAACTGAAGAATATTTTGGTTGGAACGGAGCAGAGGATTTTGGGCAGCAGATGTCACACCACCCACCATGGAGGTGAAAAATGTTTGAGGATACCACCTTGTTAAAATTCTGGCAACACAAAATTTACCAAATGCATCTGTTATGTATGGAGATTATTACTTTAATGATCAAATATGAACTGCCTTCACCATCACTGTGATTTTCATGCTACTCTTAAAGCTACATGAATAAATGGTTTGGAGCGCTGTTGGATTTGTTGAGCTGCAGCGAGCTTTCAGCTCACTGTAAGCCAGAACCTTACTTCTGGATCTGTCAAACAATGAAGGCAATGGAAAAGTATCTATTTCAGACTCTGAGAAAAGTGGATTGCAAGCATGGTAAAGGAGAGCTGCAGCTAGGAACCAGCCAGCACAGAACACAATAGATTAGCTGAAGTAGGACATGGAGTATTCCCGGAGTAAAGAGAAAGTGGCATGTAATTCACTTACCTCACTAAGTGGCCGTCAGCTGTGAAAAAATAAACTTGTGTTGATTTGTGCTCCATTGAATGAATGCAAATCAATGGACTTTATTTGCAAGACTCTATGTACTGAATATAATGCCACAGAAGTGGCTTAAGACAATGTAGGGAAGTGAGCTGTTAACTCTTTCCTCCCTGCAAGGTAAGTCTGGATTTAGTTTATACATATGCCTTCAAAAATATTAACACAATCGATTGGAAATTGTGTGTTGAAATAAAGGGGCTATGGGGGAGCTCCTTTTACCTCTGACCAATTTTATGAGGTTCAGCAGAGCACATGTGAGGAGTTCCAATAAATCCACCTTTTTATGTGCCTGTCTCTCTCCGTTAGTTTTAAGGTGGTGAGGGTGGTATGGGAACCTGAAAAGAAGAGAGCTACACACAGAAAAAAATGGATCGAGAAGGGTTCCTTTCAGTCTGTATGAAGTTCTAAGATAAATGATAATTCACACATGGGCTGGATTTTTCATATGGCCATGTAAAATTGCATGTGTAATTGCACATGTAAATGACCAGTTACATGCCTAACTGGCTATTTGTCTGTGTAAATTATTCATGTGCAGCTGCACAAACAGGGATGGATTCTCCACTGCCTTGTACTTTGTGTTGCCATTTACACCTGTGCAAAGTGGACAGAAAAATTGTATCAGATCAGACAGAGTTTTACACTCACTTTGGAGGGGCATAAATGGTGATACAAAGAGCAGGGCAGAGGAGAATCAAGCCCAGAGGCTCTCAGAAATCTGCCCCATTTGTTATTTTTATATTTAAAACCCTGATTTTATTTGATTTTTTTTTTTAAAAAATCATCATGTTTGAATCCATGAAAACCTTACAATCTGGATTCAGTGGTCAACATATCCTCTGGAAATGCAGCTGTAAAATGTGCACTTTCCATGCAATAAACCTGCAACTGTGCATGCAAAAAAGCCAGAAGAAGAAGTTTTATGCACACAAAGGGATGCCACATGCAGATGTGGCCACACGAAAGGAGGGGGCCCTTTGGAAAAATGTCTCTTTTACACTATCCATATTCTCATACTATTATTTAAAGTCTAGAAAATGGGTAACTTTTTAGGGCTACTAGTGCAGACTGAGCCTAATACCACACTGTAGACATTGACTTCAGCAAGTTGCCTGATGGGTCTGAAAGGGTACTAGGATGCAAATGTAAAAATTACATTCCACACAAGAAAAATATCAAAGACACCCAAAAGCATACAGAATCTTTGATGTTTAATGTCCTAGAATGTAGTGTTTAAATTTTGCCCCCAGATGAACATCTTTCCAGATGCCTAAGTACAAGGAAAACTCAACGAGAGTTTGGCCAGAGCAAGAAGTGAAAGCTCCTTGGGGCAGGGACTGTGTCTTCTTTTGTATTTGAATGGGGCCCAGCACATTGTGAGCACTACCAGACCACTAGGAAGATGTGAGAAACATGAATGAAAACAGAGGCATGGGGAGCCATCATCTGGTCCGCCTCCTGCTGAAATCAATGGAAAGACTTCCATGGAGTTCAATGGGAGGTGGGTTATGCCCTTGGCAAGGTGGCAGGGTCAAAGGACACAGATGGCAGCACGTTATTGTGAAGTCATCATACTGGATGGATAGTGGTAAGCTGCCATGCAGCAGCATTCCTTCACAGGGCAGGGAAGGGGATTAAGTGTGACACCTGCTCATGCAACATTGGGCATTCAAGAAACTCAGGAAGGTGGTTGAAGAAAATGCTTCCAGATGCAGAAACTGTAGCCCATCACCAATATCATCTGAATAATCACCGCCCCAGGGTAGCCCTGCCGTGACTGACTCCATGGCTTCACTAAGGCAGTAAAATTACATGAAAACTGCCATAAACACTTGAGGTTCAAAAGGCCCGTTTCTCATCCACTGCAGACCCCAAGATGTCTATGTTCTCTGCTGGGATAGACCCTGCTGTGTGGAGAAATGGATGAAAGTTAAAAGCCTCTCAAGCTGAACATGGAGAATGGGCCGCCCCTTCTTCCTGACCCAGAAAAGAAATAGAACATGAAAGCTTTCAATATGATGTTCAAAGCAATGCTAGAATGATGTTTAACAGGAAGAAGTGGAAAGATGGCAGTACTGGGATGCAAATGTAAAAATTACATTCAGGGCAATTAAATATCAAAGATCCCAAAAAGCTTTTCCCTGCCAGACATGACACCAACGTTCTCCATCATTGTGACTGCCGGATGGTAGCGAATCCAGCACTATATCATATCTGCACAGATCAAACCTGGTGCATGTCAGGAATGTTACCCCTTTGATAGGCATCAGAACATGCCCAGGGCAGAGGAAACAGAGAAATATTTCTAAATGTCAGTAAGTGAAAGTGCCATCTGTTTGGCTCAAGCATATGCTGTATGGAGACCATAGTAAAATCCTTTCAGGGAGGGGTGGGGGAAAGACAATTAAATAGCTGTTTTAAATTATCCAGAAGAAGATTAAAGCCAACTACAGGGTTTTCTTTCCTCTGTGTAGAGAAGCCAGTAGATTAACTTAGGTTTTCCCCTTACTGACCGTTTGCAAAAAAGTAGAAAAGATTAAGAACTAAATTGATCTCCCACAACATTTCCTTGTTTTTTTATTCCCTGCAGCCGACATCACAGAAAAGAGAAATCAAATGAATTAAAATCAATATAAAAATATTGTGTAAGAACTGCCACAACACGGCAAACCAAGTGGTTATGTAATGATAATGAAAGCATGATCTTATTTAATTTAGATCCAGCTATAAGGACGGCTGCAGCACAGAGGGGCTAGGATTAGTCATTCTTGGCTAATGCAGCACATGGCAACCAAGATCAGCTGCCTTTGTTGATGTGGTAGCTTTGAGGAGCTGACATCTTGCATGTTTAATTCTCCGCTTAACAAAAGTTTCATTATCAAAAGGAAGAATTCAAATCACTGAGCCTGATTCTTCACTGTCCTGCACCTTGCAGAATGGCTTACACCTGCAAGAGAGAGTGCAAAATGCTAACATATCAGAATTCTCTCTTTGTTTGTATCAGTGATAGCATTTTACCCCCATTCTGCACTCACTGCATACAGATGGAACACCCCAGTTCAGGCTCCATCCCTATTCAGCACAGCAATTGAGCCGTTACATAAGTCTCACTGAATTCAATGAGACTTAAGCATGTGCTTAAAGTTAAACAGATGCTTAATCGCTGTGCTGGTGTCTACATGACCACATAAGATGCAAGACAGTAGAGAATCAAGCTCCCTGGCTTGTATATACAAAGAAGTTGTACCACTTCACCTGTAGCAGACTAGTTCAAGCGTGCAACCCCTTTAGTTTGGACATGTTAATCAGGATAATGGTGCTTTACATAGCTCTTCCCATATGGGAAACTATACCAGTATAAAGTTAGCTTTATATCAGTATAACTGCATCCACTCTAGGAATTGTACTGGTATAACTATTTCAATTAAAAAAAAATCACTCAAACAGACTCCTCACCGAGATACCTACATGTATACAGACCAAGCCTTGGTGATAGAAAACTTTTCTAAAACAGGTTTAGTTTCCCAGTGCTGCATGTAAAAGTGGTGAGTAATTTACCTTTAATAGCACTAAAGTTTTAAAACTAAAAGTTATGCTAATCCAAGGACAAGACAGTGGGTGCATTCACCTCAGTTACACCGGTGTAAATCCAGAATGCCTGTACTGAAGTTATAGAGTCACTCTGGTTTGACACAGGTATAAACACAAGTAGAAACTAACCATTTTGTTTTAGTGGTCTGTGGAGAGCTTCCGTCACCAATCGATTGTTATTTATACAGCCATAGATTTACCTCTGTGAGGGCAGCTTCCTGCCATTCCACCAGAGTGAACCTGCCTCACCCAGCCTCTGAAGGATACCTCTTCTAGAAGAGCTAATCATGTGGTGTGGAGTGGAGCTCATTGGGAATTTAACAACAAGGGTTTTTTTATGGAAAATGCCATTCGTGAAAACTGAAACTTTTCATGGGAATTTACCGATTGTGATGAAACTTTGTCAGAGGAGGTTTCTCGGGTCCAGGATGGAATGTCAGGGAGCAGTGGCTGGAAGGAGATAGGAGAGATGCACCTCTGCCTGATTCTTACCAGGGGCTTGAACCTGGGTCTCCCATATCTAGGAGAGTGTACAAGCCACATGCTGTTGGCTATTTTGGGGAGAGTTTCTCTTTGCCTCTCCGGTTTTTCACTGAAAAATTTCCAAAGGTTTCAGTTTTATCCTGATGCAGAATAAGATTTGTTGAGTAATTTAAATTGCAATAATTCTTATGGGATGGGAAAAAAGCCCCTTTCCAGCCCAGCTCTAATGCAGAGTGACCACAGCTGGTCTTCAAGACATCCTCTCCTGTGGGACATGATAAGGGGAAAAGGAGGAATGACTGGGACTCCCTTGCACCCTGGTGAGTTCTGGCTGCTGGAATGGCCCCTCTGGGCTGAGGGCAGTGGGCATCAATTGCCAAAATCACCACTTTTGCATGCACACACTCATGATCTCTGCTGAACATTCCTGTGTCAGTTCAAGGTCATGGCCAGTACCCTTCCCTAGGAAAGAATACAATGTAAGGGCTGCACTGAGGTCAACTGCAGTGCTCGTAATATGGGAGGACTGAGGTTTATTTGTAGACCTCACAGAAGAAATACATTTATAAAAGCGAGACTTGAAGGATGGAGGTGGGGTAGCATTTGGGCTAGGCAGTAGGCTCCGGGAAGCAGTGAGTTTCATTAGCAATAAAGGAATGCAGCAGGTGGGCAGAGCCGCAGACATCATAACTTTGATGAAAACACTGAGAGTCCACTGGCCCAGTCTTGTATTTCTGATTGTCTAGTCTCTCACCCATCTAGGTGTAGAGAAACTGGAAAAGGATCCAGAGGCGAGCGACAAAGATGATCAAAGGGACGGAATGCCAGCCATGTGAGCAAAGACTAGAGGAACTGGGTAGGTTTAGTTTGGAAAAGAGGAGATTAAGGGAGGATATGATAGCGGTCTTCAGATCCTTGAAAGGCTGCCACAAAAAAGATGGAGAAAAGTTGTTCTCTTTTGCCACAGAGGGCAGGAGAAAAGGCAGTGAGTCCAAGATACAGCAGAGCAGATTTACATTAAATCACAGGAAAAACTTCCTAGCTCTAAGAACCGTAGGACAATGGAACAGACATCTCGGGAGGTTGTGGAATCTTCTTCACAGGAGGTTTTCAAAAGGCAGCTGGGTAGCCATCTGTCTTGGATGGTTTAGACACAACAAATCCTGCATCTTGGCAGGGGGTTAGTTCCTTGCGGTCCCTTCTAACCCTATGATTCTATTATGAAACCTAACTCACTTTTTCCAGTTCCACTCGTTAAGTTCTCCTGAGGGCACTCTGGAATGGACCTGACGTTGAGAGCAGGTGGAAATAAAACAGAACGGTTAGTTATGAAGCCTGTTCTTTAATACGAAGGATTATGTACTGTACCAAGTACCTTAACAGTCTGCAGACACTGTGACACATAATAAACAAGGGATTTGGAGAGATAGGCAAACGACTTCCATACAAGGATCGTGGGACTAAGAACTGCATTACTATAACTGCCCGCCAAAACCTTTGAGGAGTCACAGAACAGCTCCCTGTATTAGAAACAGGTGATAAGAAACACACGTGCATTCTGAGAGGTAGAGTCTCACCACTTATGTCTCAGAGCAGACAAGCATTTAGAAATTCAGCTTTTTGCCCCCAGTTGCACAGAGTTGTGCACTTGGAACATAGCCACTTTGACTGACACCTTTTCACACATGCTGAGCCCTTTCAACACTACAAGAAGGATGTGGAAAAATTGGAAAGAGTCCAGTGGAGGGCCAAAAAAATGATTAGGAAGCTGGAGCACATGACTTATGAAGAGAGGCTGAGGGAACTGGGATTATTTAGTCTGAAGAAGAGAAGAATGAGGGGGGATTCGATAGCTGCTTTCCACTACCTGAAAGGGGGTTTCAAAAAGGATGGATCTAGATTGTTCTCAGTGGTACCAGATGACAGAACAAGGAGTAATGGTCTGCAGTGGGGGAGGTTTAGGTTGGATATTAGGAAAAACTTTTTCACTAGGAGGGTGGTGAAGCACTGGAATGGGTTACCTTGGGAGGTGGTGGAATCTCCTTCCTTAGAGGTTTTTAAGATCAGGCTTGACAAAGCCCTGGCTGGGGTGATTTAGTTGGGGATTGGTCCTGCTTTGAGCAGGGGGTTGGACTAGATGACCTCCTGAGGTCCCTTCAACCCTGATATTCTATGACACTGCCAAGCATAGGTCAGATCCTTGAAGTCAATGGAGTGACGCCATTTTACTGCAGTCATATATTTTAACAAGGGGACTTGTGCCAGCTGCTATGCAAATAAATGGCATACCTGCATGCGTCAGGTACTGTATATATCTGGCCACAGTGAATTACAGTCACCCCTAAAGGAAGAAGCAGGCTGAAGTCAGTACTGAGGCTGAGAAGAGGTTCCCTTCACTCAGGACCTGCAATGCTACATTTCCCTAAAACCCCATTGATTTTTCCTGCATTGGAACAATTCGGGGATTTTTTTTTAATCAAAGCAATTATAACTTCGGTTATACCATGAGAGCAGCTCGACGTGCCGCTATCCCCAAAGTGTGCATTAGTTGACCAAGATGTATATGAGGGAAGCAGAGACAGAGAGCCATCTGTCCTCTCTCTACCACATGGGCACCACCCATCCTCCTCGTAAGCTATGAAGGAGCAGGACTCTGGAGCAGTGCTGTGGGTTTAGATATTGCACTGCTGACTTTATCATTGAGATAGGTGTTGCAGCCTCATATCCTCCTTTGGCCAAAGATTTTTCAATTTAGTTTTTAGGGGTCTCCCCCTTGTTGTGTATAGGAATAGGGTAGTATCCCTTGACATTGTTTCTGAGCCCTATAGCAATGCCCTCCGTGTTCTATGTTTTAGAATCAGCTAGAAATCATCCCGAGCAGCAGGATATATTATACAGAGCCAGGCTTGGTACGTTTGTGTACAGCGAGTAAACACAGTTACTTGGAATTCAGCTGTGCCCGTGTGGTTTCTTCTTATTCCTATTTCTGTGCAAACAGCATAATACCGCTGCCCACCTAAATGTGAAGAACTGAAAGTGGGGGGGTATTTCCCTGACAATGACTGGGGAGATGGAAGGGAGGGAATAGCCTGGGTCCAAGACGAGAGATGATCCCGGGCAGCACGTACCTATGTGGTGGATGGGGGATGGGTCTGCTGCTGGCTGAAATAACGGTTCTCACAGCCAGCTCAAGAAGCATGTACAGTATCATGGGAGAGCTGTCCTATTGTGAGGAGAAATGGAGCTTTCTTTTATAAAAACTGAAGGCAAAGTGGTTTTGAAACTATTGCAGCACAGGTAAATACAAGGCCTAATTACCAGTTAGATGCACAACTGTATGTGTAAAAATGTTTGTGTCATTGTCTGTCTAATTTGCAGTTGAAGTTAATAATTAATGTATAAATCATGCAATTGCTCATCAAGTGTGACTTCAAGTTTGCATGCAGTCACACCAGCCATGCCTGCATTTGGCATACAGTTTCACTTACTTTTTCCTTATGCAGTTATATGCGTCCCCTTTTTGAAAGTCAGACCCACAGACAATAGCAGTGCCATGAAATAGCCAAAAGCATTCTGAGTATGAACATGCAAAAAGAGCAGAACAAACATCCCACTCAAAAACTCTTCTGCCTGTTACGACCATGGTGAGTAACTTTAAAAACCTACTCCAGCTGACGTGGCATCCAAACATTAATTTGCCTGTGTGGAAATGGCTTTGAAAGGTGCTTTAGTTTATGTGAACAATTGGCTGCAGTTTCAGTTAGAGGATGGCTTTCAGTTAAAGGATTAAACAGACTTAAATAATGCAGCTCCAATGTACTTAATGCCAGTTGCCAAATTCAAGACTGAGGCCAAAATGCAAGCCAGATGCATTGGATTGACAACTAGACTGAAGGCTGATCAATGAAGATACAAGATAGATTATAAGCATAAGAAGATGCAAAGATGGTGATATACAAAACTGGGAAACATCACTATTCTGTAAGATTAAACATCAAAGGCTGTCCAGAGTTTACCCCTTCAAGGCATGATGCAGCAATGAGTTTAAAGTCCTGCATTACTGCTAATTCAACCCCCCTACCCACAGTTATACCAAACAGTTTATCTAATGTATTATTTTTACTCCATTTACTATTCCTTAGAACTTAAAGAGAATTTTTGAATTACTATTAAAAGATTAACTAATTAACCTTCAGTAAAGCCTTCTTAATTAAGAAGTATTAAAGCACAGGGCATATGCCAAAGACCTGCCATGAATATTTGTTCAATTTATAGACTCACAGACTTTAAGGTCTGAAGAGACCACCGTGATCATCAAGTGTGATCTGCTGCACCTTGCAAACCACAGAACACCCCCCACCCACTCCTGTAATAGACACCTAACCTCTGGCTGAGTTACTGAAGTCCTCGAATCACGGTTTACAGACTTCAAGTTACATAGAATTTACCATTTACACCAGTTTAAATCTGCAAATGACCCATGCTCTATGCTGCAGAGGAAGGTGAAAAAAGCCCCAGGGTCTCTGCCAATCTGAGGTCGGGGGAAATTCCTTCCCGACCCCAAATATGGTGATCAATAAGACTCTGAGCATGTGAGCAAACCCACCAGGCAGATACCTGGGAAAGAATTCTCTGCAGTAACTCAGAGCCCTAGTGTTCCATCTCCAGCCATTTCATTATGTTCATTAATATGAATATTTAATTGTGAGAATGTTTGCCAAAAACTGCAAATTTTAAGCAAATATTGACAAATATTTGCAGACAGCAGATTTTAAATACATACCAATATTCACTCCAGAAATTGATTATGGGAGGTATGTTCATCCAATCGGGGAACAGAAGCAATACCATCTACCTATGTGTCCAATCAAAGATATTCAACACAGCTTAAATTGGTTTCTGACTATGGAATAGTTTCAATTAACTACTTGCAAACCAGATGCAGAACAAAAAACTATTTACAACTAATATTTGAGAATTAATTGAATCATGAACAAGTTCAAGAAAATCATAACCTGCTTGCAGACAACCTGCAAACAGGAAAAGTGATTTATTTAAAAGTATTTATCCAGCTCTGATAAGTGCAATATCATTATTTCCATTGTATGTGTGGAAAACTGATTCACAGACAGGTTAATTGACTTGCCCAAGGCCACAGACTTGTATGCTGTGAGAGAATGCATTGTCACATTCTGTGCCACTCAACTTGATTAATGCACTTCAAGTCTGACTTGCAGTATCTCTACTTGTTCAGTCCTGGGTTGTTGTTTTTTTCTGTACTAGCTTCATATAGTGAAGAACTGCTGCTGCTTTATCATGCATTTAAAAGGAACTAAACAGCCATTAAACCAGCTTATCGTGTGAGCAAATCAGCATTTAAATCTAGGTCTCCAGATAGGGAAAGCCGCTGTGCTACATAAATGAATACAAAACCCGCTGCTGTTTTACATTACAAGTTACCATTATGTCCTCTGAGTTTTTTCAATTAGTGCACAAGTGAAATTAGAAAACCACGAGACAAAATATACGTTTTTCTACACTGGTCAGTCAGAGCACACAAGGTGATGCATTTCCTATTGTGTAATAAATTAATGCCCCTCCACTTTCATGTCTGGAATAATACAACACTGATATTCCACAGCACTGAGATATATATTAAACAACGATGATTAAAGATGCTTAGAAATTGGTACCATCTGTAATCTCTGAAGATGCATATTAGGAGATAAACCCCCTTCTTCAGCCCCACAGCCAGCCATTGGATGTCATTTTAATCCTAAACAGAAGATGATTTGAAATACAAGATATCTGGATTGCAATTGCACTGGCCTCCCATTAGGGATAGCTTGCATCTCCTCAGAGATGAGAAAAGTTTGAGTAAATACATTGGGCAGTAACTGACGTCAGAATTTCACAAGATTCCTAACAAAAAAAAGGGGGGGGGCTGCTTGATCTGAAGTTGAAAGTTAGGTACTATACTCCATCTTCTTCTCAGCGTACATATCTAAGCCCTCTTCATTGGAAAAAAGGGTGCTGATTTGCTTCCTTTTAACTGTATGTAATTCCCTCTCTACAAACTACTCTGAGGAGTATTTAAAAAGAAAAGATTTAGTGTTCACCCTGTTGTATACTCTTTTAAACTCTAATTGGCTAGAGATTAACTCCCACCCCTCTGAAAATTCATGTCTAGAAGACGAGACCCTGAAAAGTTCTCAGATCTGAGACTGGCATCAACAGAAAAAACTACATAGGCTGATTTCTCCCTTCTTCCAGTTCATGTCCAGTTTTCTTACATCTTCAAGCCTATTCCTCCAGTACATAAATATCCTTGAAAAGTTAAAAATTCTATCAAAAAGTAAAAGTGAAATGTGCATAAGAAAAAAAGAACACTGACTAACCTGTGTTATCCTGCATTCCGTTCCACACACAGTATAGTGTTAGATCTTCAGTTTGTGTAAAGTGGCATAGCTCCTCTGAAGTTGAAGGAGCTACTCTGATTTATTCCAAGTAACGATTCACGCTTAAATAGCAGCTTGCCTTTGCCTTGCAAGTTAGTTCATTTTTAATGTTTGTATTGTGACATGAGCCATAACTTTGTGAAATTATGTTCTGTTGCCATAGGAAGGAAATATGATGATATCAGCAGAGAAATGCAATTTGAAGATTGGAAGAAAGGAAATCTATGTTTCTTTGATACCATGACAAGTTGAGAGCAGGTCCAAGAGAAATATACAGAACTCAGAAAAGTCAGAGTAAAAGGGTGGGATTGTATTTATTCCAATGGTTAACTGCTCCTGTAAAGTGAAAACAGTAACATACAGGACACAGAAGTCCAAGTCCTCATCCAATGGAGTTTTGCCAGTCTACACCAGCTGAGGGTCTGGCCCCAACTAAAATGACAGCATCGAGCACTGGAGACGTTATTAAAATGGGGAACTGGCCTTGTTTCCCCCTGAATTTACAGAGAGCCAAGTCTCCAGAGTCTACTTGAGAAACCGTTTCTGCTACTTGTTGAAGTGCAGTGGAGAGATGCTTGTTTGACTGAAGCAGATGTTGGACTTTATTCCAATCTCACGAACACCTGGATTTGCCTGGGTGTAATTCCATCGGCTTCAGTGGAGTTACTCCTCATTTGCACCAGTGCAAGATCAGAATCAAGCCCCATGACAGGTCAGAAAAGACCTTTGCTTCTTTTATGCACAAAAATTGCACATGATGGATGGATGTGTTTGTTCCCAGAAGTAATCTGACTTCTAAATAAATTACATTGTGGAAGCTGGAAAGGGATTAGTATGTCAATCCTTCTCCTTCTCCTACCCCGCCCCCCTCTTTGGCCAAGTGGCAGCCTGCAATAAAAGTAAGCAAAATGTTCACCTGGAACACCACCTCCTTCTGCTCTCCAGAGACCATTTCATGGGATCAGAGTAGCAGCCGTGTTAGTCTGTATTCGCAAAAAGAAAAGGAGTACTTGTGGCACCTTAGAGACTAACAAATTTATTTGAGCATAAGCTTTCGTGAGCTATGGACTTACCCTTGGTTATACGAGTGCAAAGGATGACTAATGCTGAGGCTTACAGAGCACATCTACGAAGTTTTGCTGGCTTATGATGTCAGCTAGAACAGTGGTTCTCAGCCCGGGGTATGTGTACCCCTGGGGGTATGCAGAGATCTTCCAGGGGATACTCAACTCATCTAGATCAGTGTTTCTCAACCTGGGGGTTGCAACCCCCGGAGGGGTCATGGGATGGGTTTAGGGGGATCACAAGTGCAGGGCCAGCATTACGGAGTGTCAAGCCTGACAATTGCCTGGGGTCCCACACCACAAGGGGCCCTGTGAAGTTAAGTTACATGCTTTGGACAAGAAAAACAGGCTCAAGTACAATATTTATATTCCAATCCATTTATTTTATAATTATATGGTAAAAATGAGAAAGTCAGCAATTGTTCAGTACTAGTGTGCGCTGACACTTTTGTATTTTTAGGTCTGATTTTGTAAGCAAGTAGTTTTTAAGTGAGGTAAAACTTGGGGGGAGGCAAGACAAATCAGACTCCTGAAAGGGGTACAGTGGTCTGGAGAGACTGAGAACCACTGAGCTAGATTGAGCGCTGGCTTGCAACACAGCCAGGTCCTCAGGAGGTCAGTGAGTGACAGCGGTCAGCTGTTGTTCTCTATGAAAGCTAGCAGCTGCTAGGTTAAAAAAAAAGTCAATCAATTAATGAATCAATCAAAGCACCTTACTGATCACTGATCTCTAGTTTCAGAGTAGCAGCCGTGTTAGTCTGTATTTGCAAAAAGAAAAGGAGGACTTGTGGCACCTTAGAGACTAACACATTTATTTGAGCATGAGCTTTCGTGAGCTACAGCTCACTTCATCGGATCTCTAGTGTGGCTACATGCAGTCAGCTCTTAGCATGAATACAAAGGAACGCAGGGAAACTCACCTGAATGACAGTCTTAAGCGTAGAGGCTTCCACAATGGTGGTACAGATCAGAGAGTCGGGCTGCTGGTCCCTGCCGTAGATCTCGCCCATGGTGAAGATCATGGGGATGGCCAGCAGGAAAGAGGCAACCCAGATGCAGCTGATGAACTTCTTGGTCCTGCTCCTGGACATGATGCTCTTGGCTTTGAAGGGGTGGCAGATGGCCATGTACCGCTCCACGCTGAGGCTGGCGATGTTGAGGGCGGTGGCGTAGGTGCAGGCGTCTCTCAGGAAGTAGTAGCCCTTGCAGACGGCGTCCCCGAAGGCCCAGGGGTGGTGCACCCAGATGAAGTTGTACAGCTCGATGGGCATGCACAGGAGGAAGATGAGCAGGTCAGAGAAAGCCAGGCTGGCCAGGTGGTAGTGCACCGTGCTCTGCAGGTTCTGCAGGGACTTCTTGCGCACCAGCGTGTAAGCGGTGATGGAGTTGCCGATGGTGCCCACCAGGAAGAGCCCCAGGTAGATGACCGTGACCATGACTTTGGAGTAGATGTCGGTGTTCACGTCCAGATCTTCCTCGTCCGGCCCTTTGGAGTACGGATCCGAGCTGTTGGAGACGTTCCCCGCCGCCGAGTCCATGGGCTGCAGGTGCAAGGGACCCGCGTGCTGCTGCCACGAAGACGTTGCGTTAAGGTGCGTGCTGGGCGGCCGAGGGATGCTTGGCCCGAGTGGTACCCAGCGCTGCCCACGCTCCGCCCGGCTGCGAGGGTGGAACGCTGCCACTCAGAAGCGAAGTGGAAACTTGGCTCGTTTAAATGCGTCGGGGAAGGCGGCGCCCGGAGGGGGAGCGAGAGCCCGCCCAGCTCGATTCACAAAATCCACGGGAGCAGCCTCCGGCGGCACAGGGGCTGCGCCTGGCCCTGGCGAGCCGCTCTCTCTTCCCCCAGCCTGCGTCTGCTTCCCCAGAGGCCACCGGCACCAATGGGGTGGCAGCAGGGCGATGGTCGCTCCGCTCGCTCTCCCACACATGCCCGTCGAAGCTGGGGAGCTAGTGGTGTGTGATGTGAACGAACGGGGAAAAGGTAAAAGCCGGATCGAGCTGGAGCCTGGCGGATCCTGCTCCTCCCCCCCCCCGGGCTCAAATGGCACCAGCGGAGAGTCAGGCTAGGTACTCTTGCTGCACCACTATTAAGCCAGACCCCGATGTACCCCCCGAGCACACGTGCCGCAAAAACCCCGGACCCAGCGCCTGGATTGCTCCTGGATCCAGCCACTTTGGACCCCGAGCTACCAAATGCTAGTTCCTAAACAGTCGGGTGCACCAGTGCCCATGAAAACCTGGACCCGGCCCCAGGATCTAACTGCAATCTTTGGCCCCAAGCCCCACCTCCTACAATCTAAAGAGGAAATGTGTAGCCACAGTTACTTCACTGTAAAATCTGGACCCCCGCCCCGCATCCTGGCCTCGGTAGTTGGTACCCGGAGCCTGTCGATTTTTCATCTTAACCACCCTTCCCCCAAAATTCTACTGTCTAAACAGAGGGGGGAATCTCTGGTCCTAGTGCAGCCAAAAAACCCAGCTCCTGTTGCAAACTGGTGCAGCACCACAAAAACATGAGTCCAGTGGGGTCTGCAGGATCTTACCTTTTTTAAAAAGTTATTATTTTGCTCCCAGATTCCAAAACTGGGCACTTGTTGGTGTTCCTACTTCGCCAGAAAAATCCAAACTCCAACCCATCCTAGTGCAAGAGCTACACAAATACATGTGGCACCTGGATCTTGCTGGATCTAGCACATTTTTGCCCAGAAGCCTGTTAATTCTATTGGGTAAAGAGATCAAGTGTTGTCGCTCCTAGCCCTGCAATTTAAAAGGTAATTCATTAATTAAGTATCAGCAGGACCCATTGATCCAGCTTTTACATTTCTCCAAATAACTCGCTCACCTGTGAATAATCCAGCATGGAGAAAAGATGTGGGTTCAGTTCCTGCAGCCAGCCTTTTTCCCAAGGCATCCTGGCTTGGGACCTATTGCAAAGCCTAGCTGGCTAATTAACTGGAAGGAATTGTGGGGGAGAAGGATTAGAAACTGTTGATGCTGTAGATCACCTTTGGAAACAGAGAAGCCTGGACTCTAGGACCACAGCACATGGTGTGATGGACATTCAGCAATCAAAATCATTGTTATAATGGAAAAATTATTAACAGAACAGCCAGGGCCAGGCAAAGGATCTTATGGCCAGCATGTCTGCCCACACTTTCCCAGCCACACAAGGCTGAACCATCTGCTGCTCGGTATCTAGTGGGAGAGGGAAAAAAAGGGAAGATAGATACAGAATCAGTGGCTTTTGTCTTATTGGAATAAACACTGTAGCACGACTCACTTACCTGGGGTATGTACAAACATCACTCAGAAAGAACGTAAATAACCAATCTGTCTGAGGCTGCCCATGTGTTTGGCAAAACTACTCCATGAGGAGAGGGAGCCAAAAATATGGTCTAAAAATGGTTGCCTCTGTTGTGTATGGTTATGAGGTATCAGTTCAGCACCAGTGCCATAGCATAACTAGCCTACACACACCCACACTCCCCATGTTTCTCCCTATTCTATATCCTCCAAGTTTCAGGATTTACAGTGCGAGTCTCCACCTCTTTCCAGAAGCTCCATTTCAGCTACAGGCTTGTGGAGAAATTAGACTGAATGAAGGTGCTAGAGGCAAAGTCTCCTCTCATGATCTTCTTCATGCAGCAAACATGTCTGTCGGCAACAGTTTGGGCTAGTATAGCAATTTTCAGCAGTAGGAAAGTCTAGCTCAGGGATTCTCAAACTGGGGAGTCATGACCCCGAGGGGTCCTGAGTTAGTCCTGAGCCCCAGTTAAATGAAAATTAAATTATCCCACCCCCATTTTTAATTTAGAAGGGGGTGTGTGCATTCAGGGGCTTGCTGTACGAAAGGAGTCGCCAATACAAAATGTTTGAGGACCAGGGGTCTAGCTGAATAGCTCTGTAATGGGGTGACTTACCTTTTCCACTCAGACATTCCGGAGAAGGTCGAGGCCTTGCAAGTTGGGTATAATCCATGATAAAACTGATCCTTATAAGAGCAGTGAGTCATTTTTTCAACAGACTTTGCCTCAGCTTACAATTTTTTGGACTAATTTCAGGAAGTTATTATTGGAGAATGTTGCAGTACATCAGGAGGCTGCTCCTGGTTGCCCATATTAAATATTTGATTTGCATCTATTATCGGCTTGTCCCATAGGCCACATGGTAGCATTTCAGTTACCTGACTGGATCAGCATGGATAAATTCCCTCCATAAACTCCCAAGGAGCATTCCACAGATATTCTCCATCATTCACTATAAATTCAGTGTTTCCACCGGCTTTCCTCCCACTGAGGTCAATTGACAGGATAAAATAAAAGGAGGAGCCAACTGAATGTGTATAAACATTCACGCAAACTGGTGGGAACTGTTCTGTAGCACTCAACTCTAGTGAAGCGTATTGGCCAAAAGAGTAGACAATACCCCTTTAATTTTAACATTTTGGAGTCTTTTCTTATGAAATCGCCATGAAGAGGAAAATATCTTTTATTCCCTGGGGTTAGTCTGTCATGGGCTGGTGCATCCATCATCCACCCCCCACACCTGATCATTTCCTTCTGACTTCCAAGGAGAAATCTCCTGGGTGACTTCTTAAGCTGCATTTGGAATGTTTAAGAGGAACTAAGCAAGGCAGAACATGAAACAAATTATAATTTGTTTCATCAGTTCCAACCTTCCTCCACATCAAATAGTCATTTTAATCGGTCTGAGGCACTTAAAGACATAGAACAGACAGACAGCTCAGATGATCTAACAAGTGAATTTTTCAACCAGTGTAATATTTTAGGGCCTGATTCAAAGCCCACTAAAGTCAGTGAAAAGCGTTCCATGTCAAAAGAACAAAATCTTCCAATTAATCCACATTCGTTCAGATAGGCAGTAACCAGATTGTTTTTTTCATGATCATCTCACAGTGGAGGATTTTTGTTCCTTTGCAGTCCTATAATTTCATGTTAACCAAGTAAAAGTGATTTGTCTCCCCCAACCGCAACTCACACATCCATTGGGCTATATATGGTTTGAAATTTCTGAGAGTATCTGCGGGCGTGTATAAAATTCTCGGTTTTGGAGTGTGTTTTAAGTTTCTGTGCACAGCCAATCACAAATATTTTGGATTACAACCAAAAGAATACCATTTATCACACACAGCTGTCACTGGAAACTCAGTGCACCAGTTCCTGTGCTTTATCTCAACTCTGAATACCACCTGGCCTTGCAATGACAATTCTGAAAGAGATGGTTACAGAAAGCAATTGCTCGTACTGAAATATCAACCTAGGTGGTTCAGTTGCACCATCTCAAAGGTACCACTATTGCTGTTGATTTAAAGTCAATAGTCTTACAGGCCATTACAGTTCATTTTAATTTCTAGAGCTTTCAGTTCATTAAGGTATATCAGAGGAATCAGTGTCTCTTAATTAACAGCTTGTGCATTCAGAGCATTCTCTTTTAATGTCAGCAAATGCCTCCATAGGATGTTTCTAAGTTAATTGATTTAATATATACTATTAAATACTGAGCAACTCTGCTCCAGCCATAAATGGCTGAGGCATTTTTGTTAGCATAAACAGAAGTTCCCGCTTTACAACCAGACCCTCGCATCACTTTCACAAGGCTGGGGCTATCCCAAATGCTGGGATGAAATACAGCAACTCTCATCAATTTATTTTCAGGTCAGGGGGAGGGGGAAGAGTGGTCTTGAGGTTGTCTAGTAGGTCAGGAAATTTGAAATAATCTCAGTGTCTTGAATAATGGAAGTGCACAATTTCCTTTTGATTTCTTTGTAGGTGGCAACAGATCAGAACGAATATTTGATATGAAAGGAATCTGGAACTGACCTTGTTAATTATAAGGAGTTATATTCTCCTGCCACCTAAGCACTTCAGGGCAGGGACTGTTTAATACAATGTATTTGTACAGCAATGGGGCCATGATTTAGCCTATGCTAAGATACCAAAAATACCTGCCTTTTTAAAAAAATGCTCCAAATGCAGCTCTGGAACAGACCCAGCCTTTAGCTTATGGCGTCCAAAGCAAGACAGGAGGGATCCAGGATGAAAGGATGCTCGAAGTATCAGCCCTTGACAGACTGACTTGTGGGGTTACTATTTATTTTCTTCTTTGCTGATATTTTATAACAGAACTTTATAACATATTTTGTAACCAGTGTTTATACAAAGACTTTAAAGGGACACTCTCGATTCTGGAGGCATTTGTCTATACAAACTATGGCACGAATGGATATTGAACATCAAAGTGGAGTTGAGACACCTTGATGGAGTACATAGTTAAACAGGCCTACTTGTAAAGATTGCACTGCCCGACAAGAAACTCCAACAAAGCTTCTTTGAGCCAAACTCAAGATATAAGACTTGGCCTGCTTCAGCCAAATGAAAATAAAGGTCTAAGGTGGACTCCCTTCATTTAAGAACAAGAGTTAAAGGAGGCCAGGAAGCCCTCACTATATAGAGAATGTGAGTGCTCATCCCAGAAATCCTGACCCTCACCACCAGCTTCCACTGCCTCTCATCACATCCCTCTTATAGCGTCTTGAGTGAATTAATTAATTCCCTACAGCTGGTGCAGACCTGAGACCCAGCAAATCCCTGCACTCAGTGCAAGCAGCTGTGGTCCTTTCTCAGGCCAGAGGGAGAAAAAGTTAACCCCTTCTCTGCAACACTCTGTGTATCATCTATTGAAAACACCTTAAAAGGCACCAGAGTTCTTCCATTGCTAGGAAGCCAGATGAAGATGTTGGCACAGAAATGCACTGGGCAGGGCATTGCTCAGGTTTCTTTCAGGTAAAGGGATTCTGAAATGAAGGGGAAAAGGGCTCTTTCCTGTCCTCCTTTCCCCATGTCCTTTTAACCATGCAGTCTCCATACAAAGGAAGCTGAGAGGATTTGAAATGAAATGTTCTCTCCTTGCACACCTAAACCTCCACCCTAAATCCCCACTGTTTGTTTCTGAACTAGGCGACCTTTCCGCTGAGCTTGCCTCGTTTTAGTATATTTTGTGTCTGTGTGTCTGGGGCTTAAAAGAAAAAGAATCATGAAACCAAGAGATGACCAACCTCAAATGTTACAGCAAGGCATTTACTTAAATCATTCAAGAAAATGTCACCCCAAAGACCTTGTCTAATCAATCTACCTGGGCATTAAGCAGAGGTCCCACTGAGCCTGAGAGAAGAGCCCACAGATCGTCAAAAGAATCCTCCCAATTCCCTTTTATGTTGATCTAATGTGAAGCAATAACAAAAAATATATCAGAACCCATCAGGAACTTTTATTCTGATTAACCCTCCTGCAGTCTGATTTCCCCAGGAGTGCCCTCTAAGGAGTCTACAAGCTGCAGAGGCAAAGCTGAGCAGGAAGTTGGCCCAAAGAGAACAAGGCTAGTATCGTTTTCCATTAAAGTAGCAGCCTATAAGCCATAAACACATACCTGGCAGATTTCTGACTCATAAGGATGGACTGATTTACAGCTTTTAAATAAATTTGCAATGGGACATCTCTCCCTTCTCCAAATGTCCCTTCCTTGATTGCAGGAGCTTGTGAGCTAACTTGGATTGTGAATTCATGCAGGATATGTTGCTGGAATACTAGATGTGTGGGGTGGGCAGTGAAAGAGGAAGGGGTGGGGGACGCTGGCACATCGAAATGACCAATGCTAACGGTGTTATTGGATGTTTCATTACATATGTTCTTGAAAATGCCCCTCCCTCCAGCATACTGAAAAATAAAATAAGATCTATCAATCTGGATGGGGAATAAAGATGTTCAGTTGTGTTGTATCAAATTATTTACTAGATTAGACTGAAATGATTCAAGGAGAGTATTTTAAAGGAAAACCAATGACAGGGGCAATATTTATGGGACTTGACTTTCATACCAGACAAACAGTGTGATTGGAACCCTTTTAGTTTCAAAACTTTGCTGAATAAAGAAGCAAAAGAGGATTTCCCTTCTCAAAACAGAACTGTCCATTTCGTCCAGTATCCTGTCTCCCAGGGTGACCAATGCTGAATGCTTCAAAGGAAAACACACCCTACCTGCCTACATTCCCTAACACACACACACACACACACAAACACACACCCACTCACTCCCTCTGGAGAAATGCTTCTCTGCTCTGTGCTCATGATTAACTTAGATCCTGATTTGCATGTGGCAACCACACGTTCACGCTGCTGTTCAATGAAGGATAAGTAAGATGCATGGTGGAAGCTTGTAAATATTGCACTTGCTGGACCAGATTCATCTGTGGTATAACACCATTGAAATCAGGGGCATTGCAGCAAGGATGAATTTAGCCCCTTCTGTCAAACTAGTTATGTGGTTGGCTGATTTAATGTTTCCAGGCATTCGGTCAAACGACAGAAGATATGGACTTGATTCTAGACTGATGCCGATGCAGATTTTGATAAAAATAGGCAATGAGTCAAAGCAGAGAGGACTGAAACATATACCATGACGCTGGCAGCAGAGTTACACTAGAAGGCACATGTCTTCCTTTTCAGTTGTTGTGGGCTTCAAGGCTCTCTCTGGACCAGCTTTATCTTCCACTTGAGACTGCGAGGGGACTCTAAGAGAAGCAGGAGACTTTTTTGGCTCCACTCATGCTCCACGGGGCTGGAGGCGACCAACCCCTGCAGCTGTAAGTTGGGAGGACAGAAACAAAGAGAGGACCCTGCCAAGATCTGGGAGGAGGAGGAGGAGGAGGAGGAGTATGAATTCCATTGTTTTCATCTTAAAAAACACCCCTATGTCTTTTGACATGCTGGGATTTTTGCACATGTGTGTGTCTGATGGTAACAGCTGAATAATTTTCAAGAAAAAAAAATCTGAAGTGCTGCCAGTTTAAACCCTGAGCCACACTGGGAGTTAACAGAGAGCAGGAATGTGAAGTGATGCTACACAGACACAAAGGACCAGACCAGTGAACTCTCAATCAAAGCTTTCATTCCCTCAGGAGTGGGGAGGTTTCTTCCTCCCTCACCGGTTAAAGGATTTTTAAAAGCCTCCTCCTGGACCCTGCTCAGCCATCCCCACCTCCCATGCCCTCACAGTACAAAGGACAGGATTTAACCCTAAATAAGTAGCAATTATGCACGTTGAAGGTCACACTACGGGCTGACACAGAGACTCTGGGTTTCTTTCACAGCTGAGAATGTAAAATGCATGTGTGAACCTAAACTAGTCACTGCGACACCTGAAAGGGGGACTAGGGGCCTAAGGATAATTGCAGCTAGTCCTTATCCAATCCTCAACCAGGCAAATCTTCTCTGAAAATGAATGAAAGTACTGGTCAACTAGAGGCTGCAGTATTTGGCTCAAGATCTCCATGTGGCTACTGAAACGTGGGCACCCAAATTCGAAAGTTGGACACACCGTCAGTTTCACCTGACTTTGTTTTCATCGGAAACAGTGACTTCCAGGTCCCATAAATTATTCAAGTAATAGGCAAGAGTCAGATTCCTTGTGGCAGCCAAAGCAGCTTGAGGGCACAATATAAATGGTTGTGCGCATGTGCACACACACCCCCCGCCCACTATTATGTCTGGCAAAATTGGAATAATCAGTTTTACCATAGATACAAACATAATGAAGAGGAGTGAAGAATTCCAACAGGACAGGGAGAGTTTCATTGCATTCAAATTGCGCCCATGATTACAATCCTATAGGATGCGTGCACTGCTAGAGATTAAGGTAGTAGTTTTGTATGACTGCGAATGGTTGTGTTATTGCATGTTGCCATTCAGTGGAAATACCCATAAGTGTTTCTTTTCTTTCTAAATTGTTTTCTTTTCTTTTCCAATTCTCAGTCTTGGGCGATTACCTGTGAGATCCCTGCCTGCGTTTTTGTTGAAGACTGTCAATAGCACCACTTAGTGGCTTGTTCCACAAAACACATCATGGTCCATCTGCTGAAAACATTCATATTTCGAAGGCACTGGGTTCCTCATGTGTGACTTTCTCTCGTATAACCAGAATTTTCACCAGGGCTCAGCACCCACAATTGTGGCCTGATTTTCAAGAGCGCTCAGCTCCCATTTAGGCACCAAAATAAGTGGTTAGATTTCAGCACCCAATGTGCTGAGTTCTTTTGAAAAACTGGCCATAAGTGTCACCGTGGGTGTGGCTGGGTGCTGAATACTCTTGAAATCTGGCCCCATATAACTTTCTAACATGTATGAAGTACCGCAAATAGCACAGACTTCTGATAGCAATAGTGGGGGCAAACAACCTAACTATTTGTTCTTCACTTTGGGGAAGGATTGTAAAAGAATTTATATTAGGGTGGTGTGAGGTCTGCTATAGACCTCCTGCCCCCAGGGTCTGACTTGGATATGGATAGAGATCTCTCTAATATGATGAGGGAGATAAATACTTTGGAGAATTGTGTCATAGTGGGAGACTTTAACTTCCTGGATATAGATTGGAGAAGAAATGCTATTAATAGGGCTCTGGGTGTGATAGATGACAGTTTTCTTCATCATCACCGAATTGCTGGGTGGTGATGTTGGCCTGTGATATACACGAGGTCAAAGTAGATGATCTGGGGGTCCCTTCTGGCCTTAAACTCTATGACTCTAGTTTTAAGATGCCGCTTGATAAATTTATGAATGAAATTATATGACAGGGCTGCCTGAGATAGCAGGGGCATGGATTCAAGGACCCAGTAGATTCCTCTGTCCCTAAGTGAAATTGTTATGAAATATTGTCCCGTTTTGAGGAAGTTTATATACCATGAGAGTTAACATGGTTTTCTTGTGTGAATTTACATTCTGTGCTGAAAAGATCATGGGCTAATAAAGCTTTTTTCCCCATGTGCCTCACCCTAATGGTACCACATGATGTTCAGTTTCATAATCCTAGACACTAATCATGCAGAAACCTGCTCAGGCCCCAGTTCTCCACTACGTCCAAGCTGCGTTCAGACATAGCATGCAGTGGCTGTGCCAATGAGACAGCTATGATCCCTGACCCTCAGCCACTCAGCTCCAGTGGAAGTTAGAGTACAGGGGACCTGGAGATCAGGTATAGTGCAGCTCAGCTCCACAAGACCTCCTCCTGCCCGCAACATGCTCCCTCCCAGTTATGCCCAGGGGGTGAGGAAGCTGGGTTAATGACTCTGCCAACTTAACACTGGGTGGATATCCCCCCCCCCCCCCGCCCCGATGCAGAAGGGATTTGAGGGAATTGCCTTTTGGCTTCAATTCACTTTGTGCTGCTAATACTAAAGTGAAGTTTGCAGAATGGAGAATTTGGTCTTTCACAGCACAGTCTGAAGGGCCGTAAACTAGTCTTATTTATAGCATACACCTCAGCTCATTCCTGGTATTCTTTCACTTAAGAGCCTACATCCTCCCACTTTGTCACCTCACAGTCACCTTGAATTTGCCTGAGTTCCAGTTCCACTCAACAGCAATCACCAAAGAAAACCCTCACACTTGGGAGCAGATCCCTTTGGAAAATCTGGCTCTACAGCAGCTCTTGTTGTCTCCCATTGGGTGACTAATGGAGTGAAGCTGAGTTCTTTTTGATAATCTGTCCTGTAGTGTTTATGCAGAGTATGTGTTTATTTAGATATCCTTAGGCATGTTAATTATTAGAAACTCGGAATTTAATGGGCTACATTGTGCAACATTTTAGTCCTATTCGAGAGCACTTACTCCCAGGAGTAACACATTCATTTCAGTGAGTATCTTGGATTAGTAAATGCTCACCACTGTGATTAAAGGGTTCACAGTCTGGTCCCACGGTTCACAGCACATCCCTGTAAGGGATGCATCAGGGTCACTTCACTCATTATGAAAATGCATTATTTTTTCCCACCCTTTTGTTTTAAGTTAATTTGGTGATTTCTCAGTTTTTATTATTCTGTAAAATTCCCACAGCGTGATTTAAAAAAAAATCTTGTCTTCCTCCAACCTGCGCAATCCAAGTTCTAATGTGGATAAATTACAGAATGGTGCCAGCCAGTGAGCCTCTGAAATCCCGAAAATCCAGGTGAGAGAACAAGTGGTGGTTCTATTGGCCAAAAGATAAATGGATGGGATTTCCAAAGATGCTTTATGGATTTTGGTCACTAGGCAGCTTTGAAAATCCCACTCTAAATCTCAACCCACTCTATATATCCCTTCATCCTTCCAATATGGACGTGGAGTGGGATTTTCAAAAGCATCTTAGTGACTTAGGAGCACAAATCCCATTGACTTGACAGAGAGGTAAAGCTGATGTTGCTGTTGGCATGGAGAAAGCATGTGCTCAGTATGTTGGAGACACTGGGGTAATTATGACGTAACTTTCCCATGGAAAACATTGAAAGTTTGTTAAATTTGGTTCCAAAATGGTGTCTTGAAGCAGCAAATACAATCAATAGTTTAATAGAGGATGTGATCAACAATAACGAATGGAACGCCTGTAATATATAGTTTTGCAAAAGAACATTTAAAGATAATCCAAGTTTTCATTGCCATAGCAGGAAGAGACAGAGAGAAGTCAACTTTTTGTTATTGTTTCTGTTTCACACATGTACAGACAAAAGCCAACATTCTGTTGTAGCAAAAAAATGCTAAGAAGGAAACTAAACTGAATTCAAAGAGGAAAAGAAAGAGTTAGACTTTGATGGAAGGTGGTGTTCAGAAGCCAAGTGTAGTCATTGCCAACAATCATTCCACTGTACAGCTATCACCATTAGAGACAGAAAAACTAGAAAACAACCACACACAGCGGATATAAATGTGAAAGAGTTTAACACTGGGGGGTTGGGAGGAACCTTCCATAGTGAAGCACTGCAGGGCGCTCAAGAAGCTAAACTGTGTCAGACTGGATCTAATCTATTCAATTAAGAAATGGCTTGTCTACACAACCTGGCAATGCGCACTACTGTTTGAAATAGCACTGTGTTAACACAACCTTGGAATGCAGCCCAGCAGGAGCTACACAGGCCAGTTAGTGCACAACATGTTGGTGTACTTTAGATCACACCTTTCTGGTGCACATTGCTGCACCGTGAAGACAAGCCCTTTGGGAGAACACGGGGAATCCACATTCACAGTGAGTCTCCAGGGCAGGTGACTGACAGAAAATGTCAGCGTGTTGTAGCACCACTCGGATCGGTCTCTGGAGGAAGGAGGTGGTCTGATGAGAAGCGGGATTAAGATACATTATAAAGGGGCAGCCTCTGTTGGCTCCTAGAGGCTTTTTATTGTTCTGTTCTTAAAATGACTTACTTTAATGATTGTATTAGTCAGATACACAAAGGACACACCAAAGCAGGCTGGTGGTTAGCTAACCAAGGAAAAAGGCATGCATTGTATTGTTATTGTTCTTTTTAATAATTCCTTAGATTGATACAGTGCTGCACATCCTGACAGGACCCAGAGTAAAGGCTACATTGCTCCCCTCTGCTCTGGGAGAGGCAAATTTGGTCAGATAACACCTACGCAAGAGCCTTCCGTCTACATAATTGTGAGCCCAAAAGGAAATGGAAAAAGCAAAGCTGCTCTCCATGGTATCTATCATCCCTTGGAAACTCATGGGGATAAGGAAGTATGGCCATACATGGGTTGCCCCACTTCCTTTAAGAACCCCCATACTTGAGGTGAGCTACCAGCATTCAGTTCATGGCAGCAACATATGTGGAGTTACCAGGGCAGGTGTGAGGGAGGGCTAGTGGAACCATACAGAAGAAACTCCACAAATGAGTGCTATCAGAGTTTCCTATCCCCTGTGCAGCTTTCTCTAGCATAAGGGACAATCTACTGAGCCCTATCCATATGATAATCCTAGCACTTGATACCACTAAGTGCAGCTACCTCTGTCTAATGAAGCCAGTTCTACAGATTCCATTGTTGGAAAAAATTTATCTCCAGAGAAATAGTGTGAGCAGACTCCAATTCAGTGTTACAAACCTTCCAAGCAGAAGATTCAAATATAATCTGAGTGCAAAATCAACTCTGTGAAACTACTGGGCCAAATCTTGGCCCCAGACCAGCTGCTTTGTGTTGCTCCAGTGGTGTAAAATAGCCCTAAATCATCTTAAGTAGATGGGAATTCCCAGGGTTAGGGGAATCCAAGGTGGACTCCTCCATCCTTCAGGTCACAGAATAGTGGGGATGTTGGGGGCATACCAGGGGAAGGGGACATTGGAGGAGTGCTCCTACACCTCCGTGATTCCCAGCTGCAGAAAGGCCCCTTGAGAACCAATGCGGGTAATTGCAGACCTGACACTGCTCTAAAGTATACTGGGGTAGAGTGGAAGGGCCAGGGATTGGGAGAGCAAATAGATGACTCTTTCCTTCCCCTACATACACCTCCTCAGCTGTGCTGAGCAGAGTTCTGGTGCAGCTCAGGCTCTGGTCCAGTATTTCAGAGAAATAGGTCAGGAATGTGCAGTCTGGTTTATATGTATTCCATTTTAGTTTCCTAATTTAATTTTTTATTTATTTGCAGAAAGGTAAATGATAACACTCATGTCTGCCTGAATCAGAAAGAGATCTGGTCAAATCTCCTTTCATACTATGACATCTAAATGCTATGGGCCAGAACTTTAGACAAGTGGGACCTGATTTACAGATGAGCTCAAGGCTAGAGTTCCAAGTGCTGAGCACCCAGAATTGTGTCCAGGTTCCCAAAAGAGCTGAGCACCCAACATGCCTCCAACGTGCTGAATGCTTTTGAAAAATCGAGTGCAGACTGCTACGCTGGTTTGGAGATGCAGGGGTGCTGAATAACTCTGAAAATCAGGCTCTTACACAAATCTTTGGTTAATTTAGTAGAAAGATGTTGTTTACTAAGGATGGGAATCTCAGACAACAGTCTCTCCCTTTTAAAACTTTTTCAAGCGAAAAAACAACAAACCAACGGTGCTATCCTGACTATGAAGAACAAATAATTCCATCTGTTCCATTGCAAAGAAAATTATATCTTACATCTGTTCTCATGCTGTAGGAAATAGTGTCTTTTCTTTTAATACATTCTTCCATTTGTTTTCAGAGGAGGGTTTCTTTTTTGCCTCTAGTTTTATCCAAAATTGTAAACACCCTGGCAGATTTAAACACAATAGCAATGGCTTCTTTTATGATGCTGTTGGTAGAACTTATCATTTTAATTTCTTATTGATTCCCAATGCAGACAAGGATCTTACTGTGAGAAGAAGGAATGCTATGTCTCTGCCAAAGGAAACCAACATATATTGGCACAGAATACAAAGAAAATGGTGGCTCAGGGGAAATGCAATGTTTTAGCTTTTCCAGTGCCCTGCAAATTATATTTTGGGCCCAAATAATTTTCTCTTTCTAACATTTTTCTATTCTTGGTTTTTTCACTTTATTTTGAAGAGAGTTTGGGGATGGGTGAGGGGTGGAACATAAATCTACCTTGCTTGTTAAAGTCACGATTCTTTTAGTGGTTAAGAAAACATTTAAAATAACAATTGGTTTCCAGGTCGAAATGTTTGCAGGCTTTAAAATATAAAGTCTATAAAAACATCCTTGTCTGATCCTGTATCCATCGGAAAGCTGAAATAGTTTATTAAGATTTCCCTGTCATTGTAATGTCTCGCACAGGTGCCAACGGGTTACATTTAACTCATAATAGAGGTTTTTCTGGGAGTGGGGATGAGGAGGGAGAGGTGCATCCCAAGAGGTTTAACAAACTATTCTTACGTGACACAAAGACGATGAGTCACTGTGACACACGTGACCAATAAAATGCAAATACGGGACTTCTGCTGACAGACCTACCTCAGGACTCAGGAGCTGCTTTCAAAATAAGGATACGGAGGATCAAAGCGCTATAGCACTAATCTGCACTTCTATAGCACCTGCCACCTGAGGAGCTTAAAGTACTTTTCAACCAAGATGGATGGAATTCACCCCATTCAGAGAGCCAGTGTACGACCCATGCACCATTTACATCCCTCCAAATAAGGGTTAAGTGGGACTTACGTGGTGTACAGACCCTTGTGCTGGCCCTCTGCACAAGGGGGGGATTTCAACACAATACATGAACTGTGCTGCTGACTCTGGTGATTTCATCACAAGCTTGTGATAAAGGTTATTTTCTTAAAGCTCCCAACTGGTGGAATCATGTTATTATTTGAGAATCTCAGCTTCTGTTTTTTAAAAAGAGTTTCTAGGCCTCGTGGTTTCAGAGAAGAGCTGGAAAACATGAACCCCAAAGTCTCCAACAATCAAGCGATGAAAAGAACCCTACATTTTTTTTCCAATTCTCAAAATTTAAACCAAATGTCATGATTTTTGTGGGGAGGAGGTGGCTCGTGATTCTTGAAAGCCTTGGGTTGGCAATACTGCATTTAGCCTCGCCACACTCCCGAGGTACGCAAGTATTAGTATTCCAGTTTATAAATGGGGAAACTAATGCTGAGAGCAGTTAAATACCCAGTCCATCTTCCACCAAATTCAGCTTTGTCATTGACTCCAGTGGAAGCAGGCACAGATGACAAGTGACGTTTCTAAACTCACACAAACCTGTGGCAGAATTGAGAACTCAATTGTCCTGATGGCAAGTCCCTTACTTGAATCACTAGCTCATATTACTCCAATTTTTCATATTTTCAACAGAGGAGAGACCTTCACTCGTCTTTATTTCAGTGCTTGAATTGTATGCTATTTTGAGCTTTTGGAAATATTTGGACACAGTTTTTTTCATTTCAAGATTCTGGTTAGAACCAGAACTGCTGTATAAAAGGTTGTCATTATGGTATTTCCAGCCACAATCCAAAGTAGAAGTCCTGGAAACTCTTTGATGCAGGGACTGTCTTTTTCTTCTGTGTCTGTACACCATCCTGCACAATGGGGTTCTGGTTCATGCCTGGGGATTCTGGGTGCTACCACAATACAGATAATAATGGAAACCTCAAAAGGAAAATTTCTACATGTGAAATTTCCTGCCTAGTTTTGCAAGCTCCAATAGTTCAAATAAGCTTCAGAGAAGCATCCAAATGTCTAGATGTTCATCTGAACTACACCCAGACTCCAACCCTTCGAAGGTTCATCACTCACTAGTTTAGTAACAGAAGTGACCAGAAGGGAGAGTAGTAGAACAGTATGAAAATTTGGATGTGCAATTTTAGGGTAGAAAATGCATTTATAAAAACTGAAGCCTCCCCTCATGACAAATCTATATGGTTTCTTATTGGGCACTTGAAAGCTCTTAGAAGGTTATCCAATCCTCCCTTCATTTGGCTGTCTATATGGCAAAAAACATACAACTGCACTGAGCAAATGCACTAATTTTTGGGTTTATGGTTGCCTGAAGCATAATTTCTTTCCTTTACCTGACCTGTTAAATCAAATGGTGCCCAGGTTATATCTTTCTATATGATTTTCAGTCTCTTTGTTAAGACATGATTCTTGGGCTATTGCTAAGTGACCTCCATGCTGGGCACTTCTAAAGAGTATTCGTCTCATAAACTATCAAATACCACAATCAATGTTCAAATATTTAACAAGCCAGCCAGACTGTGCTGAAAACAATTACTGTGATGGGAGCATGCACCAAGACATCTCCAGGGAAAGAGAAAAGGAAGGGCCACCCCAAGTGATGTAAATAATAGGATAGATTTTTAAAGATGGGCACACACAACTGCATGCATATATCTGAGCACATGCAAGGCCATGTGCAAATAGAGGTGTGTGCTTACAAAGCTCATGTACTGGTGTGGAAAGCAAATTCCTTTTCCTTTAGTGAAGTAAATGACTTTACTGAAGTGCTCAAAATAGAAAATGCTGCCTACCACCCAAGCTTGAACGTTGGAGGAAAATGTCTAGAAACTGATTGGGTTAGATGGAAGCATTCATATAAATAATTGCTGAATGTTAATTAAAGTTGACTAACAATAGGGGATGAAAAGTAGGCTAGAAAAACTAGATACAGCCCCCCTTTCAAAATAATGATATCAACAGAGCAAGCAAGACATGTATCACTGCCTGATAAACATAAAAGCATTAGCGAAGATAAATGGCACAACGGTATCGCTGGGGCTGGGGGAAGGCATGGATCCATGTTCATGTCGTGCTCCCCACCAGTACCCAGCTTGGGCCAGGGAAGCTAATGATCCAGCCAATGGACCAAATTTGGTGATGAATTCTGGTCACATGCCACCTGAATCACGTTGTGCATACACTAAGAAGACCCTGAGGTTAACTGGCATAGGGCAAAATGGAATGCAATTAACTGAAAGATTTCTTTGAAATCTTTGATTCTCTGGGCATCTGCTTTGATTTTTTCAGGCAATTGTCTAGCAACTTTTTCAGATCTCAGTCTGCTAGGCACAGTGCGTTGGGTAAGATGGGTAGTTCAGAAGTATCTCGTGAGAGTTATGGTCATTTTCCTGCTGTTACTCAGACAGACTTAAATGTCTGTATGACAGACTGTAACTAAGCCATCAAGGAACAAACACAAAAGGAATTCAGACAAAGAAAACTCAACGTGAGGCTAAGCGGCAGAATGTGCTCCCAGATTAGCTTGTACAGGATTATTACTTTAAGTGCATGTAAACACATGCACGGGTGCACAGACACGTACATACACACCACCTTTTTCATCAAAGTGGTCTAATTTTTAAAATTATCCCCGTAGTCAGAATTGCTTCTCCAGTGTTCACATTTCCTTGTATTTGACTTTTGTGATCTTAAATTGTCACCGCTTAGGAAGAGTTACTTATATATAATTTTATGAGTGCTTCATCTTGTGCCTAACAAGTATTTATCAGGTGGTGTCTCATTCATGGCTAAAGTGCACAGTGTCTTGGTGGAGTGATAGGCGGTAGGCACTTTGATAGAGTATCACAATCAGAGTAGATAAAGGGTATTTATTTTATTTAAGCATCAGTCAGATTTCCGTTGCCTTATACTGGATAGTAAATCTCAATAATGCGTTATTATTAAAGATGGTTTGAATACAAATGAGAGCTTTGTCCTTTGCACCCCAGTGAGGAAGGCACAATACAGTGCCCTGTGACATCAGCATCTATTGCTATGGGAATGACTATAATATCACAAACAGGATTTCGATCTTCAAATACAGATGCTGTAATCTGAAGTCCCAGAAAAGACTGACAGCAAGAAACAAATAGGTATCTCCAGGAAGAAGCAGTGAAACTTGAGGAGGCCTTATTATGGTGGTTAGAGTGAAGGGCATGGATAGTGGTGGTTGGAGGAAACTCTTTGTGTGACCTCTGGGTAACTCACATGAGCTTGTTGTGAATTTGTAAGTCAACTGGATCAAAGGAAGGAATGGAGAATGGATGTTGCCTGTGTGCTGACCTTCCCTGGATAAAATGATAGCAAAATGAAAGAGCCAATCACAAGGAAAATCAATAGCAATCTAAATGCTTAGAGCGAATTCTGAATAGGCAGCTCCCAATCTCTGAAATCGACAGGAGCAATGAAAGGCTGATTTGGCCCATACTTGTTGCTTTACGACCTTGACGTCACTGATTTAATACTTTGTCCATGAGCATTCCCATCCTCCAATTCTGGGGTGCAATTTTGCAGCTGCAAATAAGTGTGCCTGCAATGAATTATGAACGCAGTTCACTGCCCATAGATTACCTGGATGGTAAGTGCACGTGGGTAGTTAAATGCTAAAGAACTATGAATTGTGCCTATATTTAATTGTGTCTGTAAAGTGAAGCATTGTAATTTTCAGGTGCAATTTTTCTCAAATCAGGCCCTTTACCTTTAAAGCTAAATGTAACTGGTTTCACGCATCAGTATGGCACTCAGATACCCTGGCGATGAGCATGAGCTGAACGGAAAATAGATGGATAAATCAAACTTTTGAAATGTATGTTCCAGCAAACCAAACGTGCAAGCAGACAAGACAAGAACTAAGAACAAGACACAAAACTGCAATTACCTGCTCTTATTTATCTGCTTAATATTCTTCCAAATCATGATTCAATGACTTGGCCTTTATGAACTGTGCATTTTGTATTCGTTTTGGTTCCTTAGAAAGTTGAGTATAACTGGCATAATAGTAGATTAAACTCATAAAAGCTCATAAAAATGACTCCATGGGGACTTATATTTTCATTCATTTTGAAAGTATATACTTTTCCCTCTTTGTATCTATAACTTAATGGAGCTCTTTGCTTTCTTACGAGTCCCTTAAGGGAACCTATAAAAATCTCGTATGGGGCTGTTGTTGACTATGATCCTAGAATCTTACAGAAATGTAAGAAGTAATGGATAATTTGCCATATACAAGAGATTTGAGAAGATTTTTGCAAAAGGACCACCCTAACAGGAACTAAATAGAAGTCCTTTTGCAATATCAGCTACCTCCACCAGCCTTTTACTGGAATACAAAGGAATTTGCAGGTAGCGAATAATCTACATGAGAGATCCTATATTGTTCGCTGAGTGGAATAAAAAGAACCATTTGGGGCCACATTTATGATTTAAATGGAGTTCTGCCAGGAATGAGTTTGACACATACCAAGGAAAAATCAGATTTAATTTGGCCCGAATTCTCAATGGTGAAATTTTAAAAAGCACCTAAGGGAGTTAGGTGCCCAAATCCCACTAATTCCTTAATCGTTAGACAAAAAACAAGGCTCAAACACTTCCGTTTATGCTACTGCAGTTGTTCCTTTCTCTCGTCCAACGCCTACATGTTGCTCATCTCAATTTAGAAAAGCAATAACACAGAGCTCTGCTACGTACACGCCAGCGAGCATCCCCACTGCTTCATTTTGGCTTTGTACAACCTCAAAGATTATTAAGAAAAGGAAAAGAAAACGGAAGGTCGTTCCATTCTGGGAGCCCAAGCAATAAGTCTGTGCGCTAGCTAGGACCCTGCTTTACTCTGTTGCTTCTCAGGTATTCAGCAGGGATTTAGGGCTAAGTAGTGCTCCTGACTGGAGGAGATGGAGTACTGCATTGCTCACATATTCAAGGGTTGCACTCATTTAACAAGAAGTAAAATGTAAATAGAATGGGGGGAGGGAAAGATTTTCTATAAATGCTTAATTTGGATGAACTGCTACATGGCATCTGGTATTACTGATCCAGGCCAGAAAAAGTAAGAAGCAAATTCCTTCACTCTTTACTTAACTCTTCTAAGCTATTAGATGGATTATTAGTTCCAATAGTTCTCCTGCGAAACAATTATCCCTTTCCCTTGAATCACTTTCCCTTGACAAACTCCTGCACATCCTCCCACCAGTCTCAGCAGTAACACTCTAATTTGATAATCCCTTAGGATGTGGAGCTGCAATACTTTATTCCTCTGATCTGGTAGCTGGTGCTAAAGAACAATCATAGGAGGGTCTGAGATTGCTTTGTTCCATTTCCCCCCAGCCATGAGAGATGACCGTGATAAAGTCTCCCTCCCTCATATTAGCACTGCTGTATACAGCAGTACAACAGATATTATCCTCCGTATTGTATTTTCCTCACACTCTTTCAGCTCAGCCACTGGACAGCAATGCATCTGGTGGGGCACAGATGAGAGGAAAAGCTGACAAGCTGAAGAAATGACAAATTTCAAACAGAAAAGCTTCCTATAATTTCTAAACACCCAGCCTCAGATCCTCAAAGGTCTTTAGGCTCCTAACTTCCATCGATTTCCTAAATACCTTTGAGGGTCTGGGGCTTACTTCCCAGAACTTTCAGGTAAGACATTATCCAGTGATGATTCTGTGGGCAGTACATATCCACGATGCTTTTCACAAACGCACATCTTGGCCATGCTGTCTTGATTGAAGTCTAATTTGGTTAAGTGTACATTCCACCTACCTGAATGCCTTCTGTAGTTTCAATTGGATAAAGCATTATTTTTGTCCACTTTCTATACTAGTCTATTGTGTTGGACCACTCTGTGATGTTAATTCCACCCGTGGCTGTGTTTCATTGGTGGGAGAAGAGATTTATATTCATATGCCATTTACAAAGTTCTGTAGGAATGGTAAAAATTATTCTTAGCAGTGCTAAGGGCAGAGAGAATAGGAGTTGTATGCTTTTCTTGTAAAGCGTTTCACAAAACAATAGAATGGTACAAGGCGGCTATGAGAATGAGAATATAAAGAAGAGACCTTGCTAACATGGAACATTTGGCTTTGCAAAGGTGATGCACTGTTTCTCTGCCCCCCCCCCCATTCATGGAAGGTCAAGTGTTACAGAATTGCCTCCGTTCCAATGGGTGGAGGATGACCGCCCACAGGCAGGCTGCCCAGGAGAACTCCCCTCCCCTCCTGTTGTGACCCTCACTTCTTGACAACCTGGAGGGCGATTTGCAGGTAGTAGATCTGTGACTGCATTGGTCCACCTGCCTGAGCCTCCCATGGAAGAGTCAGGCAGGGGGCCCCTGGAGTATTACAGTATGTGGGTTGTGTACTGTATGGTACCCTGGCCATGCCATTCCACCCCCACCCTCTTATGGGATTCCCTCTAAAATAAGGTCTTTGCTGAGAAATGACACAGGTGGAAGAAGACACCTAAGAAGCCAAAATGCTCCATATCGGAGCAGGGCCTGCAATTGCAAAGGGAGCATTTGCATCTGCAGTCGTAAACCCCAGATGGATGAATGCTGAGCAGATGTTCCATTTCCAGGGAGAGACAGACAAAGCTGATCAGCCTGGAGTGGAAGCTTTGCTCCTGGAAATGAATACGCAAAGAGGATAAGCTCTATGAAGATGAGGCTAATGAATGCAGGAGAAAGATCTCCCATCAGCGAGGTACAGACACAGAAAGCCCAAAGCCAAGCTTTATGCTTCTGTATGAAGCCATCTGGAAAAATGAAATCCTGCAAACTCAAAGTCTCCCTGACCTCTCACACATGCCCAAACAGCCACTGGTCAGTCATCATTATTTAATAGCTAGAATTAGGGGCATTCGCAAGAATTTAAATTTTACTGCTTTTGAGGGGGAAGGCACATTAAACGCACATATTATATATACACACATTAAACCATATCAACACATGCACATACATCAGATGCAAAGAAATAAACAGCAGTATATTCACCATTTCAATGAATTATACCTTTGAACAGGTTTCAGAGTAGCAGCCGTGTTAGTCTGTATTCGCAAAAAGAAAGGAGTACTTGTGGCACCTTAGAGACTAACAAATTTGAGCATAAGCTTTCGTGAGCTACAGCTCACTGCATCCGATGAAGTGAGCTGTAGCTCACGAAAGCTTATGCTCAAATAAATTTGTTAGTCTCTAAGGTGCCACAAGTACTCCTTTTCTTTATACCTTTGAACCACCTTGAAAGTTCCTTAACTTTATGGGGGGGAACATGTGCAAACCAAGTAGGCCCACATGCATCCATGACCTCACATTATGGGAATATGTGTATGACCTCCCTGAGTTTGTGCACTGCATGTTAGGACGAAATACCATAGAAGAAAGGGGGGGGCAGAGAGCTCATCCAGAACCAGGCGGGGGGCCCAGAACTTCTCCCATCCTGGGGCTGCAGGTGGGAGAGCGAGGGGCGCAGAACTCCTCCTGCCCCTGGGCTGTGGCAGGGAGAGAGAGAGCTCCTCTCCCCTGGGCTGTGGTGGGGAGAACGAATTCCTCCAGCTCTGGGGCACGGCAGGCAGAGCAGAACTCCTCTAGCCCCGTATCTTCCACTTTTCAGCTGTAGATTTCAAAGAGCTTTATAAGGGACAGTAAATATCACTGGCTCCATTTTGTAGGTAGGGAAACTGAAACACAAAAAGGTTAAGTGACTTGTCCTAGGTTATGCAACAGGTCAGGGGCAGAGCTAGGACTAGAACGAGGACCCACACTGCCTGCCTGATCACTGACACCCATGTTTTAAAAGGTCACCAGATATGGGGTTTGTGATATTTTCCCTACAGATAACTGTATTGTTGCTGTGGGGGCATTTCCTCTCTCCCTCTCAAAGTAACCAGCTAACCTGTTGGGTTAATAAACAAATAGAAGCTTGTATTTTTTTCTGGCTTTCCAGTGACACCCTGTACATCAAAATTAGTGGAGAAATGGCCAAACTAAAATCCGAAAATGCAGTCAGACTTGAGAGCTCCAGACTATGTTGTCCATAAGGTTAATTACCCATGTACCATTCCCATGTTTCATTCTGTGCATTCATAGGCATAGAAAACAACAGCTAATACTAACCCAATATTGTTTTGGGTTTGAAGTTTTGCATATTTAGCAAGCAACCCTAAAAGTTCACCTCACTTACCATGACCTGCCTTCTATACCTTTTAGAAGTTACACAGAATTGAGTGGCACTCAGATAAAGATAAAATATATAGATAAGAGGGCCTTAATATTTTTAAACAGACTTTGCCATGAAACAGGCAGTAATATCTGCTTGGATTTAGTTGCCTTATCAAGAAAGGTAACTGAAGTAAGTTTTAGGAATGCAAATGCAGATAGCTACACTTGTGAGGCACACAGCAAGGGAATGAACTAACAGCAGTTTGCAACAGAAATGTATGTAACCTATTATTACTGTTCAAGGCCATTGTTATTAGAGTCAGGCTCAGCTTTATCAGTGCAGTAAAGAATATAATTAACTGTCTCTGGTCCTATTCTTCAGTTACAACCTTCCTAATTATGTCCAATTCTAAACCAAACACAGAACTTGCTGTGTGCATATTATTTTGTTATTTAAAAAAATGTATAGTGGAGACTTCTGGTATTTTAGCAGAGACTTGTCTGAGCAAATAGAAGACAAGGCATGCACAATATACAGTGGCAGGCATGTTGGAATTTGAGTCCCATCAGAAGATAACCCTCTTTTTCCCCCTCTCCATTTGTGCCAATTGAAGTATCCATTCTGCAGAAGAAGGATCTAAAACCTTCGATCTAGACTGCAATTCTACAGTCTTCCCTGAGTAAGAGGCAGCGTGTAGCTGCCTTGACCCACGAGCAGGGAGTCGATTGTGCAAGAATCACAATGTCTCCCCTTGTTCTCTCCCGCTCTGAGGTAGGGAGTAAAGCCCTGAAGATATTTAGGAACCTATCTCCCAACAAAATCAATGGGAGTTAGGTACCTAATATCTGCAGGGAGATGGGCCTAGTTTCATAGCTTCTCAAGGCCAGAGGAGACTATCACAGTCATCTAATCTGACCCACATAACAGGCCATAGAACCTCACCCAATAGTTCCAGCATCATAAAATTGGAGCAAGATAACTCCCTGCAAGGCACCCAGCCATCTACTCGGACCAGTAAAGAGGGAGGTGTTAAACCAGTGAAACTTTATGTGTAGACCAGGTTGCACCATATGCCTATACAAGGAAGTTAGGGAGTGTAAACTTCCCTCACAGCCCTGTATGGGCTGCCCAGACCTTGAGACCAGGCACACAGGAGGAAGTGGGATTATGCGCTCATTTCCTCCCTCCGTGGAGCATGTGGGTGGGGAGACGAGTCACAGTTTTAGCTCCACCCACCTAATCCCTATGTCATTAATTTGCTAGTGACATAGGCCAGCAGCGAAGTGGAGAGGAAGATGCGGGCAAGGGTACTGAGACTCAGAGGCATGGCTCTGAGATACAATGCTACCCGCGACTTCTCATCGGGTGGCATAGTTGAAAGCTCACCCTTTGCTCAGGGCTGTGCTTGAAGGCTCAGTCTAGCCCTTAACTAGCAGCTCGTACATGCAAAGGGGAGCTGTTTTTATGGTGAGCCGGATGAACTGTCAAAAATTTATTGGGCCTTTAAAATCTTACGGTGCAACTTAAAAAGATGTTTCTATGCTTCATCCTTCCCATGCACCTTCAGGAGCTGCTCTGCCCGTATCTAATGATACTCAGGCTTCTGTGTGTGCAAAGACACAGTGGTGATTTCTCTCATGAATGTTATTGTCCTCTCAGGAGGATGCACATTATTAAAATTGACTTTTGGCTCTGGTCCTTGCAAGGCCCAGTGTGATTTGTTTGAAGCTCCCTGGTATTTTTTTTTCTCCTAACCATTGGAGAGATCCTGAAACTAGATGGATAAAAGAAAATAATAAGCTGAGAGACAGTTGGTATATTTTCTTTTAAGAAAGCCAGTGGGAGAAAAATCACTATAGTAAAAAACCCCAAAACTGCACACGGTTATTTCTACTGTCCAACATGGAGTGCTGGCCCTTGTATAACCCACTCGTGAGTGTGTATTACGGGTCCACTTCTGCACCAATCCACACAGGCCAGGAGTGTTAAAGACCCAGCAAAAGAGCCTTAGCTTAAGCGGTAGCTGCTTATGCTTTTAGCTCTGTAGAGCCCTGGTTCAGTTCCTTGTGCGTTAGCCAAGATAGCTGTGGTGTATTGAAAACTGAGTAGGAATTGTAAGCTCTATTGCTTCAATTTGCAAGGGGTTTCCTGGTTCTGCTTGCAGGCTAATGGGTTCTATAGGGGAACATGTGATCAGACTCAGTCTGCTAAGTGCCAGTGTGCAGCAAGGTGGGGTAAGTTGTGCCCCTCTGCCTTAACAAGCAGCCTGCTTGGCCTCTCTCTGTTTTAGGGTTCTCATGTGTTAAAGTCCTGGATTTTGAGAACTAAAGTCATGCCATGTTGCAAGCTTCTTGAAAGAGTAGTTTTTAATCTAACTTCTGTTTGTAGGCCATGAAAGTAACAAGAGCAACCATCGACTTGCTCTTCTAACAGCCCTGAATTACCACTGAGCTCAAATAACTCTGTGTTAGGATAAAGATCTTGTTCTATGGTGAAGGGATTTTTCTTTTCCCAAAAGAATCTGGCCTTTGTAACAGTTATGTAACATTTAGTTTAAACCACATCTATGATTAATACTAGAAATAGACCTCAACTGGAACCAAATCAGGCCAGAAGTCATGATACAAGCTGTAACTGGATTTTCTAACAAAGAAAGAGGAAGAAATGAGGGAGAAGGGGAATTAGACATGAGCCAACAGTGTGAATGTACAGGAGCTGAAAAGGGGGTGGGGAACAATGAGAGTCACAGGTGACTATTTACCCCCTTTGGTTTATATTTCAGGAGTGCCACATTTTGAGTTCTGTTTGACCAAAGGTCAGCACTGAATGAGGTTGAAGTCAGAAAACAAAATCCATGACCATATAGTAGTACATTTGAAGCTGGACCTCCCCTCTTTCTTAGATTTGGCTTATTCCTGTGAAAAATTGCGCAGTCACAAAAATACCGCTGCATTTTGCAGGTGCAAACACATCCTAAAACTTTTAGAATTTTAGGATGCTTTAAAGGTTCTGCCATGCCAGGGCAACAAGGGCATGATTTTAAAAACCACCTCTCTGATTTAGGAGCACAAATCGCATTTAAAGTCAATGCTGCTTTGGAAATAGGGCATCATTGAAATCTAAATTTCAAGGGAAAAGGTCAGTTTCAGCAGAATTTTCAATCAGAAAAAATCAAAATAAAAATCTTTTGTTCCAGGTTGACATTAAATATCTGCTGAATCACTACAGTGTCTCATGGGAGTTGTAGTTCTCGGTTCCTCATTCTTCTCTATGAGCCCTATTTCTTGGCAGGATTACATCTCTCATGATGCACCGTGGTCCTCCTGAGTTGCTGAAATGCTCTTATGTATCAACATTTTTCAGTTAAAATTTTTTTCCTCCTTTTCATCCTTAGCATTTTTTCACCATTCTTCTATTTTGCCACTGAAGAGAGAGAAAAGGGAAAAACAAAAACTTATAAAGTGAAAACTGACAACTGAAAGATTTTCAGGGGGGGTGGTTTTGGTTGAAAAAAACATTTTGAAAATCAAAATTTTTTCATAATATGTTTTTGAAGAAAGAATTGATGAAATTCATTTTTGGACTAATTTATTAATTATTTCACATCTTGGAAACTGAGACACAGAGTGATTCAGTGACTTGACCAAGGTCACACAAGAAGTGTGTAGCAGAACAGGGAATAAAATGGAGATAGCTTGAGTCCCAGTTCAGTGCTGTAAGTACAAGACCAGCCTCCGTCTCTTTCACTAGCCATAGGCTTGTCTAGCTGTGTCTTTCTGCCTCCTCTGTATTCTTTGGCTTGTAGTTTATCAATGAATGATGAAAGAAATGAAAAAGTACAGTTCAGCAGTTATAAAAGCTCACATTGTTTTAATTTTGAATAAAAGGCTTGGCTGGATTGTACCTGAGAATATAGATTGCAGGAATAGAGTGTATCAACGTCTCCGTTCATCTCTCAATGGCCATAATTTGTGTACATAGACTTCACTTGATTATATCACATTATTAGCTGCAAAGCATGTAACCTGCCCACTGCAATTTATCATCGATTTTTGTTATGGGTTCCTATATATATTGCAGTGAAGTCTCATCTTCACAGATCATCTGACTGCCTTAGGATTTCTGGCTGAATATCTTATAGACAAGTAAGGCCTTGTGCGTCTCTTGGATTACACCTTCTTTCTTGTTATGGAGTATTAACCAGGGTTTGACTTTGTCTGCCACAGCAGCGTGTGTTAGTAACTTACAATAATAGACAGCAAGTTTCCAGCTTTCATAAAATATCAGGGCTGGACGGGACCTCAGGAGGTAATCTAGTCCAAGCCCCTGTTCAAAGCAGGGCCAATCCCCCAATTTTTGCCCCAGATCCCTAAATGGCCCAAACGAAGGATCAAACCACTGAGCTATCCCTCACCCCAAGCTTTCTGATGAATGAGGCATATGTGCTGTGTTTTAGAGATGCTCTCTGAATAGTAAGTAGAAAGAACTGGAGTGCAGTGAATTTAGCTGTTACTGAAGCTTCGGCTCATGGCCTGGATACATTAAGCAAAGCCATGGGGTCATCATTGTTGTGTCTATGGGGCTATTGCGTCTCTTCACTAAATGCTAGTACTGCATTAAGGAAGAAAATGCCTAAGGAAAGAAAAAGTTATAGCTAGGACTGTGAGGCAATTTCAAGACAGTATGAGGCCTAACCACTCAGATTATTCATTATTGTTACAGTTATTGGAGTGTTTGGCAACTGACCAAACATTTAATAGGGCAATAATAAAGGGTAGAATGTCCATCTTGACAGTTATGACATGCCTTCGGTGATGTTATAACAATAAAACTCACCTTTACACTGCACCGGATCTCAAAGTGTTCTACCAATTTTAATGAAACCCTACACCACCTTTATAAGGCGATTGTTGCACAGGTTTTATAGCTCAACTAAAGCATCGAGAAGTTAAGCAACTTGCCCAAAGTCACACACTGAAACAGTGACTGAGTAAGAACAGAATCTGAGAGTCCTAACTCCCAGTCCATTGCACTATTGAACAGTATGTTTCAATAATTGTAATAATCACCTAGAAGTCTTCTGGCCAAAGCATCTCATTGCTATTACAGTTTCACCAACCCCCAAAGGTTCCAAAACCATGAGTTAGGCCTGCCTTTAATAAATCATGAGATTTAAAAAAAGTAATAAGTGTTGGGATATTCTTATTTGTCTTCTGGTTTTTGAGCATTGAGGGGTTCACATTGTAACCATGATAGCTATAAACTTCCTTTTCTTAAGCTGAAGTTCTCACAAAAATCACACAACTCCAGGAGATGGAGCTTTAAGAAAAACCCCAATTATTGTGACACTCATGTTAAATTGCAAGAGCTGTCCACAGGTTACTATTATGCAATAAATATAAGAAATAACACTATAGAAAACAGCCAAACCTGCACAGTTACTCTCCATTACAGACACAAAGTGACTTCTTTTCCAGCCAACTGGGCATATCCAGTTATTTTAGCGTTTTAAAGGAATTTCATATTGAAGGCAGTCTATTTGCTCCCAAGGTACGAGAAGACTGAAATTTCATTACAAGCCTCTGGGGACATAATAGTAAATATGTGTGTGTGTGTGTGTGTGTGTGTGTGTGTGTGTGTGTGTGTGTGTGTGTGTTTAGGGTTTTGCAGCTGCACTCTTTGGAATCCTCTCTGGAAATTTCTGAGGAAAATTTCTGAACGACAATGAAAACTAGTGAGGTATATATCATGTGTGGGCCATGGGGTCTGCTTACAATAAGAGCCAATACAAAGCTTCTCTCCGAACACAAACCAAACCTGTACAGAGCGAGACCTTATGGAGGTGCTAAAAAGCACTGAACTGGGTGAAGTTTTCCCACATCAGTTTGAATTTTCACACACTCCCCCCGCCCCCCCGGAAGCAGAAACAAAAGTAAAGAGATACAGTGAGAGAGGTCAGTATTGTAGCATTTCCAGTGTGTCTGGAAACAGAAAATGCATAAAAAAAAATCATGAGAAAACCTGTTCTCCTGAGATTTACATTCCAATTTTGCAGGTGATTCAGATAATTTCACAGAGTCTGATTCTGCCGTTTGCCTTCTGGGTTAAAGACAATTGAACTCAATGGGATCCGTGCTCAGCATTCCCCATGTGATTCTAGACACCTGGCAGGATCCCACAGGTCAGAGAGCTGAAAGATACTGAGCAACTAAACTCCCATTGTCCTCAGCACCTCCTCAGAATTTGGCCCCCCAATGTTGGTTGCTTGAGGTTTGCCCATCACTAGCTCCAGTCATGCAAGTTAGTGATCTTTTTTAAAAAAAGATCACAACATAAAACCTGTTCTCTGTGTTCTGACAGCTGCTACATATAAACCGAATGGAAGACTATACACTGCCAAAGGACAAAAGACACAGAAAAGCTGAAAAGCTGTGATTGCGAAAGATTGTGGTTTTTTCCTCCCTTCCTGTAGGAATGATAAAACAACAAGAAACTGTTCCACTTAAATGATTTCACACTTCACAGGGAAGCATGTTGTACCTTTCCTTAATGGAACACAAGGTAAATTACTGTGGTGATCAAAAGAATAGGTGAATCAAAATAGCACTGAATCCCTGATTAATGGAGAATGTTTCCTCTAGAGCAGTGGTTCTTAACCATTACTGCAGCCTGCACCCCTTTGGTTCTCAAAATATGTTCTCGCACCCCTTATCAAAAATTGTTGAAGTAGGTCAGTTCTTTAAATATAGATATATTTTTTGTTTGTATATTACAGTAATGGTTAAAAATGTATCATGTTAATAAATACATAGGTTTGATGAAACAAAGTAGTTGTACTTACGTGCATGTGCTTAATTTGTGTTTTTGATAGTTTACCTTCTAAAAAAATCTGGCATGTCTTGCACCCCCAGAAAGGGCATCTCGCATCCCCAGGGGGCGCATGCACCCCAATTTAAGAACCATTGCTCTACAGAATCAGGGAAGAATGAGAGATAACTTATCAGAATAATCTCAAAATTATGTTTTGCTTCTCTGTCTGTTGTATCCACCTGTTACATCCTGTGTTATATCTAGATTGTAAGCTCTTGGGGGCAGGGACTGTCTTCTTGTTCTATGTTTGTACAGTGCCTAGCACAATGTGAATGGGCCCTTGAGATATTAAAGCAATACAGAAAATAATTAATGAATAAGTGATTAATATGTTTCTATCCCAGGCTCAGCATGCAAATGAGGCTTAATGTCTGAAAACACGAGTTCCTAATAATACCAAAATATGATACTAGACATATTATTGGCACATGCTTTGTTCCTTTAAAAAAAAAAATCCAACAACTCAGCAATAAAAAAAAAAAAAAAAAAAAAGAAAAAAGAGGAATCTACACAATCCTGTGTTGACTCAGGCTTATCAGCTTCCATGAGGATTTTTAGAAGTGATTTGGAAAGCAAGGAGACACATTACAAGCTCCTCCACTGATCTGGTGTATATTAGAGAGGAGGTGGGAAGGCATGGGAAGGTGTTTTCCTTGAGGGGCCATCTTGCACCCCCCAGCAGGGGCTGAAGGCTTGAACGTAGGAGAGACAGCACAAAGAAACCAGACTGCAGAGACTATGCAAGACTCAAGAATTCTTAGGGTATGTCCATACAGCAAAAGCTATGCACAGACTAACTTTCCTGGGCAAGCCTGAACCCAGCTAATATGTGTAAAAATAGCCGTGGTCACAGTGTAGCATGGGCTAGTGAGCCAAGTACTTACCCAGAATCCATGCCGTTTGTACTACTCGCACTGTCACTCATACGGCATGGTCGTCAGTGCTATGGTTACCTGTGCTCGCTGGATTCAACTAGCTTGCATAGCGGGTGGTTAGCCCATGCACAGCTCCCATTGACTCTCCCTGCAGAACCAAAGCAGGGATTTGGGCAGGGTACATGGGTGGGGAAGGAGGGGCATGTGAATAGCCTGAGGTCTATGAACTAGATGGATCCAAAAGCCTTACAGGAGCTATAGGTTTCAGAGTAGCAGCCGTGTTAGTCTGTATTCGCAAAAAGAAAAGGAGGACTTGTGGCACCTTAGAGACTAACAAATTTATTAGAGCATAAGCTTTCGTGAGCTACAGCTCACTTTATCGGATGCATCCGATGAAGTGAGCTGTAGCTCACGAAAGCTTATGCTCTAATAAATTTGTTAGTCTCTAAGGCGCCACAGGAGCTATAGTTACTACTACAGCCCAGGGGCCCTTACCTTTTAAAGTCAGCCAGTCCCCTTACTGAGGGTGGTGCAGCCCTGTATTGTCATTGGTCCATGAACTGCTTGTCCTAGGCAGAAGCCTTCCTATTGGCTCCAGAACAGTTTTCTAGATCCTTCTGTCCCCACCCCTGACTCAAAGCATGCTGGGAGTCAGAGGACTCTGGCAGCCATCATAGTTGTAGTCCTTTTGGAAGGGCCCCCCAGGAGCTCAGTCTGGTACTGGAGCTGGCAAACGCTGAGCTGGGATTACAAATAAAAAGTACTCCTGGGCTCACAAAATTTCCATGCTGTGCTGCTGTGTCTGAAGATTGACGCTTATTTGAAATATATAGGAAGCTTGGATAATCAGCTCTGAAAGTGAGAATCAAATGAATGCAGCTTCTTTTGGACACACTTCTCCCTCCATTCTGGCTTTTATGGCTTTTCAATTTCATCATAAATCCTTTTCCCTGTCCCCCACTCTTAGCTACTGCAGCAGCAATTCCTCCTCAGCTGGAAGTGGAAGGAAGAAAATATTCTACTCATGATGCAAATAATTACTCCTCTAGTAGTTAATGAGAAATTACATGGGTGCATGTGGAAGAAACAAATACCCTGATGAGGGTATGATAAAGTAGTAAAAGGAGCGCTCCACCATTCCCAGCTTAAAAAGCCACTTTGTCACTGGACAGTGAGCCACTGGAGAATTAGAGGGTTCAAATGGAAGTGATTAATACAGTAATAGTTGCAATTTGAAACTTTTCCATGCAGCAACCAGCATGGATATTATTGAAATTCAAGGGAGATCCAGTGCTGGGTTGGAATGGCTGCTGTGACTGCATACAGTGCTGTAATACTGTTATTGTTATACTGAAGGGTGTTGGTAGCTACTAGCAAGTGTGACTTGATTGATGGGCAATCGCAGCCCTGTTGAAACTGATTGGTGTGCTAGCCATCCTTCATTCTGGCTAAATAATAAGCAATTAAACTCCTCTATGGAGCAAGATAGCTGAAACATTAGACACCATTACCCAAAGTTCTGGCCACATGGAAGGCTCTGTGAGAAAGCTAACTCAGGAAGAATAAAAGGGTGCCTTAAAGACCAGCCACCCCTGGCCTTTGTTTTCTGCACTGTCTCCCTTGGGGGAGGGATAGCTCAGCAGTTTGAGCATTGGCCTGCTAAACCCAGGGTTGTGAGTTCAATCCTCAAGGCAGCCATTTAGGGATCTGGGACAAAAATTGGGGATTGGTCCTGCTTTGAACAGAGGGTTGGACTAGATGACCTCCTGAGGTCCCTTCCAACCCTTATATTCTATGACTGTGATCTCTAACCTGAGAAGATCCCATGCAGGGTGAGCTGCACTGTTATAGAGCTACATAGCTGTGACAAATATATATTATGATTTTTATTGGAAGCGAGGGCCAAATTCAGCTTTGATATAGATCGGATCATATCCTACTGACTTCAATGGGAATGCATTGCTTCCTGGACTGGAACTTGACCCACAAGTTCCAGGGGCAGGAGGACATGATGGTGCTTTGGGTTTCATGACAACGTTGACATTTTTGATGTTATTAAAATTTTGGGTTTCACAAAAGATTTTCCCAGTTTGATGAAACTTGGTTTCCAAGATTTGACTCTAACAGCCATGGGTTTATTATAAAAGCCTCATAACACTTAATCCCAAGGGGCATTAGAAAGTAAAGTGACATATGATGCAGCATATGGCAAATGTGTATTTAGAAGCACAGAAAACAGACAAGACTCATTTGGGGTCAAGAACTAATCAGACAAAGTATGTTTTAGGTGTTGATGCCACTGAGGAAGAACATTATATTGAAAACTATATTTATAAACATGATAAAAATCCAACTGACTGCAAAAGGCTGGACAAAAAGGAAAAGAAGAGGGTGGGGAAAGAGTCTAGTTTGTGGCAAATCATCTCTTTTTTGGCCACCCAAAAGCAAACTCAGAGGATTTCATATAAATTCTTTATGTAAAGGACTGTCTATGGTTTATGTGTAGTCAAATTCACAATCAACATTTTCATGGAGGAAAAGAAAGTGCTTATTTTATGGTTTATTCTTCCTGATTCATGACCTTCAATATTTGGCACAGACTCTCAAAATACCATTTTAGACACTGAATAAATTGCTTTATTGGAGTAGAATTGTTTTATTGGGCATTAAGTAGCAAGATCACTTTTACACATATTATAATAAAGTTCTTGTGGCCCATAAGGAATTGGTGGGCTCTGTTGTTGACCATGCAGTGTTCCAGAAAAAGCAGGTAATCTTCAAAGAACACAAGATGAATAATATTGATAATATTGTCATGGCTTTGGGTTGTGGTATAAAAACAGTGGAACCATGGGAAAACTGTTTCATCTTTTGATATTTCACCAGTGGGTATACATTTTCTCAATCCCATTGTTCTCCTTGGGTATCATGTCACTCTGCACATGCATATGTAACTTTCTGTCATTCCAGGATGCAGAATATAGTAGACCTGACTGTGATCTCGTATTCTCCAGTGTAAATCAGGATTAACGCAAATGAGGTCAGTGAAGTTACACCAATGTAAATCTGGGGTGAGTGAAATTACAGTCAACCCATAATCTTTCATTAAGTCTGGTAGCTAGGTCCATATGGTGATTCTTCTTTGTCTTCTGATACATGCCACCAATGAAACATGCCAGATGGCTCAATTTGTTGTTCAGAATTCCTTCTCTCCTTTCTGCACTACATGTTAATCTGTCTTCCAGCAGATTTTTAACACACATTTTATATAGCCTCTAGCACATCATAGTACATTTTTAAGCTTCATTATCTCTCGTTTGAGATCAGCCAGGATTTGATCAAATATTCATAAAATCTGCCCTCTAATTGAGTTGTGGTGATGTACCCAGTTTGCATTAACTGGATGAAATAATTAAGTTAGAGATGGTGACATTTCTCCATTCTGTTCTGTGTTTTATGGACATTCATCACCTTTTCATTCAATAACAGATTGCCAGATTGCTCAGTAGGGTATGGACATTCTAAGCCCCTAGCCCAGGATAGTACATGTTTAACTGTAAGCACATCATTCATTTCACTGAAGGCTATTGGACTATGCACATACTTAAATATAAGCAAGTGCTTGAGTGCTTTGTTGGATCAGGGATGAAGTGTAGAGTCCCAAATCCTGCCAAGATGCTAGAGCCTGCAGATGCCCAGCCCCTGTTCATATCAGCTCCTAGATTTAGAACATCTTCTGTCTTATTAATGGCTGGTAAAAAAAGTGAGAATATTTGAGGCAATGATGAAAGTCCTTGGGCAGGCATAACCTCCACCTAAAGACTTTAGGAAAGAAAGTTTATGAACTTCATAAAGATCATGGCACAATGGGAGTTTCCTAGAGTAAGCACCTGAGGACCTGGCCAAATGATTTCTGAGCAGAGAGGTCATCATGAGCTCAGGAGTTGGGTACCTAATGGTCCCCCTATGTCAGAATGCCAAACCAAGTTGCATTCAGCCCAGGGTCTCCAAATTTCTGCATTTATCCATGGGGAGGTCTATGCATGGAAAAGTTGCTGGTAACATTCCATCCCAAGTGGTAGAGTTCAAGACTTTGGGGTTCATTTCTTTTTTTCTAAAGACACCGAGTGCTGGCAAGAGGTGTTATCAGTTATTTAGCAGAAAATTGAGCAGAAGGTTGTCTGTGGATGATCACTAGTACAATGGGGCTTTTTGTTGAAGATAGCCAAGCTAATGAAGTCACAAGATGGGCTCCTACAAAGAGCTCTGTGTTGATGAATGAAGATGAGCCAAGTCAGTGAGAATATTCTGGCACCACTTCCAGACTGTCACAGAGACCTCGAACATTCCTCTGGATACGGCTTATATGGGCATCGAAGGGCTAGATTTTTATCAGTCAGTGTCAGTGAACGTTAAAGCTATATACTTTGTATATTTTGACAGATGGTGTTGAAAATGTGTTTTATGGGCTATAAAGCGCTGGCTGTTTGAATCTCAACATCTACTGCCATTAAATAATTATTGTCTGACCCTCCCATAATTCCCCACAACTGTGAAAATTTAAACTGATATAAATAAATAGAAATAAACAGATATTATCCATCAGAATTATTACCCTCCTCCTCCCCACCCCAAATTCTGCCAATGCTAGTTATATAGGCAACTTGTGTCTTGGTTCCTGGAGACAAATAAGACCCTCTTGGTTTGGCTCAGCCTGTATATTTTATGGCTTACCAAGGTCTACTGTCTGCAGAATGGTGATTTAATTAACTTTTATTCATTACTATTAAGGAGCATGGCTCTGTTCTGAGTGTGTGAAATTCATTCCCATGCAAAGCCTTATGCAAAGATGGTGCCCTACATTAGCAGCTTAAGTGGTTCCTATGGCCTTGTGTGAATGCATTCTGCTCTCTAAGTCTGAGACCAGTCTCTCACAATTCCAACAGAATATGGAATTATATACTTACTACTGGGGTTAGGGGGCACTAGTAGGTTAATGCATTAGCATTTCATACCTCAAACCCTGGTTTAAGCTACACGAGTGGAAGCAGTTTGCTGTCATGCTATTCTCTATCACAAAACTACCAGATGATCTCACGAAGCTGTTAGGCTGTGTTCAGAATTGACCCTGTGTTTCAAGAGTGCATGGGGGCAGGGTTTCAATGTAAAACTTTGGAAAGGTGCTTTGGAAAAGCTGGCTAGGTGGGGATACCAGCATGCATATTACACCCTACACCTTGCTCCAACCAGTGCTATCCAGCCCTAAATTCAAAGTGTAATTAATTTATTGACTCATTTAAAAGATATAAAAGAAATAGACTCATTTCTAGGGCTTCTGGTATGAGAAGCACAAATGCTAGAGATTATCAGGAGTTATTAAAATGCATTTGGCTTTACTGTCTGCCCAGGAGATCAGTCAAATTAAAAGAGAAAATCTCCTGTTTTAACTGAATTGAAGACTCAGTTAAAGAATCACGAAAACTGTAGAAATTGTGTATGATGTTAATAAACAGGCACAAGCTAATAAATGCATTCACCAATATACGCTTCTCTTGCAATTCACTGATGACTCGAACATTCCCAGTGAAATAGACTACTGCTTTGATCCACATTAACTGTACAGGATGTTAGAAGACATTTTTAGGACTTGGTCTTTTACTCAGGTTAGCTCCATTTGAAGACATCAAAGGTTCTGAAAACCTGCTGTGCATTCAGTGGGAGATACAGATGCTCAGGCTAATTCAGGATCTCTCATTTTTGCAGCAATTGTAAACTACTCAGTTTCTGGCCCAGGTCTCTGTAGGTTCTGTGAGATCCCACAGAATTCTTTATCACTTTACTCTCTGTGCAATCAACCTTGTCAAGATCCCCTTTTTGCCAGTCCTGTGCAAGTTTTCTCTATAGGTCGTAGTGACTACTCTCTCCATCCACACTTTAATGTGGTCCCTTCCCTCTGTAGCTCCTGCCTGCAAGATCCTCTTTTGGTGTCTTGAGATTTACCTCTAATTTTGAATTAAAAAGGACACAACCAAATGACAAGCATGCAGAGCCCTGTGCGCCACTTAGAATCATAGAATCATAGAATATCAGGGTTGGAAGGGACCCCAGAAGGTCATCTAGTCCAACCCCCTGCTCAAAGCAGGACCAAGTCCCAGTTAAATCATCCCAGCCAGGGCTTTGTCAAGCCTGACCTTAAAAACCTCTAAGGAAGGAGATTCTACCACCTCCCTAGGTAACGCATTCCAGTGTTTCACCACCCTCTTAGTGAAAAAGTTTTTCCTAATATCCAATCTAAACCTCCCCCATTGCAACTTGAGACCATTACTCCTCGTTCTGTCATCTGCTACCATTGAGAACAGTCTAGAGCCATCCTCTTTGAAACCCCCTTTCAGGTAGTTGAAAAGCAGCTATCAAATCCCCCCTCATTCTTCTCTTCTGCAGACTAAACAATCCCAGCTCCCTCAGCCTCTCCTCATAAGTCATGTGCTCTAGACCCCTAATCATTTTCGTTGCCCTTCGTTGTACTCTTTCCAATTTATCCACATCCTTCCTGTAGTGTGGGGCCCAAAACTGGACACAGTACTCCAGATGAGGCCTCACCAGTGTCGAATAGAGGGGAACGATCACGTCCCTCGATCTGCTCGCTATGCCCCTACTTATACATCCCAAAATGCCATTGGCCTTCTTGGCAACAAGGGCACACTGCTGACTCATATCCAGCTTCTCGTCCACTGTCACCCCTAGGTCCTTTTCCGCAGAACTGCTGCCGAGCCATTCGGTCCCTAGTCTGTAGCGGTGCATTGGATTCTTCCATCCTAAGTGCAGGACCCTGCACTTATCCTTATTGAACCTCATTAGATTTCTTTTGGCCCAATCCTCCAATTTGTCTAGGTCCTTCTGTATCCTATCCCTCCCCTCCAGCGTATCTACCACTCCTCCCAGTTTAGTATCATCCGCAAATTTGCTGAGAGTGCAATCCACACCATCCTCCAGATCATTTATGAAGATATTGAACAAAACGGGCCCCAGGACCGACCCCTGGGGCACTCCACTTGACACCGGCTGCCAACTAGACATGGAGCCATTGATCACTACCCGTTGAGCCCGACAATCTAGCCAGCTTTCTACCCACTTTACTATTATCACAGAACAAATTATCCATGAACTTTAGATTGGGGAATTCAGCATGTGAGCGATGGTAAGAAATCATCATTTCATTTTAAAACACGCTTTGCATTCACCCAGGCTCAGCTGCTGTGGGTTGAAAGAAAAATTCAGGGAAATCAAAGGGCTGAATCTTAAGCACAATAATAATATTGCCCAGGCAAGGAAACCACACGGTTAACAGGCTGAAAACTTGAGCAGACAACGCAGAAAAGCAAAACGCTATAAGGAGAAAGATGGGAAATCCAGACCTTCGTGAATATGTAATTCTCATGCAGCGAATTCCCAGAGATCTCTTTTAAAAAAAATAAAATAAAATAAAATAAAGGATTAGCTGAGATTGTGACCCTCGCTGTTGGATGTGTACCTTGCCACCGTTATCTCAAGATGAGACTATTTCACTGCACTCTTCAGGGATCTATAGCTTAAAATCATTCAGGTACTGTAACTGGTGCAGAATGCAACAGCTTGCTTCCTGAATAGGGAAGCTTGCTGGGCGCATATGACACCAGTTCTCTGGGACCTGCACTGGCTACCCACTGGTGGAGTCAAAGGTGTTCGTTATGGCCCATCAAGCCCTAAATAGCCTAGGACTGCCTATCTGTGGGATCAGCTCTGTCCCCAGGCCATATTGCCACAGCGATGGTCAGCAGCATGCCTAAGATGGGGCCTTCTCATTAGAAAAGAGCGAGGGCATTGGCAGGATGTTCTGTGACAGCCCCAAGACTTTGGATCTTGCTCCCCTCCCCCCCGGCGTGAAATAGCCCGGATTTGATGACTGTCCAGGGATGTTGGAAAAAAATACCTGTTCAACAGACTTTTGGAGGGGGCTGAGGCTGTGCTTCCCAGAGAAATTAAGTGGTAGAAAGAAGTTTCTGTAGGAGATGAAGGACTAGCTGAATTCCTGCTTTAATACTGCTGGGATTTTATTGTATTAACAATGTTAGCGTGCCCAGATTCTTGAAAAGGCATCTTTTTAAATTATTTCAAATCTAAATAAATATAATAAAGATGATTGTGCTAATGAAAGATGCTGGAGTGTCAAACCTAGAAACAGAGACCCCTCTTTTTATCCATAGAACAGGCATGGGCAGAGCTAGCTTCCCCCCAAACCCTGTGAAGAGAGAGACTCCATGAATGTACTTCAGACATTTGCTAGCATAGTAATGTTGGTTAGGGATGTGATTTTTAACCTTTTTAGACTGACAAAAGCCCTAGAAGTAGATGTTATACTGGCAAAGAAGTGCTTCTGTTGGGAGAACTTATTTTGTTTGGAGAACTGTTATAAACTGCATCTATAGTACTATATAGCTATACTGGCAAATCTTTTCAAGTGTTGAGTAGGCCTTAGTGTTTGTCCTCTTTGCTGAGGCTGTCAATACAGCTAACAATTGTAATTTATGAACTGTACTGAGAATATTAAATGGATTCAGCATTCAACAAACATAAGATGGTAGCCACTCTTGATTGCTCGTCACCAGAGGTAGATTTGAACCAGTGACCTGGAGGTGAAAGGCTTAGCATTGCGTTCACACTCCCTGAGCCATCCAGTCTCTCCAACTGCCATCCACTTTGAAACACATATGCTCATGTCACAATTTTTCTGCTAGCAGCAAGATCCATGAGAGAAGGGGGTTGAAATGTTCTTCTTTCACGCCACTCTGTGTAACAATGTTTGCGGCCGCCATAGTTTCAGATAAATATACACTTAATATTGGCAGAAAATCTGTAAACACCAGGTGAGGTGGTTTGATATTGGAGCATGACCTGATGTGTTCGATAAGTTCTTCAGCCTCAGAACTGGATGTTCAATAAGGTCCCACATTTTACTCAGCTTGTAATCCTGGATAGGGAAGTCTGGGACCATCCAATGATCAAAGAACACTTGAAATGACAGTCTGAGGACACGAAGGATAGCAGCACCTGCTGCGTCTGACTAGCTTGGAAAAAAACAGGCAGGATGAAAGTGCAAAGAAGTGTGGCAAGTTATTAATAAAATCTTCTTAAAAACACAGGGAGTAAATCAAGATGCACTTCACAAAGCCTCTGGTAATTTGTTGCAGGGTCATTCTTCATCAGGTGCTGTTAGGTATTTTTTTCCATTGCTATTTCACAGTTACGACTCATTACATTTTGCTGCTTCATAATGAGTCAAGTAATAATTAATTAGTTATGAGAGGGTCTTCTAATTAAGAATATCCTCTCCATTGCTATGACTCTTGCAATGCCATTAATTGGGGTTAGCACCAGCAGCTCAAGTGGAGAGGGCTATTCTCCGTTCTTCTTTCCATTTTACATACACCAATGACTCCAGACCAAGAGTCCTGCTCTCTGAAGCCCCTACTTCCACTGAAGAGAGTGCAGTGCACATCTGCTTCCAGGCTTGGGCCCCATGTTAGTGCTGTCAATGTCTCTGACTAATTCTGTTCAGGTGGCTTTTGAAGATTAGCCTGTAAACTCTTTGAGGTAGGGATCATCTTTTTGTTTTATATATATATGAACGGCACTTAGCGTTATGGGGCCCTGATCACTGACTGGGGCCTCTGGGGACTGGAGTCCCAGTAGGCCTGCTTGTAATCTGGAAACACTCTGGTGGGCCTGATTCTGATGTCACGCTGGTATAAATCATCACTCCATTGCTGTCAATGGCATTACACAGGTGTGAAACCAGTGTATATGAGACCAGGATAAGACCCATTGCTATCAGCAGGGCTGCTTGTCAGAGTATGGGTTACTCGTAGATCATGATCATCTAGTCTGACCTCCTGTACATCACAGAACCTCTCCCACCCACTCCTGTAATAGGCCCCTGACCTCTGGCTGAGTTACTGAAGTCCTCAAGTCTTTAAATTGAGACTCCAAGTTACAAAGAACCCACGGTTTATTCTAGTTCAAACCAGCAAGTGACCCAGGCCCCATGCTGCAGAGGAAGGGAATCTCCTTCCTCTTCCCAGGGTCTCATGTACATAAGGGCTGCAAAATATAGCCTGAAGGGGCTACTTAGGAGAGACTGGGCAGAGGATCAGTGTAGACTAGCACAGACTTTCAGGGCTGAGGCAAGTGTAGGATGAAATCAGAGGAAAGATGCTGCCTAGCGAGTTCCAAACTTCCAGCCACAAAGGGGATGCTAGGTACCGACAGAGTCAAAAAGCCAGCTCCTCAGCTGGTGTGATTTGCCATAGCTCTGCTAACTTCAGTGGAGCTATACCAGCTAATCATCTCTTCAGCCCATCAGTTTCACCCTTTCATAGCTCCCTTAAAATACAGAAGAAAGGCCTGTCAGTTAGTCATCCACTATTGGTTGGAGAGATGGCTTATATTAGAAATAGTGTAAATCTGACCAAGTGTAACCTGAGTCACCATGAAGGACAGGACTCGTGGACCATGAGCAGAACAAGAATGATTCCTTGTTATAACTATGCAACAGGACACACCTGAGATTGGTATTAGAGGTACAAATGCCAGAACTTCCCCAGGAATGTTATTTATGGTATCCCATTGTGCTATTTGCTCCTGCCCAGCTCTGATGAGTTTAACCAGAAATGTATACAACGATTGGTCTGTTTAAATGTAATTATCAAGTAATAATTGTCACTGATCAGAGAAAAATACTGTATCAACAGCAGTGGATGCTGTAGTGTTTCAATTCTTTCATCCTTGCATTTTAAGAGTCAGTGAGTTAGCTGCTGTGTTAAATATTACAGGTAACCAGCACCACTCTCATAGTACAATGGAGAGCAGGAGGCATAAATAAATAAATAAAGTCACCATATTAGGGCTAATAAAAGGTGTCCCACCATGGCAGTCTTGTCTGGTGTCATTCGGCATGGCATGTCCTGTATGCAACCTGTAAACATGCCAGACCAGGCCTTTCTGGCTCCTTAAGGCAGAAATTCTGCACAGAAAAGATACAAGGATGTCTGCCTGTCTTTGGGTGAATAGGCTAAGCATTTCTTGTGTCATGCAAAAAGAGTGGGATTTTCAAAGCCTGTTCAGTTTAATATGAATGGGATGTGGAATTTCCATAAGTCGCTTTGCAAACCTTGACCTAAAATCCCAATAAATACAGGCAGCTTTTGCGTAAGTTGAGATCTGATGATCCAGGCTTAAAGTAAAGCAAAAGATGTCACTTTTCCAGGTGACAAGAAAAGAAGTGTTTTTCCTACTGACCTGTGATTCATGTGGATGATTTGTCTGAAGAGCTGTTCAAATATCAGTTCTCGTATTCCAAACAGGCTTCCTAAACAAGAGCTAGAGTTGCACACAAAGAATCCTGCCTTGTTTATTCAAGAGATTGTGGGGGGGGGGGGAAGGGCTATTTGTGTGTGTGTGTTTTTTTTTTATATATATATATATATATATATATATATATATATATATATATATATATGTTTGTGTCAATCTTACCTCTGGGATATATCACCCTGTGAAATGTGCTGAACAAAGATAACCGGGTCTAAAATATCCTAGGGGATTTATAATGCAAAGTAACCAATCTTGATATTGACACTGAAAAATATCAAGTGGTTTTAAGGCACTGAATGATGAGGCGGTTTGTCATATGCCACCTCCAGAGACTTTACTGTAGAAAGCAAGGTTTGGGTATTTATTTGTATCATCACAGATCAAATAAAAAAAAAAAGCAGTGAGAAAGTGTAATCATAGCTAATTATCTTCCCTTCACACCAACTGGTGTTCTTTTCCTTTATCCCTTTTAATTTTTTTGGTGGTCATTATCAATACGAGCAAACAGAATGGGATGTGATTTACAGTCTTATGCAAATTCACAGAAAAATCTTCTCAAAAAGCTTGAGATGATAGCTAAGTGACATAAATGAAAGTTGTGTTAGTGGCTACTGTTGCAGTGGTGCATGTAACTTGCATGAGACATTCGAAAGCTCCTGTGTCTTATCTATAGTTATAGGATCCGTTGGGATGCAGAAACACTCATAATGTAGACACACAATTACCATGTGGACACACACAATCAGGGTAATTCAATGTGCAAATGACCAATATGATTTGTCATTTGTGGGCACAATTACATGACCCGTGCACATGATTGTAGTATGTGGGCATGCTAAATAGGAATGCTAATGCACACGTAAACTTCTGAAAATCTGGCTCTACATGTGAAGATTTTCTTAGGTGCTTACTGTATAATGTTTCATTGCAAACCTAGCTCTACTTTCTTTTCATTTTGACTGGAAATGCTAAAATGGGATTCTCTTAACCCCAATGAAAATGCCCTACACAAAGTCTGTTTACTCAGTGAGTTGGTAGCAGGTGGATTATTTAATTTTTGTGCATTGGAAATTGGAGAGGAGTAATGCTTTAGGCAGCAGCTAGCTCTGTAAAGCAGTGGAAGTTAAAGAAAGCCACATTCGTACTAATATTGCTATTCCACTGCAAAGAAGAAAGGGTAGCATCAGTGATTTCTCTCCAGTGTCTTATTAACTGCCTGCTTTCAGTTATAACATCTGAGCTGCTGCAGATTGGAAGTGATGTATTTTCACTCCTTGCAAACAGCTGTTCTGGTGTTTTAATTATGTACACCATACAAAGAATTCCAAATCAAAACACTTGGGGGGGAATTATTTTTCTCCCCTTTTAAAAAACACAATTTATGTTTAGATTTATCTCTATAAACAGGATGTTAGAGAAGCAAATGTGATAATACTTACTTTAATGAGTGTTTCATGGTTAATCCATTTTAGCATTTGGATGCTCTCAGCTGGCTTCTGCAGTAATTACATTTCCATTATCTTTAATTCATAACTTGATCTTTCATTACAAGCAATTTCTTCCTTTCCTATTTTTGTGCTTGTATTTGTCTTTGGTGCACAGTGCTATGGGAAGTTCTAATTCTGGGTCTAGTATCAACAGCGTTCTGACTGGGTTTTTTGAGAGTGAAAGAAAAATGAAGACAATTTGCACCATGAAACCTCTGCGGGATGATGTCATCACCTTGAAGGACTCTGGCAAGACTTTCCCCTCTCAGTTGGTGAATCTTTCATTCGCTGATGCAGAAAAAAAAAAAAAAAAATCACACTCAGGTTTCCTTGTAACAGCTTTGGAGGTCAATTTTCTGGCTTTTTCTTTAGGAAATGAGGAACATTTTTGATCATATTAAAGGCTCAGTTATGAAGACCAATTATCTCAGCACCAGTCAATAAAAAAATCCAGGTTTTTTCCAATGCTACTAAGCAAGAGGTATCTTTTTGTGCAACTCTCAAAGTGCTGGGGAAAAGGTGATTGGTGAGGAAGTGATTTTATTTTGTTTTGGAACATTCCATTGTGATACAGGACTAGAGTTTTCCCTCTCTTTATATTGCGATATGTGTCTGGTAAGTCTCGAGTCATGATTTCAAAATAAAACAGAGTTGTTCAAAGGGAATCTAAGGACTTTAGGAACATTTCACTTGCTGTGGAAACCTTGATTAGTTAATATACAGACATGGGATCAGGTCACAACATTCAGATCGGGATTTCCAACCGTTTTCCACAGTATGTGCAAATTCCCCGAAGTCTCTGCTTTCCCTTTGAGGAACTCTGACTGATTCTCAAATTTTGGTGTAAGACTTTGGGTGGGAGCTCACAATTTCAAAAACTATATTTTGTGTGTGAGAGTGTGTCTGTGTACGCTTGGGTAAGGCAAAAGAAAACCAGGAAACGAAGAGAGAAGGCTACTGAACCACAAAGACAGAAGGGAATTAAACTTCATGCTGGTTAAATAGATTAAGAGAACTGCCAGGAATGAGTTCCACATTCAACTTGCATCCCCCAGTGAAGTGGGGGAGGGATAGCTCAGTGGTTTGAGCATTGGCTTGCTAAACCCAGGGTTGTGAGCTCAATCCTTGAGGGGGCCATTTAGGGATCTAGGGCAAAAATTGGGGATTGGTACTGCTTTGAGCAGGGGGGTGGACTAGATGACCTCCTGAGGTCCCTTCCAACCCTGGTATTCTATGAAATGTGTAATTTCTATTTCACCAGCATGGGAGTGGCTCTGTCAACCTTACATCCAACTATATTCAGCAATTCAGGTCAACGCCAGAGCAGTTTGCCCAGCTAGCTTGCAGCCAATAGATAAAACTTTTTCATTCAATAAGAAACAAATATGTCAATGTCATGTGCTTAAGCGCCAGCACACAATGCAAAAAAACATGTAGTCATGTTGATTGCTTCCCACGTAGAGTGAATAACAGGAAGTTTAGAGACTAAAAATTTCCAGCCTCCCCAAGATATTTTTTTCTTTAAGGGGTTGAAGAAAGGTAAAGGCCAACTGATGAAACCATTGTTTCTGATGTTACCCATGGCGATAGACAGATGCTTAAGCAAAGTGAGTGGCAAAGGATTTGAGGAGGTCTCCCATCTGCCTCAGACTATTAAGTGCATGACCTTTACATGGGGATCCAGGAGCTCTGAAATATCCACGTACAGGATATAAGCAGCTCACACCTATTTTTAATCTACTGCTGGGATTTTTATAAGAATTCTGTGAAGGCTCGTAAACCTCTCAGAGATTTGTTGTGAACCTGCATGTGATTATAAAGAACCTTAAAGGTGAACAGAGAAGATTTTATTACAAGATGCAGGCAAAGTCCCAGATCAGAAACAGTGTCTATTTACACTAACTTCATCAAAAGAACAGGGCCCTCAGCCCCTCCCAAGGTCCTTTTGCTCATCCACAGAGGCACAAAGGGGACTTAAATCTGCAGAGGGAGCACTGAGGATTCTTCTGCCAGAGACATAATTATAGCTAGCCAAGACTTGCCTCCTGTGGCATAGATAGTTCTTTCCTAGCATGCAGGGACTGGGGACTTGTCAGGCGGTAGGGACAGAGCATGATGTGCTTCAGAGACCTTGACTGATGGAGCAGCTCCTTGGGATGCTGCTGTAACTTGGTCCAGAGGTTCATTCAGACCCTAAGATCAGTGGTAGGTATTGTGAAGAGACCTGTACCTTCCCACTTCGGATGCACTGAGCATTGCTCTGGTGTACCTAGGGATTTAGTCCGCAGCTCCTTTTTTAAGCTAAATAAGAGGTCTGATTTTCAGATGCCCTGAGCTCCCATTGACTTTGGACTATGGAGCCATAAGAAGAATAGATGACAGACCAAAGGTAGCTGCACACTGATGCTAGGACTCATTTGCAACACAATGCATCTCAAACCCACTAACTGGGCTGTTATTTTCTTCCTGCAATTTAAATTAAAATAAAATACAGTGCTAGGAAAGGCAAGAGTTAAAAGAGAAGCCAGGGAAAAGAAAGAACAAATAAACGTGAAAACAAAAATAGCAGCTGGGAAACTGATTCACTGAACAATTGATGTGAGATTCAAATAATAATGTTCCCCACCCTGGTACCTTTTCCTTGGCTTCTGATAATGCATCACAGTCAATGAAGGCAAAAATAACTCTACAAATGACATGCATCCGAGGAAGTGGGTATTCACCCACGATAGCTCATGCTCCAATATGTCTGTTAGTCTATAAGGTGCCACAGGACCCTTTGCCGCTTTTACAGATCCAGACTAACATGGCTACCCCTCTGAAGCTCTACAAATGGGATTGTTTGAAAGTGTAATTGGAAGTTGCCAAGGCTGAATTCCCACTCTGGCACTTCAAGTGCAGAAGGTGGGGGCCCGCAAGGATTTTAAAAATTTAATATTTGCCACTCCAGGCTTGTATTACACTCCCAAGGTTACAGCTTTTCTCTGACCTTGGCTTGGTAAATGCTGCCACCACCCAAATACAAAAAAACCCTTTGAATCTAGGAAGGAGCACTTGGGAATTCCTCCCTGTGGGGTACCCTCAAGCTCTTTCATGCCCACCCTGTGGAAGAGCTGAGAAAGAAAACAAAGGAAATTAGCTGTTGCCACCAGTTAATTAAACAGCATATGCACAAACCTCTTTTCCACCAAATGCATCCGATGAAGTAAGCTGTGGCTCACGAAAGCTTATGCTCAAATAAATTTGTTAGTCTCTAAGGTGCCACAAGTACTCCTTTTCTTTTTACAAACCTCTTAGGACACCGAAAACCCAACCCTGTTCTTTAAAAAAGGAAAATTTTATTAAAAACAAAAAAGAAAATACATCTGGAACAGAAGCTTTTGCTAGATTTTAAAAGAGCAACTTCCAAAAATCAAGCACTCAAACTATCTTTCTTGGGGGTTTAGCTTAAAGGTTACAAGCAAACAAAAGCATCTGGGGTTAGCACAGAGGAATCCACAAGCCAATAAGAAATAAAAGAAATAACCCCGATCGCTTCTTTCTAGACATTCTCTAATTTACTTACGTATCAGAAGCTTCAAATAAGTAGATTTGAGGTATGAATTGATAATCTATAATCATACCTGACTTAAAGCTGCTTACAGCATTGCTGCTTCATGTCCCTGCAGCCCAGAGAGAAAAACAGACAAAGGGAAAGATTCTTTCCCCATTTTAAAAAATTCTACCTTCCCATTGGCTCTTTTGGTCAGGTGCCCACTGCCTTTTCTTTACCTGGGGGACTTTTAACCCTTTACAGGTAAAGCAAGCAGAGAACAGCTACCAAGAGGGATTTTACAGCTAGCTGGCTGGTTGGGTGTCCATAAAAGGGAGCTCCCTCTCACCCCACCTCATTTATCACAAAAATGCTTTGGGAAGTGGCTCTACTTCAAAGAAAGAGGAAACAAATCTGGCGATAATTTTTAATTCCCCTGCTATTATCTGTTCTGCTTTGCAGTATTTATTTTTGAACACATTATGGCTCGTTCTTGAAAATAAAATAGCTGATTAATCTTTGAAGTGACTGATTACTGGACAGAGGAATTGTTAAAGGGTGCATCCAAGAAGCACTCTGTGCATAACTCACCAGTCAGTGTGTGTTGTGTAGCCCAGTCTTCACCAGATCCCACATAGAATCTGCTACAGTTGCCCGCTGGGGAAGCTAGTCTTCTAGCTCAACTCTAGACATGTTTGCTCTCAGCTCTGGAGGTTCCTAGTTCATGCCCCAGTGATTATAATTGCTTTGGATGCATTGATCACAGCCTGCTTGTCGCTACTCTATGCTTTCAGAGGGGTGTGGAATACAGACATTGCACTCCTAGCTAGTGTGGGTATAAATAGCAGTGTAGATGATGAGACACGGCTGAGTAGAGCAGGTGCTCTCTGTGCCTGACCCCCCCAGGGTGCATACCTTACACGGGCTCTCTACATGGCCAAGCAGTTCTTCCTGTGTCTACACTGTTATTTTTAGCAGTGTAGTGTTCTGCTGCCTCCCTGCTGCCCGAGCGTTTCCCCACCACCTCCTCCTTCGGGTAGCCTTTCACTGCAGCAGGACGTTGGTACACGTGCTGTGCCTGTACTTTACACATGGACAGAAGTGTAGACATAGCCTGTCTCGTGGTTGTGGAGCAGTTTGCACCTCTGTCCCCTTTCTGGTCTCCTTGGGTAGGTCTACGCAGCACACCTCCCAGCCTGGGCTGAGAATCCTGGGCTAGCCTGGCTGGCGCTTGCACTCTAAAAACAGCTGGATAGAGACAGTGGTTTTGAAGTTGTGGCTCAGACTGTGAAGCCTAAGGTGATAGGAGATGGGGCTTCAAATTCTGAGTTCCAGCCTGAGCTGCCACCTCTAAACATGGTAAATACGGCTATTTTTAGAGCAGTAGCATGAGCCCCTTTTAGCCCATGTACGTCGACCCGGACTGGGAGGCTGGCTCCAAAACACCATATAGACGTACTCTCTGAGTGCACCCTCTCAGAGGTTAGGCCTTGTGCCCTTACTTGTCTTGGGTGGAATGCTGCAATTCTCCCACTCGTAGACTGGGCTCTGAGTACAACATCCCATCTGTGCCAACCACTTATTACTGTGCAGGTTTGACTAGACCAGCCTGGTCTCAGTTTTGCTGCCAGAGAGTGTCTCCCACAGTCTGTCTTCCCCCTTTCTTAAAGGCCAACCATCCCTTCTTGAACCTGAGCCTAAGTTCCATATTGCTCAATAGCCTTTGTTACGGGCTCTAGGGGTGCAGTCTTCCAGCTGCCTGAGATTGGATCTCCCAGTTGACCAGCCGGCTATCTAAGCTAATGTCCCTGTGGTGGTGGGACGATTTGAGGAATCTGTCTGTACAGCTTATAGATTCTGGTAAATGTTATGAAGTTGTTATTATAAAATTGCTGTACCAGGGAATGCATCCATGTGGAGGTGGAATCCACCACTTGCTGAAATCCTATACGTAAAACACACCTTGGGGGAACAAACCCATCTTCACCATTGAGCATCCCCACATCTGTCACAGCCTGGACGATGTGCAAGTTGACCTGATTAGCAGGCAGTTTTGGGAGTGTGTGTGCAAATGGGGTGCTGTGTGTGCAATAGGACACAGACTGTCTGAAAATTGGGCCCCAAAATTGTTTTCCCTGTATTAGTGTATATCAGAGAAAGTATCCTCCCCCTTTCTGAAGCCTGGCAGTCCTGGCAGTCAGGCTTCCAAGAGGGTGGGTGATCCTTGAGACTCATGATTCCATGCAGACACAATTTGCAACACTGGGAAAAAATGGTGAATTTCAGAGCTTTTGGTGCATGTTTTGTACTTGTCACATTTGTTTCAGAAGGTGGGGGGTTTATCAGATATTGGTATTAACCTAACACTGGACACTCCGCTCATATAGCATCTTTGAGAATTACAAACTAAACAGCTTTAGGGATCTGTTCACTTCACCCATCACCAAAACAAAGTCACCTCTGGGTTGGATGTGGCAGCCATTATAAAGGTCGACATTGCCCTTTTAGGACAGGAAGTGAACTTCTTAGCCAATTAAACCAACAGGGGATTTGGACAGGCGACATATAATTTGCCCCGCTAGAATTTGGATGTTTATTAACCCACCTTTTGGAAACCCCTGCTAGTCTTGAAAGACATGCCATGGGTTCATTAATGAATGACTATGAACAGTCCAGACTTTGGCTTTAGGTCTCCCTTGAAAGATCATTCTACTGAAAAAAAAACCCCAAACATATGGAGCTTGAACAATTTGAGCACGGTTTTTGCAACAACCTTCCTCATCCTGCAAGCAATAGAGGGCTGAGGGAAGAAGCGGCCAGAATTTGCATGTTGGCACCTGAAGCAGGAATAATTTGATGTTCTAACCTGCTAGAATCTGATGTTTCCCTCTTTAATATTCATACATAACAGCAGCTGTTGAAGGCTGGAAGAGCTTGCTGGCAGGTCTGTACTAAAATTCGGCCAGCTGACAGATACCAGTACTGTATATCTGGGGTAATGAAAAAGGTTCACTGGGTAAAATAGACCAGGGATTTAGTAGTTAGAGACAGCTATAATGGTGCCAAGTGCATAAAATTTGGTAAACCTTTTGCAAACTGAAGAACTATTCCTCTGTTACCTGTAACTAGAATCACAATGAAGAGGCGAAGGTGGAAGAGAAGAGGCTAATTAAGGCCCTGTCTAATAAAAACTTTCCCCAACCCTAGAACATCAAGGGTCAGTTGTAATAAACAGGATACATGAAGAAGCAGGAACAGCTGATGTCATTAATACTTCCTGCAGCTGAAACAGACACCGCTTCAGAAGAGAATAGTAAGACAAACAATCATGGTCACTGATGGGAAACCAGTGCAACTTCAAACCCACCACACAACAGAGACAGAAAAAACTAGGACCAAATTTATCTCTGGTGGAACTGCAGTGGAGTTAATGACCTTTCCCACGGACAAATTGGCCAGGAGATTGAAAAATGTTAGCAAGGCTATGCAAAGGAAGGGGTGGTTAAATTGCAGAGAAGGAGAAATGCTATAGTCAGGAGTGTTTGATGAGGGTAGGCGGCAGCCTACAGCACTCCAAGCAGGGGGAACATGGAGAGGGTTGAGTTCTGTGTCTGCTCTTGTGGGCCACATAGCTCCGGACTTGATCCTGTGGTCCTTGAAGTCAGTGACAAACTCTTGTTGACTTTAACAGTGCAGGATCAAGCCTTCAGTGAGATTGGAGGTCAAACCCTGACCTCTTCTTCCCTATGTCGTGGCAGTGCCTTCCCAGACTTCATGCTGTTCCCAGTGGCCAAAGAGAAGCAGTCATCCCTCTTCTTGTCCCCACTCCAATCCCACCCCTCCACTAAGAACAAGCTGCTGTCATGCAGGCCCTTTTCTGGATCATGCACAAGGAAGCAGCTGTTCTCTGCTTAGGGGATGGGTTCTCAGAGCACAGACACCTATAGATCATCCACAGAGATGGGATCTGATAGCACAAGTTTTTCTCTCATTCACATGCATGGATGGGAGCATCCCTCTCCTTCATCCTGGTGTCTGGGATGGGATCCCAGAGAGTGAGTCTTTTCTGGTCTGACTATGAGGAAGTACCAAGGTTCTCCTCTCTTACAGGTTTTCTGGGAAGGGGCTTTTCGAGCGCAGAGGCTTCCTCCTGGGCTAGTACTTCCCACTACACCATGACACGATGGTGGTTTTAGTCACTCCAGCATCACAATGCAACGATGCACAGACGTAGTCCTGGTGAACCAGCTGTAAAATGTAGTACCTCTTTCTCTGCTGAATAGAACTCCGAGTGGCTGGGTGCAATACCACAGGCTTGAACACCACGGCTTTGGGCTCCAGCTGCTGCCTTCACTATTACCCAAACCTAGTCATATGGAGAAACTCTGAATTCTGTAATTCAATGACCCCAGGTGATATCCTTCACAGCCTGTCTGAGCTACATGGACAAGCAATCAGCACAGAACCAGCAGTGGCAAATTGTCTTCCATCTGGCCTAATGCATATACAAGATCTGTTCTACACTGAGATGCAAAGAATCAAAGGATATCCCTACTGAACTGAGAAGGTAGCTGGTGTGGAATAAATTTGTTGGGCCAAATTAATCCTTGAGATAAGTGCAGCTCTCAAAGCTCCTTACAAGTGATGTGAACTGTTACATTTTCTTTTTAATAGTAATAACAATAAATAATAATAAGTACATACTTGGGTTTCATATAGCTCTTTTCTCCATGGATTTCCACATATACCTAGCTTTTATGGTTTTTTTCTGCCACAGATCTCAACGTGCTTAAATACACTGCAGAGTGTGAAGACACTGGTTAAAATGCCAATGCTCTGATATATCCACCTTTCCTTCTCTTTACATTTTGATCTTTGCTCCCAGCTATAAGACTTTAAGCTCCATGTAATACTTCCTTAGTGATTTGTGTCTCTCTTGATTTTTATAGATGTATCAATAATGTGCATCTGGTGTGTGAGTATAATATAAATCCAGGTGCTTCAATAAATTTATATTATGGATTAAACTGGAAGCTTCTTGGTGGGCACAGTGTGTATCACCTGATTCAGGGAAGGCTACAGACAGGATATAATGCCATGTACTCTTCATTCTCCCCAGTGAGATAAATGATAAGGAAACATACGTCATTTTGTATCTCCTGTACCGTAGTTGTGGACTGCTCAACGAACTTATATTTAACTGTTTATAGATCCTTCCAGAGCCAAACAGTCCTGAATCTGGGCTGTCTGGTGTTTGGAATGTGAATCTGAATCATGACTGAGCCCAACCAAAACTGCAGATCCAAGTTTCCCAATCTAGAGTCTAATGTTGTTCCTTGGACCTATCTCTAAGTAAACACATATTCATATTGCAGTTCTTTAACTTATCTTAAATGTTGTGCCCATTGACCGCTATTCCTGTTTAAACCAATGGGAAAGAGATCTCACAGAACTCAACTTTCTTCCTCTTCAGGAGGAAGAAACATAGCCTTTGTGGAATAAGTACATTTTACTTTATTTCTTCTTGGGATTAAATAAAATGTTAATAAAAAACCAAAACAAAAACCAACCAAAAGGGCAGAAAAAACAATCCCCATGTTTTCGATATGATACATGTGTTACAACATATGTGCCTGGTGAGAAGGTCACAACAATCTTAATCAATTCAGATTGATCAGTAAAGCTCTGAATGACTATTCCGAATGTTGCACAATGAAAAACATTATGGCAGAGTTTTAGTTGTAAAATGTTGAATAGAATAGACATCATTACCATATTTCTCTATATCCCTATTCTCTTTTGTATGAGATTTATGTTGCCTCCAAGGGTTCCCACCTTCACATAGAAGTGCTATTCCTTATCTCCACCATCAAAGACCAAATCCTACAGTCTGTGCTGAAGCAAAACTCCTCTGAAGTTGATACAAGGCCCTATAGGTTCCACTATTGTGGTTTCCAGCACAAACATTAAACAATTAGAATTGTTTCGCTTGTATGACACCTTCCATCTGAAGATCCCAATGCCCTTTACAGACATTAATGAATGTCACCTCACAACAACTTTTTCGTGGTAGATACATATTACCTCATCCATGACTATGGGAAGAGTAAGTCGGACAGAAATTCAGTGATTTGCCCAAAATTACACAGGATGATAGCACCAGGAACAGACCCATCATCTCCTGCCTCTCAGACCTGTGCTTCTTATCATAAGACCATTCCTTTCTTTGAACATATGCCAAAGCCTCAATAGAACACTGACAAAGGCATATCTGGACACCAGTCTGTCTTACCCGTGTGTTAGCATTATTAAAATAGGTATTAGATTTATAAAAATGCAGGTAGTGTTTAGACTTTATGAAATGCTTGCAAGGTGCTGCATGTATTAATCTCACTTATAACATTTGTACCCCATGCTGTAAGGTTATATTGTGTGTTTGCATTGTAAGCTTCTGTAACTCATCAAAGAGGAAAGAAGCATTTATCTGTTAAGTGCTGCCCACCAAAAAGGCCCATAGAAACTGATTGGAGCCATTGTGAAACATCAGAGAACAATGAATTTGAGAATTGCTTCCCTTACAACCATGAAGAGGAGACTGCATGTGGACTTGTCCCATCAGCTTAAACTCTGGGGGAAGGGAATGAAAATCCCTAACTGGACAAAACTGTATCTTTATGATGCTTGGAATCTGAGAGTCCAGGATTACTAAGCATAAGCAAAAGATCCCAAGTGCTTGCCCTGGCTTAACCCTCATATATAGAGCTTGCTTATTATTTCTACCATCTTTTGGAACCTAAGACTATAACTCATTTTTGTATATTTATCTGCTTTAGCCTTGTAAATGACTCTCATTTATTTTTCCTTAGTAAATACATCTTCAGGTAGTTTATTATAGGATTGACTACAAGCATTGTCTTTGGTGTAAGATCTAAAGTACAGTTGACCTGGGGTAAGTGACTGATCCTTTGGAACTGGGAGTAACCTAAATAGTGTGATTTTTGGTGTAAGAGATCACCTATCACAAAAGCACTCTTCCCTGGGAGACAAGATAGATTGGACTGTCTGTGACTCCATGAGGCTGTCTGTGATTCCATGTTAAGGTTGTTGTAATGACCGAGCAGTTCATATTTGATACTTCATTGGTGAAATCTATGTATAGAGCTCACAACCAATTTGGGGTGTGTGCCCTGCTTCTTAACCATCTGTCCTGAGGTTGGTATCAAGCCCTTGAACCACTGTGGACAGCCTGACAATATCAAATTACTCAGTGTTACATATTATAGGCCAGATATTTTTTTAAACTGTCCTTCCTTTCTGTGCCTGCAAATTCATATGGGTAGTTAACTGCATGCACAGTTCATGTCTAAGTACTTGATTGCACCCACAAATCAGGTACTGAAACGTCTAATGACTTAAATCATGCTCACAAATAATTGCAGTAGCAAACCGGGCCCACAAATCTTTGCTCCTGGAAAGAGGGAAGTTGAATTTAGGCTGAAAACCATGGTCAAATCCTGCTTGCCTTAGTCATGCAAAACTCTTGTTGACATAGAACAGGATTTGGATCTCAGTGAAACCATTTATTCAGCTCACTCTGTGCAAGATATCTTTTTTGCGAATACAGACTAACACGGCTGCTACTCTGAAATCTTCAGTGAAGACATATCTTTACACTGCTCCTATAGTAAAGATCTACTAATGATGGGTAACAGTGGGAGAATCTCTCTCTTAATCAGTAAAATTAAGAAAACAAATGCTTGGTTGCTAAATGCTAAGTGCAAGGTAATTAAGCTCAGCTCTCTTTTCCCAAGTCACTAAAACTATGCAATTAAAACTCCCAAATGTTTTATAATTGCATAAATTTTTGCATATTTATATATAAACCTTCCAGTTAGCTGACATATTTCAACAGAAGGAAAATGAGGTACTAGCAGAGAAGAGACATTCTTAAAGTGAGCAGCATTCTGTTTAATGATAACCTTAATGAATTAGACATGCGGAACACTGACAACATTTGTTCGTCTAATTAGATTAATAAAATAGGAGTGGAGCCCCTTCACTTTCTTGAAGTTATACAGCATGTGCATCCCAAAGGACAGCACCCATATGGCTTTGGGATGCTCCTCAGGGATGGCTCCTCTCCCTGTGCGCTGACAGGCTAGCTGGGATCAGCTGAGGCTTGTTTATTGACAGTCCCTTGTTGTACACTTTTGGTGACCACCAGAGGGACATTGCCAGGGGGTGATTGCCCAGCTGCAGACTGTGCTCCCTGTGATGGTCCAAGGAGGCCGTGTTTATTGACCTCTGGACTCCCAGTTATGACAGCAATAAGGCCATGTAGGCAGATAAGTAAGTGGGGAGATAGGCAGAGCTCTCTCTAACCCATCTTAGGACTGATTCCTAGCAATGGAGCAAAGCTGATGTACAGAGGCTTCACTCCATGTTAAAATATTTGTGAGGCTAAGAGAGCGAGTCCTCAGCTCCAAGTGTCCAAACTATCTGCATAGTCAGGCTGTGGCCATTCAAATGGGTCCTGGGTTTGCGCGGTGGATTTCCCCCACAGGGGACTGTCACTCAGTGGATTCACGTTGTGCATGAAACCCACTGGACGACTCTCATGCCCACTGCAGAGGCAGCTGCCAAGACAAGCCATTGAGATCTCCAACGTAGTGACGACAAAGGTATGACTAAACAGCACAAGACCTGCATCCAAGAGAAAAGGTGTATACTGCGCCACCAAGATCAGATGAAAACAGGTACCCAAATGACACTCCAGAAGCAATCATGAATCTAGATGTTAATCCTAACCAGTGGGCCAGCAAGTGCTCCCTCACCAGAAGGGCCAGATACTTAAACCTGCCATGTTGTCTAGTAGCTTCCTTCAACTGAACAACATCACAGCTCTTATTTATGTGACTCTCGGTAAGGGACATGTACATATTTTAGGAAGCAAAAAAAGAGAAATCCATTCCATCCTAAAGAAGTAGTTATGTAAGTGAAACAATTTTAATGCAGGTATACAAAATGCAGGAATAACTTACAAGGCTTGCTTGATAGGAAATGGGTGTTATGCAATGAAGGGGAACAGAATGTTTTAACACGTTGCTAAATAAACACTAATCATGCATTAAAAAGCAAATTTTCCACCCCAGGAGTGAGAATTTGGTTCTTCTACTGATTTGTGCTTTTTTCATAGAAGTTGGTTCTTTGTCTATACACCGAACTAACCAACCGTTAATGCCTGTCACTGTTCCAGCTGAGCAGCTATTCAGCATTAACTGCAGGTCCATTTAAAAAACAAAAGAGTTAGTCGGAGGACATCTAACTGATTCTGATCAACCTAAGGTTTCAGAGTAGCAGCCGAAGTTAGTTAGTCTATATTCGCAAAAAGAAAAGGAGTACTTGTGGCACCTTAGAGACTAACATTTATTACAGCATAAGCTTTTGTGAGCTACAGCTCACTTCATCTGATGCATCCGATGAAGTGAGCTGTAGCTCACAAAAGCTTATGCTCTAATAAATTTGTTAGTCTCTAAGGTGCCACAAGTACTCCTTTTCTTTTTGATCAACCTAAAAAAAACATGTGTGTTTAAACTGAAAAATGTTTGATAAGAGTTTGGGAAGCTATTCTTGTAATTCATCAGTTTTCCACAAGATAAAATCAAATAAATGGAGTGAGCTGATAGAATTTAGATTGAGTTTCTGAAAGCTTCATTTATTTCGACTCTCATACACTTCCTGCTGTATGCATGGGCCAAGATACTCAAAGGTGATTAGGCACCTCACTCCTATTGATTTCTATGAAATTTAGGAGGCACCTCACTCCTATTGATTTCTATGAAATTTAGGAGCCTAAATATCCTTGAGACCTATCATATAAGATTTTCTAACTCGCTAAAACAGTCAGAAAATTTGGTCTATCATATTAGTTATAAGCAGGACAGATTACCATGTCTGACAGTTTATGAGAGCTGCAGTTATTGTAGTTCCTATGCAGTACATTTTTATTTCATTGGCTGCTCTTGCTATCCAATATGTATTTTATAACAGAGCATCTAAAATGTTCTCCACCAAGAAACTGTTAGCCTCCTGATTAGCATCTTCTGCTAATCTCAACCCCAGTGCATAAACCTTTAGAAGATGATTTAGCTGGTGTTGATCCTGCTTTGAGCAGGGGGTTGGACTAGATGACCTCCTGAGGTCTCTTCCAACCCTAATCTTCTTTGAATGCATCCGATGAAGTGAGCTGTCGCTCACGAAAGCTTATGCTCAAATAAATGTGTTAGTCTCTAAGGTGCCACAAGTCCTCCTGTTCTTTTTGCGAATGCAGACTAACACGGCTGCTACTCTGAAACCTTTGATTCTCTGATTTCTCAGCACCATCTACTAGCCGCACTGTACATGGTTATTGTGTAACGTCACTTGATAATGTTACATACAACTCAGGCTGGAACTGTGAGTCAGGCATGGTCATCAGCATGTTTCCAGCAAACTGCGTTTAGTGTTCCCACCTCAGGGACATGCATCCTCTGCCATCATTGATCTTATGCCAAGGGCAAATAGACATCACCCTGTGCATTGGCTACCACATCGAGGCAGGTAAGTCCGCTGGTTCGGTAAGGAAGTGTGCTTGCCTTAAGCAGGCCCTAGTACACTACACCAGTAACTTCAAGGGATAAACCTGTCTCTGCTGTCAGGGTGACATTCTCTACCAGCAAAAACAAAACCCTGGGAGATCAGTAACTTTGTTGCGCTAACATATTATTTTGTTCCCCTAACTTTTCTGCTTGAATATAACTTCTAAAGTGTAAATCGTGCATGATACAAACCAGGGCATTAGGCCTAGTCTTCAGCTATGGCAAGCTCACCCCCAGCACAGTTGAAAGGAGGGTGGCAAAATGGTTTAAGTCAACTCTGGCTCCGGGAATGCTCAGCTGGTGAAGACGGGCATCTTTCTGGCTGCTGAAGAGAATTGAAGTTCTCGCTCATTTCAGTTCCATGTAGCGTTTTAGCATACACACACTGAACAAGAAACCCTAAATGTCCACTGCTTTCAGCCTCTGGCATTGGCATTTGCAAAACAACACTGAAGCTGCAGGGAAGATGAGATCATTATAATGGCATTTATTCTGTTGCAAGTACAATGCCTCTGGCCAAAGGAAAAGTTAGGGTGTTCTGCTTTTTTGCATCCTGTTGTTCAATTCCCTTCAAGTATAATACAATTCACGTCAACAACACAACAATCACTGTACAACCATGGGTTTGTGAAATTTGTCTGGTCCAAATAACCCACCCAAATTACCTGCTTTAACCTGCTGTAATTCTCTAGCTCCACTTGGTTTTAAAGCAAGCCAAAAAGAAGAGTTATTCATAAAAATCTCATTCTAAACCCAATCCAAAGTTTGTGACTGAAGCCAAAGCCTGCTCAGTTCAATGGGAGGTTTTCTATTGAACTCCATAGGCACTTGTTCTGGCCCCACATTATTGTTTCTGTGCCCCAAAGAAATGTTTAGTAGAATCTCAGGAAAATGACAGCCGCGTTCTACACCGGAAACCAAGAGCTTCTTGATGAAATCTACAGGTTTGTTTTCTGACAGCTGACTTCTTCTCTCACATCTGTTTTTACACCCAATAACTCAGTTAAATTCTGCTGAGTTATTTCCACCTTTATGAGTGAGAGAAGAATAGGACCTGAGAAGCACAAGCATCAAGCTTGGGCTCCCCCTCCCAGTTCTATGCTTGGGCTACAAAACAGCTTTGCAGTCAAAACTGATTGGTGCTCAAGCCTTCTCCTTCCGCGCTAATTGTGCAGTCATCTGCGGCCTCAGCTTGCCCGTTTGATCAGTTGTTCAGCGTTGGGAAATCCAAAGCTGGAAAGTGAAATGAGGTTATAATATGGTGAGTAGCTCTTATGGCTGAAACAAACTTGACATCCTCCATCTTAAGTTCTCATTAAAGAAGGCGAGGAGAGGGTGTGGTTGCAACTAAGGGAACTGGGCACCAGGGGGCTTTGGCCCACCCTATCACATCCCAGTAAACACGACACAGGGGCGTATAGAATGATAAGTTGCCACCTCCCCACCATATATAGAAGTTTATGTCAGTACAAAAATCTCTAGGAAGCCTGCTTGGATGGGAGAGCCAGACTAGAACATAGGAAAGACCTCCAAGTATTCACATATAGGAATGGGTATGTGTTAACCACTTTTCCTATTTGTAAGAAGCCCAGTTATGAAAACCCTGTTCACAGCCATATCCCCAGTCTGCCAGATCCTGAGTGCAGAATGTGGTACCAATGGTCATGTGCATCTCTCAAACTACTCCCACTGTATGTGCCCTATCTCCTGCCTCTGTTCTTGCCTTTCTCTTTATCTAATGGAAAAGATTTTGTCTCTGATATTTCTTGCTCCCTGACTTTTTTCTGTGTCTGCTGATATTCTGACTGAACCTAGCTGATTGCTAAATACCGAATGTAGCATCAAATATTTCTCCAGTTCTCATTCTCTTAAGATTCACATGTTCTCAGAAAAATGCCTTTTTCATTCTTGAGAGCAGAGGCCAGCTCCAACTGGCTTTTGGTCCATGGAATTCTAGTTGCCTGTCCCTCAGAAACACCGCTGTGCTTCTCTCCAGACATTGGTTTGTAGAGGAGAAATAGTGACGATTTCCATAAATTATATTCCATATGGGAACTCAGAGAAACCCTGGTCAATGCCAGAATGGGTAAAGCAATGGGTAAACGCTGGACCTTAGGCCTGAATACTCCTGGAACATGGTCTACTTGGATAACAGGGAAACATATCCCCTTTGCAGGACTAGGTTAATGCACCGACCCATGCATGCCCCATGATGAAGTCAGAATCTCAGTTTTCATTTTCAAATAGTCTAACCCTCCAGGATGTGAAGAAATGTTTAAGCACATGACCAGCCTGTAAGCAGTACAGTGATGTCATCTGCAGACAGCCTCCAGCAGAGGGAGAAGCACCAGACACAGAGCTAGGGAGAAAAGTGCCTGGGTCACACAGAGCAAATCAGACCCCTTCCCCTCCTCCCCCCCCACACATGTAGGTCAGGGATTCTGCTATTGCGTTGGGGCCCAGTTGTCACTCCACCACTGCGGAGGAGGGAGAAGCCCACCCCAATCTGTCCATGCTCAGTTGAGTAGTGGCCATGTCGTTGTCCCCCGGCCACATATGGGGTGCCTAGGGTGCCAGATTGCCTTAATACAGCCCTGTTTATTCATAAAAACATTTGCAAAGCCTTTTTTGTATTGTCCCATTTGCTCTAGCTCTTTCACTGTTCATGGCGACATAAAGACTTGCTTATCTCTCTTCTGGTACAACTTACTGTCTCACACTCCTGTTTCCTTTCCTTTAGCAGCAATTTGCAAGTCTTATGCTCTAATGTGGACAGGCTACAGCCAGAGCTCTGCTGCCCTAAGGTTTGTGCATTTAATTTGGCATGCACATTAGCAATTTTTCAGAGAACATGGTTTATATTTGCAAGCACAAACAGGAGGGGCTTGTGCTAGGGGTGCACTGAAAACAAGTCTAGTAGTCAAATGATCATGTGTCCTGGGCATGATTTTTCCAGGCCATTTCTTCCAGAAATAAGTCCCCTTGTTGGTCATGCAATCTGGATACATTTAAGGAGAGAAATTTGTCTACACTTTAAAAACAAGGAGTTTATTTTTACGGACAGAATTGAAAGAAGGTTTCAGTGACTTTGAGAGTGAGCCTGACCTCATTTACACAATGTAAGTTGGGAGTAATTCCACTAAAGCCCCTTGAGTTAGACCACGAGGAACCATGTGAGATGAGAACCAGATGTCTTGTGTGTCATCTGGACAATCTCTAAAATACGAGCTTGATCTTACATTACAGATAGCAAGGAGAGCTCTGTAATGGACCTGGATGGGAGCAGGATCTGGCCCAGTATGCCTATAGCCTAACAAAGCAAGGCCGTTATTCTTCCCTGGGACATTTCAGATACAGTAATTCATCTACTGCAGGCGGACCAAATGGCCCCTGTCTTGTTAGCAACACAGAGTTTAACTCCCCTCTCACTTGCACCCATTGCCCCATCGGAGCTGGCCAAAAGGAGAATGAGCCAGTGTGTGAACTCAGTAGCCAGCATGTCATATCAAGCTCCATGGAGCAGTAAGTTTTCAGGCTCTTTCTTAAGGGTTCTCTCGATTGTGCAACACAGAGCAGGTCAGCTCAAGTCACGGTAGATCTTCTGGCCCTTTGTCCCAACTCAGCAGTCCCTAATGGCCCTCTCGGAGCCAGACTCGCTGCCTAGTGTGTCTCCCACCCCTTTCACAGTCACGGTTTCTGTTCCTGCTCCCTATAGGCCCCTTCCAGCTCCTCTCTCATACCAAGTGCAGGCTGCTCCTTATAATTCCCCCAGAGAGGCATTGTGCCAGTTACCTGCTGAGTCATCTGAGCCAGGCCTCCTAGCCGCATCACCTGAGAGACAGCTAACTACGCACAGGTGGGGCTGAACTCCCGCTCCCTTGAAGGGCCAGTCCACACTGTCACACCCAGGGGGTGAGAAACTAGTTCCACATTAAGAAAAGGAGTACTTGTGGCACCTTAGAGACTAACAAATTTATTAGAGCATAAGCTTTCGTGAGCTACAGCTCACTTCATCGGATGCATTTGTTGGAAAAAACAGAGGGGAGATTTAGTTCCACATTCAAACACTCCTGAATGTTAATGAGAGTCAGTCATTGCAGCTTGCTACTAGGGGCCAGATACACAAGGCGGGTTACAGTCCCTCAGTGGCATAATGAGGTTGCAATGACCCAGCTGCAATGGCAGCAGGGAACCCCTTTTGGAGGGGCACTCCCTGTTGGGGCATCTGTTGGCAGAACCCAGACCTCCAGAAGGGGCAAGTAGGGCTGTGTTATGGAGTGTGGGCACATGGCTTCTGTGAGATAGCGATAAACAGCTCTGATTCCAACCTGCAATCTAAACAAGTCTGATTGCACAGTCAGTAACTAGCCATTATAAAAACACACCCCAGTTACTGCATTAAAATATTTTCCATTCAGAATATCTGGGGAGCAGGAGCATTGTTTGTCCTGATTAGCTTGGGAAATTGGCTTGTGCTTAAATAACATCACAAGCCACTTTGCCATTGTTATCCGTAGCGTAGAAGAAGTGCAGTTCCAAGGCATTCATTTGTCTGCTTATTTGTTGACAAAGCCCACAGGAGTATTTGTTTCAGAGTAGCAGCCGTGTTAGTCTGTATTCGCAAAAAGAAAAGGAGTACTTGTGGCACCTTAGAGACTAACAAATTTATTAGAGCATAAGCTTTCGTGAGCTACAGCTCACTTCATCGAATGCATCCGATGAAGTGAGCTGTAGCTCACGAAAGCTTATGCTCTAATAAATTTGTTAGTCTCTAAGGTGCCAGGAGTATTTGTGGAGAACAGAATTGCAAACAGTTGTCTAACTCGTCAGCCTCCTGAAATCATCCATCCTTCCAACTTGTGTCTTCTGCCATCATCTTCTTCTTCCATGGCTGAATTTGATTCACCCAGGAGAGGAAGCCTGGGAGACCAGTATGTTTGGAGACACCAGGCAGGCAGGCTATAACACTAGGACCATCTAATGAGCAGAAACTTTTCCTTCCTATTCTTCTGCCTGTCCCATTCTGAATGGAATTAATGTTGGAGGGGAAGAGTTTGGGCTAGCAAGGAAAAGCAAGCTAGAAAGCACGCTACAGATATGTGCTCAGAGGAGCTGCACCTCTGTGGCCAGAAAAGAATTTTAAAGTCTATATTTTGAAAATTAATTTTGCACAGGCAATTTTATGGGAGCTGCAAAATCTCACTTATGTTGGATACAAGGTGCCTGTGTGTGCTCAAATCAGAAATTTTGCAAATACAGGCGATTGATTGTGTGTGCATACGATTCCAGGCACACATCTAGAAACTGGCCAGACATCCTATTAACAATTTCCCCCTAAATATCAAATGGGCCTGACCAGGATGAAGGCAAGAAACACCAGCTGGGAAATTTGCTTGAGACTAGCACATCCTGATTCTCTCTAGCTAGGAACTTACGTGCCCCTTATCACCATATTATCTAGTTTCACTCATAAATAATTCCAAAGGAATTGGGAGTCCTCTATCTGCCTGACACTAGATCACACTTCACTTAGGCACATTCTTCACCATGGATAGTCCCCGAGAAATCCTAGACTGCAATTTCTCTAATTATTCCCCTGGATGTCAATAGGCGAATCTGATGCAGAGCCTGATCAAGTGCAGCACATGTAATCAGTCTGTGATGCCAGACTTGGAACTTGATAGAAGAGAAAACATGAAATGGTTCCTTAGGGTTTGTTACTTATTTTTAAAAACAAATATATCTTTATTTATACACACCTCAGTGGCCCCTAACTCTGTCCTTGCCACTTTCTTCTGTATCCATCTGACAAGCTATTTTTCACACATGGTGAATCTGCTTATTGACAGGTTTTTAATAGCACCTATATATAGTGCTTTTCATCAGCAGATCTCAAAGTGCTTTACAAGCAGATAAGTATCCATTTAACAGAGGGCAAACTGAGGCATAGAGCAGCAGCATAACTAGCCAAAGGTCACCCAGCAGCAGAACCAGGGATAGACCCCACATCTCCTGAGTAGCTGGCCAATGTGCTGTCCGTTAAGCCATGCTGCCTTCCGTAGCCAAAGCCTCATAGCCAACCCACTTAAAGCAGGAAAAACAGTGTTTGTTTTGCTTTGGGTAGGTTGAAATAGCAACTGCCAAATGTTGTGTGGCCAGAAAGTATATTAATCTTCTTGTTTGTGGCTGAAGCCCTGGTGAACAGCATGGAAAGGAGGATTTCAGCCGCACCCAGTAGCTTGTGCTAACAATATGCATAATTTGTAACCAGAGCTGGGTTTAAAAAAAAAAATTAAAACCAGTTTGAAGAAAATTGTGTCCCAGTTGTTTTCTTATTATTTTCTTTCATTGAAATTCAAGACCAGCGTGAATTTTTTTCACTGAAATTTGAACCTTTCAACCAATTCTACTCACCACCTTTCCCAGTTCTCAGACGATGCTATCAGAGATGATAACTTCAGGAGGGGAGATGGGGCCCAATAGCTACAAGTAAATGGAAGCGAGTGTCTGAAATCCTAAGGGTGCAGGCACAGGGATGGAAGCGGGGTTTATTCACATGTGACAACAATGCCAGCCAGGCCTCCAGGAGCAAGCTGCTGATTCAGAGAAACATTGCATCTTTTTTCGATTCTTGATTTAGTGTCGCTGTGTGTATGCAAAACCATGAGGGTGCCTCGGCTTTGTGGGAGGAAAATGAGTGCTCCAGCCATAGCATTTCATCTGAACTTAATATTACATCCCTGTTCATTATTCTTTTTACGTCTGTATTAATACAACCCACTCCAAATGAAGGAGGCTTGAGCAGTATTGCTAGTTGTCAGGTTGCTTGGGTGTAAAATAACAGGGAAACAAGCACCATAGAACAGCTTGCTTTTTAAGTGCATTTGAGAACACACACATACCCTACATACTTAATACATTTAACTGTTGTCCCCAAAATAGTTCAGGCGCTCCAGCATACTGCGGTAATTAAAAGGTTTGCCGAGTGCTCCCAGTCATTGCTGTAATCCAAGTTTTCATTCCATTTCAGCCAAATCTCCCATTATGTTGATGAGTTGTTAATACAATTCCCGTGTAATGTTCATACTTTAGTCTAGATGGAGCAGATTTCAGCCTGGGCCATGTAATTGGATTTATGGGGTGGGAAGGGAGAAGTGACACATATATGTTATGTGTCTGAGGCTTCATTCTGAAACCCACCTTTCACAGGTTGATGGCTGGCCAGACTCTGTGTATATAAATATTGAGCTTTAACGGTCGACTGATCAGTAAAGGGTACTTAGGAAAACCAAAGCCCGTGTATCCCCAGCTGGAGTATGTTGTTGGTTATACTGCAGTCCTGTTATAAGGGATAAGTCTGCTAAGCTGCAGGGAATGTTGATGGTAATACAGATGCAGTCTCTTCTTGCGGGAGAGCAGATTAGAGTTTGAAATAATGTCCCTCCATTTCCCATCTACTATCAGGTTATACAGTGCAGGGAGGGGTTAATAATTTCAGCTGTAGTGTAGTGTCTAAGCAAATGGAGATAATCTTTCAGGGGCAAATGCAAAAAAGGTGGATCAGGATTATAGTTTGTCTGCAGCTGATCCTGATGCTGGAGTAAAACCAAGACTTCGATTTGATGCCCTCCATGGTGGCAAAGCAGCCAGAGTAGGTGCAAGAGGTACATGTATTGTTCTGCATTCCTTCTCATGTACCTGTTACGTATCCTCTGATTGTGCCAAGAAGAAATGTTCAATGATGAGACCACAAAGAGAAGGGAAGTACGAATTTCTGGAAGGAAAATCATCCATTTGATTTTCAACCTCGTCTAACTCAAAAAGGGCCAAAGGGATTTGGCTAAAAATGTAAAAAATAAAAGGAGTGACCTTTGGAGAGAGACCAAACAGGAAAAGTATCATCAGAAAAGCAAGTTTTTTCTGAACCATTCTGAGTGCAAGAAAACAGGGATAAGCGGTCTTATAATTTAAACTATGCTACCAAGAGCCCATTACATGTGAATTTTGGTTTGATAGAGCCCTAACTGTTACATGTCTTGGTAAAACAAGCCCAGTAAATCAGTTTGACGGTCAGTTAGTCGCTCTGAAGCTGCCCCTAGAGAACTGCATTACCCGATTCTGCCGTGTCAAATAGCACATCAGAAATCTATGCACACAGCATCAGATCTTTGATGGGCTATTGATAAGGAAAAGCTCATCAAAGTCATAATGTGGCTGGTTTTAATTAAATGACTATACAGATGGACATAGCAGCTGGATTTTATTTTTTTAACAAAGCTTTTGTGCTGGATTTCTTTTTTTCCTAGATTGTGTCTGAAGGAGCAGAAGAGGAGTTCAGAGCTGCATATTACTCTGGCATAGGATTTCCCCTCTCCACTACATTACTGGATGTTGGCTGCCTGCCATCACCATGTAGATTTGTGTTCCCAGATTTGTGCATGCTAGAATGCAGATGGTAACACATGTGACACATACTGCATAAGGATTTATAAATTGTGAACCATGATGCTAATTTTCAGCGTATGAATGGACCCAACAACAGTATGAAAGGAGTCTGCGAATTCCCCAGTCAAACTCCCCAATGCAGGGCAAATCTTGCTTCCTGCAAACAGTCTGAGTTCATGGGCTGTGTACAAAGAATCTATGAAGAGGGTAACCATTGCTTGCTCTTTTACCTTTCTCCAGAGCTTTTGGCTAGCAGTTCTGAGGTCATAAGATCCGCTGGCCACACACCTCCTTGGGCTTGCTGCATAGTCATGGCAGAGCTGTGCTTTGCAAACACACAGGGGTGTGAGGTCTCATTGCGCAGCCTGCCCCTTCTCATAGAGGGATCCTCTATGAGTGCCACTGTGGTTGGGGTCTCCTGCAGTCCCTCTGCACCCATGCTGATGTGATACTTAGCTACTCGCTTCATGTTTGAAGGCTAAAATAATGGTTCTGCTTTGTAACTGAAAACAAAATGGGCCAAGGTATTCAAAAAGAAAAGGAGTACTTGTGGCACCTTAGAGACTAACAAATTTATTTGAGCATAAGCTTTCGTGAGCTACAGCTCACTTCATCGGAGCTGTAGCTCACGAAAGCTTATGCTCAAATACATTTGTTAGTCTCTAAGGTGCCACAAGTACTCCTTTTTTTTTGTGAATACAGACTAACACGGCTGCTACTCTGAAAGCTATTCAAAGTGACTGGTGATTTTGGGCCCCTCTGCTTTTGCATGCCCAAATCAAGACCCCTTAGGGAGGCCTGATTTTTGGCAAGTGCTGAGCACACACCCTGTGAAAATCAGATCCCCTGAAGGCAGCTCAAGTTGGTCCCCCCAAAATGGAGGCTGCTAAATCAATTAGTCAATTTTGAAAACCTCAGGGTGTGTTTTTGCAATGGCAATCCCAACTTCCCAAATGTATCTAGCTATTCTGTGACCATTGCGGGGGTATCTGAGCCCCTTCCCCAGACACATAAAGCCTGCAGTTTAAACACTATTATCTTTCATCCTGTCTCTCCCAACTATGTGCATGTGCCTTCTGTTAGTTTGTTTTAATAAAAAGAAAAGGAGTACCCGTGGCACCTTAGAGACTAACAAATTTATTAGAGCATAAGCTTTCGTGAGCTACAGCTCACTTCATCGGATGCATTTGGTGGAAAAAGCAGAATTTGTTAGTCTCTAAGGTGCCACGGGTACTCCTTTTCCTTTTGCGAATACAGACTAACACGGCTGCTACTCTGAAACCTTTGTTTTAATAGTCTCTTTTCTTCCTCTTTCCTCTCCCAGGGGTTGTTATTGTGGGAAAGCTGTAGTAAAGAGTGAGCTCTTATTACACTTTGTTCTGATGGCATTAAGCTTCATTATAAAGCCATTTTGCAGTTACAGGCCTACTTACAAAGTTCCAAGCTGCAGAGACGAACAGCTGTATATTGTCTGGCGAAATAGGCTAAGGTGATCCTGCCCTTTAAAAATCATTTTGATTCAGTACCGGGGGTTAGTTTTAGTTCTACAATACTGGGGTGGGTTTGCTTCTAGGCTTGTTCTTTCCTCTCTATCTGCCCTTCTTTTTTTAGAATACAATTTCATCGAAAGTGGCTTTAAAAAAATAAAGTGACTTTCTCTGCATTCCCTTTTCTGATCATATGCTCAATCATTTCAGGGACAGAAATCTCTTTTTCCCCATGGGAATATCTTTGGTTTCCACTTTTATTTGCTAAAGGTTTAGCATGAATCTTGTTTGGTTTATTTATGTTGAAACTGAGGAACTCCCAAGTTCACCAGTGTAAATCTAGAATAAAGCCCATTAATTTATGTTTGTATGGTGCCTAACACAATGGGGCCCCGTTCTCCATTGGCCCCTAAGCCCTACCATACTACAAATACTAAATAATAGTAATCAAATAACAACAAGAAAAGGAGGACTTGTGGCACCTTAGAGACTAACAAATTTATTTGAGCATAAGCTTTCCTGAGCTACAACAGCACATCATCTTTCCTAGACCTTGACCCTATAGAATTTTACAAAGACATTGCCTGTACTACCATCCAGTGGTGCTATGGCAGCACTACACAAACGTTGTGACAAAAAATAAAACTCAAAACATTTTCTGGGGCATGCCTGTATCATCCGTTCCAGAGACAGCCAACAAAATACTATCAGGTAGGTGATGCTAGTACAATGTGTGTGGATAGCAAGAGCCAGAGAGCACAAGAACCGTCCCCTCCGTCCCAGGATCCTACAGGAGCAGCTCCAATCCAGGGTCTTGTATGCATTGAAGACAATGGGGAAAATGCAAATAGGTGCACCCTGGCCATGTCCTCTTAACCTCTACAGCACTTGCTAGCAAACTGCAGACAGTGCAGAAGGAATGCACAGCACACCTCCAAAAGGAAAGGTAGTAAGTACTATGATCTTCACAGGGCGCCTTCCTCCAATGCTACCAGAGTCATTCTACCTACCTGTTTACTCCACAAGCAGGATGCCCCCAGTGGAACTGCACACCCCTGAATCCACTCCCACTGTGGCTGATGCTCACAGAGCCACAACAAAGCCATAAATATATGTTCAAGAGACAAGTTATGGATGGGCGAGCTCAGTGGAGATTGACAGAAATTACCTCAGACTTTCTGGGTTTCATATAATAAGCTCAATGATATGTGAAAACTTTGTCCATAAAAAGAAAAGGAGGACTTGTGGCACCTTAGAGACTAACAAATTTATTTATTTTGTTAGTCTCTAAGGTGCCACAAGTCCTCCTTTTCTTTTTGCGGATACAGACTAACACGGCTGCTACTCTGAAATTTGTCCATAAATTTACTCTTTTTATAAAAGTCATAATTATGTTTATGGTGAACTAATTAAAAACACATGCTTTCCCCCTTACCCCTCAGGATGCGTGTGCTATGGAAATACTAAAAAGAACCACAAGTGAATTTTACATTTTCCTGTCCAGTAACAGTGGACATGATGATACAGCTGGATCAGATTCAGGCCTGAAAAATCCAGCCAGATGGCTCCACTCATTTGTGACACCTTAAAACAATGCAATGTCCTGCGAAGTCAGAGAAGCCTAGTAGAACATGGAGCTGTCCCAATAAGGATTTAAGTAAGTCCTGCAATCTGGTCTTATATACAGATTCGACATTTATACTAGGCTTGCATCTCTGAAATGCATCAAACCAAGATCTCAGATCCAAACACCCCTAACTTAAGGTTTGGGGAAGTTGGGGGTGGGGAATAATTGAAATTTGGATCCAAATTTTACAGCTTAGGCCTGTCTCTAACTAAAACACTTTAAGGAATCATTTGCACCATTGGAAAAACTGCTCTTAGTTTTCCCATGAAACCTGAGTGGAGAGAGCCTGGAGAAGGAAACCTGATCGATCTCGTAAAATACTTTATTGATGCGAGAATAAAAGGGAATTGACATGTAGTTAGTCTCATTTGAAACCATGACAAATGTAATAATGGAATGCCATAGTTTGGGAGACTGCTGAGCCAAGTATAATGTGCTGTAATTTAACTGTAGCTAAAATATGGCAACATCTGAATGCCTACCAGAAAATCAGCACGAGATCTTAATAAATACATTGTTAACAATATTAATTTAATATTTTATTTCAATGCACCAACACAAAAACAATGCAGGCTTTTGAATTGCACATATACACAATGGATTTAAAGACATTTGCAATCTGATTGCCTTTGTATCTATTAATGTAGCTGTACTGTACACTATGGTTCACCAATGCCATGCTTTAAACATCCAAGAACCTGGAGAGGGCTTTAAAGCCCAACAAAGCTGTTACTTGTCCTTGTAATCAAGAAGAACAAAAGGAAGAGCAAGAGTCAAAATTCGGTCTAGCGGGTGGTAATTGTTAACGAAGGCCCTGATCCTGCAGTTGAATCAATGCATGCTGACCTTTACACTCACGTAGAGACTACTGAAGTCAGCGCAGTGCCTAGTAGACCCAGGGTTCTGTGTGTACAGCTCCAATTTCAAGATCAGGTCCTAAAACAATTCGGGGGGGGGGGGGAATTACTTTTAAAAAAATCAAAAAAAGTTGTTTTAAAAATCTTGTTAAATTAAAGCTCTGAATTTTTTAATCTCCTGGAAGTTTCTAAAAAAAGAAAGTAGATCTCAAAGCACTTTACAAAGGAGATCGGGATCATTAGACCTATTTGACAGATGGGAAAACTGAGGCACAGAGCAGTGAAGTGGCTTGCTTAAGGTCACCCAGCAGGCCACACTGGGACTGGAGCTCAGCATTTCTGCGTCACAGGCCATAAGACCCTACTGCTTTGTTACATTTGGCCCTTCACAACTAGTTCTTCCAGCTACGAATCCTCAGTTTATTTGATTTCATACCTAGTGGATTTTTTCCCCAGTACAAACTATTGTTTATCTATATTATTTCATGCAGAGAATCAATCCTATGTATACATAGTACAGGATTCTGACCTCATTCACGCTGGTTGAAACCCAGAGTAACTCCATAGGCTTCAACTCATTGGTTTACACAAGCGTAAGTGAGGTCCTAATCTTGCTCATTTTGTTCTTCTTTGATAACCAAAGACCTCTTGTTTTGCCCTTGCAAGGCAGCTGGTCCTGCCTATGCAGAATCAGGGCCAGGTCCCCAGCGAATGAAAAGTGCCATAGCTCCATTGACTCTGCTGGAGCTACCTCACTTTACGCCAGCTGAGGATATGTCCCTCAATATTTGACAATAATGCACTTGGCACAAGAGAAAAACTGCTTCGTTTTCTACAAATAAACCTCTCACTGCATTCAGATTGGCACAACAAGGAAAAGAAAATGAAATGAGTCCCAACTGGACTGAGTGCAGAAGAGAAATCTCTCCTCGGATTAAAAGCACATTGACATGCTGTTGCATTTGGTTGTGCTCACACTCTCCCCTCCTCCTTTTCCCACAAAGATCCAAGAATAGGCTCTTGTTTGCTACACTTGTCCTTGACCTAAGGTTGTCCCAGGTTCTTAGATCTCTTTGTACATTTTGATTTTTGGGATAGCTGTTGATGTGCTGTCTCAACTAGTGATGAACAGTACCAAGAAACCTAGTTGCGTTCTGAGCTCAGAACCATAAAATGAACCCTAAGAAGTTCAGGAGGTCCAATTCCCATGCCACCAAGGCTTCTCTCCAAAAAAGCCCACTGACCTGAGCTGGCATCATAGTGTTCTTTTTTCCCAAAGGTACTAGACAGATGGAAGAAGTCTAGTGGCAGAATGGACTTTCTTTGAAACAGAATCAGATAGCTCCTCTTAGGTGTCTGCTTACTCTGAGCCTGGTCCGATGCCCAATGAAGTCAACAGGAGGCTTTCCATTGTCTTCAATCTGTGTTGGATCACATTCCCTAACCCCACCCATTCCCTGACTCCCACTTGTGTAACCTTCCTCCATGAACAACGAGGAGTCCTTGTGGCTCCTTAGAGACTAACAAATTTATTTGGGCATAAGCTTTCGTGGGCTAAAACCCACTTCATCAGATGCATGGAGTGGAAAATACAGTATCCATGCATCCATGCATCTGATGAAGTGGGTTTTAGCCCCCGAAAGTTTATGCCCAAATAAATTTGTTAGTCTCTAAGGTGCCACAAGAACTCCTCGTTGTTTTTGCTGATACAGACTGACATGGCTACCACTCTGAAACCTTCCTCCATAAGTGCAGGAAGAAAGGGATAGTAGTTAAAAAGAGAACCAAAGCTGTGGTGTATCAAAACTTCAATCATGATCCAAAGAGCTAACGGGCACTAAAAAGTATTGTGTCCAGAGGATTGCTTAGCACCTCAGTTCTCACTGGTTTCATTGACAGCTGAAGGTGTCTATGCCCCAACTTTTCCAGTTGTGACTATATTATAGCTCTGGATAAGCTAATTCATTCTGTTTGCCTCAAAAACACCATTCAGAATGAAATGAAGCTGATCAAGTCACACACAAAGGACCTGTCAAATATTGCTTATATTTCTGTGACATCATAGGAATACAATACTTCACATGAGATGAGGAAATGTCCTTTCAAATACCATGGGCACGTACATACTTTTTTATATACAAATGTTACCCTAAGAGGAACAGGGTTGTTTTTTTTTTGCAATTTAATTAAAATCAAGGATTTTCAAGACCACATCAACATAATAAAACACCACTATTCTTTTGCTCTTGAAATGATAAATTCAAATAAATTTCATTTTATAAACACTAGTAAAGCATGTCATATATATAAACACTTCTAACCTCGTAAGTACAATATGCACAAATATTTCCCCAGAATAATGTCATACAACTCACCAGGCTACTGCTTTTACCCAAAGTGTTGGAATGTGTTTATTGTTTATAGTGTACTGGAGTGGCAGACTCCTGTAGATAGTGGTTGTCTTGCTTATAGGTGCCTGAGAAAACTATTCGCAAAAAGAAAAGGAGTACTTGTGGCACCTTAGAGACTAACAAATTTATTAGACATAAGCTTTCGTGAGCTGAGCTGTAGCTCACGAAAGCTTATGCTCTAATAAATTTGTTAGTCTCTAAGGTGCCACAAGTACTCCTTTTCTTTTTGCGAATACAGACTAACACGGCTGCTACTCTGAAACCTGAGAAAACTGTTGACGGTCATGAAGAACCATTTACTATTGGTCAGGGTTAATCTCTTTGGGCCTAGTCACACCCCTTAAATCATCACCGGGGTGTGTAAAATGGGGAGTAGGTGTCAAGCAGCAGAGAGGGGGAAGCCACACCCAAAATACTGCAAGGGCTCTGTATGCACCAGTGCATAGGGGTTTATTCTGGGAAGGCAGTATCAATAGGTCCATGACTACCCAGAGCTACTGACCAGGGATGCCTTCCAGAATGTCAACGTTCAGCAGTAGTTACCATGCTACGACACCAGAGACGTTGCAACATTTCCCAGGATAGGTGTACATGGCATTTTGGAGTGAGCCTTTCATCCCAGGTCAATGGCTCTAAAAGTTGTGGTATGGACAGTGCTTTGAACTTGCAGCTCGGGCTGAAGCTGCGGCTGGGGGATTCAGAGCCCAAGCTCCAGCCCCTGCCACAACTTCAATCTGTTGTTTACTATACAGCTATTTTTAGAGCAATAGTGCGACTAGCCTGAGTCTGAGAGGCTTGCTCCAAAATGCTGTGTAGACATCCCTAGACACTGAGATGTGTCAACGGTTGGGAAATATGGGCCTTTTAATGGCTGCTGCTGCATAGTAAATCCATGGCTTTGGTGGAAGAGGATTCACGGATGGCAGAGGAACTCTTATTCAAAGCTCATTCCCAGTGAGTGTCAAGGAAAGAACGAATATTTTACTTCAGCCCCATATCTTCACCACAGCATCACCCTCGGTAGAATGGGAAACACCAGGCATGGGATATGGCTGTGTTTAATGGTGTTGGCTGTGCTCCGGAATGTTTGGTCCTTTGCCAAAAAACTATAAACAGCTTTTCAACCTTCTTCACTCTTTTACAAAAACATAAATATAAAAAAAATACGAAGTAGCTATAAATCTTTCTAAATATTTTGTACTGAACATTACATGTTGATTAAACAGCTTGTTAGTGGTTGTCCTATAATTCTTCACTACAGTTTTGTGCAGGATAAGGATTTCAGGGACCTGCATCTTCAGAGAGGCCTCAGTCCAAGTGCTGAATTTCTACCCGCAATTTTTGCTTGTACAACTATTTGAAGAGCCAAATAATAAGATTTTGTTACCTGCCTAATTTCGTGGGTGTGGGTGAGACAACCACCCATAAATCTGGCCATCAGATGCTGGCCATCCATTGCTTGTCCTTGTCAACAACATACGGTTAATACTGCAGTGCATATTTAAAGGACATTTTTGAAAATGTGGCCAATTTATTTGCAAACAATGGATCTGATCATCATCTGGTGCAAATCAGTGTAGCTTCATTGAAATCAACAGAGCTATGTCTATTTCCACCAGCTAGGAATCTGGTTGATTTCTTCATTAGCTTCATACAATAAAGTCTGTTGCTGTGTTAGGTTTCTCTTCCAACGAGCAGTGTGAGAAAAATTAAATTAGTTTGGATTTTTCTGTGTACTTAAAAACAATGTCTTTACAGAGCAGAACAAACAAAACATTGCACAGATCCATATCTTATATGTTTCTGTGTCAAACAGCACAATAGCTCAAAGACAAGAAATAGTCCGACTGCCTTTACAGGTCATTACAAAATGTGTTCATCTTAAAACAATGGAAGAAAACCAGATTGTAACTATACTGCAAATCTTGGGACTGGAATTAGGAAACCAGAGGTGGCGACAGAAAAAGGCTGGGGTAGTGAGTTAAAAATAGCCAGTGATGTTCAAGTTTCAACAGTGTGTTGTATGTGATCTACTGATGAACTTCCCAGGTAATCCGTGATCTCAAACCACTGCAAAGTATTATGAACAATCACAATTAAATGTTCTATATGAATGAACTGAACAGAGAGAGAATAGAGCATGCATTATGAGCAATGCTGTATGTGCTACAGCAACAAAAAAGACACTGTTTTTGTTCCTTGCTTTGCCTATGGTAGCAGATTGTCAACATGAGTATAGGCAGTTGATCAGACCTAAAAAGTATGAACACAAGTGTTTTGCTACTGATGGCTCTATGATGTATGTGTTACATGCCAGATTCTCAGCAGAAGTGAATGGAGCCAGTTTACACCAGCTCAGAATTTGGTCCCACAGTGGTACTCTGGCTTCTTTATTGTGGTTCAGGTTTGTTACAGAAGTGCTATAAAGCTACCAGTGAGTAAAATAAGTGTCAGGCATCAATGCACAGATCCTCATATGGCATCAATGTATGTATCCTCTCATGTGCTTCTGCCCTTCAGAAAATGATACTCCAAACCAGAACTTACTTCATATATCCTTCTTTAAATAGAAAAACAAAAGGGTAAAGCAATAGTAATAATAATAGTAATCATAAAACAGGAACAAAACAATATTTTGACATGGTATTTCTGAGATTGGGAGAAAGTCTATTGCAGTATTTATAGTGCTATTCAGCAGCTTGGGTCTGGAGAGAAGATTTGTTCTCCTGGAGGACACAGTTCCCATTTTCTGATGCATTTGAGCTCCCTGGTAGGGATTCTGGGGGAGGCGGTTTGTAAAGTAAACAGGCCAGCAGAAAGAAGACTATTCCAACCACCTGTAATCATCAAGACATCTCCTGTTACTGTTAGAGCCACTTTTAATACCAAACACGACTCTAACTTATTTAAAAACCCAGGGCCAGAGCCTCAACTGATGTAAATCAGTATAGCAACCGTGAAGACAGTGGTGTTGCTGGTGCCAATGGAACTATGCTAATTAACAGTGGCAGAATAGCTCCCTCCAGGCTTCCCAGATCCAGATTAAAAGAGCTTGAACACGTTACGAGGAAGTCGTAAGCACAATTTGACATGCAGGTGACCTGTGCAGGAGGATTTGGCTGGATTATAAAGACAAGGAAGAGATTAGCTGGGAAAATAGATTAGTATGTGGCTCTGGGAATATGCTCCAGTTGATTATGAGCAGGTGTGCATGCCTACTTTTTCGGAATATGCACAAAACCTCAGTGAGCAGCCAGTTAGTCTGCAGAGTTCCCTTGAATGTAGAGGCAGCAAAGCAAGACTGCACAAGGGTGAGACCCTAAAACCTTATTTTAGAAGCTCTTGCTACCATGTGAGTAGTGCTTAGCATGATGCAAATTACAAATAAAAGTTCATAAAAGTACACACACAATTTATGATCATAGTTTTTAGACCGACACTGTACTATGCTGTGCGGGGTGGTGACTATCATACCCATTAGCATTATGGAGGGGGATTCATCCAGATCAAACAATCCTTGATGATGATGAAGATCACATATAAACTTCACACATGGCCCCCCACTGTCATCTTTCTAACAGACTGACCCCAAACCCTCCATTTAAACCATTGCAGCTTCAGGAAAGGTTCTGGAGCTGAACTTTGCAGTCATGGCCTATCATCACATAGCATCAAACCCTGCATGTAAAAAGGACCGTGGCTAGAACTGTGCCATTATTTTGGAAACAAACTGGGTTTTCTTGCAGCTGGGATTTGTTTTTAAATGAAGAACATTTTGGATTTGTGGGGGGGGGAGGCAGGTCAGCTCTTTACCTAGTTCTTGACAATTATGTATGATTCCCTTCTAAAGTTCCCAACTTGCGAGATTTTGACTACATCAAGGGGCAATACCTTGGCTTCGAAGGCCTCATTGTCACCAGTAGGTATGTTTGCTGAGTAGCTGGGGGAAGACTGGATTGGGGAGTGTACAACGCTGCATGCCCAGGAACTCCATGTGGCAGGGGCTAGATTCTCCGATCACCTGACTCCATGACAGTACTGCACTGGGATCTTAGTGGGATGCTCCAGCCATTTAAAAGACCTGGAACCAAACTGCACTGAACTACATGGATTTAGAGCAGCTGAGGATCTGACCTACGGTATTTTGCTGTGTATACTAGCATTGCTACACACATGCCTTCTCATCACAGCTGCTGATCCCTATTGTGACCTGCAAGCTAAGTGAGTTAAAACAATGCTTTCTGACCATAAATATTGAACCATTCGCCCTCTCGACATTTTTGAGCAGTGATCAGAGAATAACTATTTACTTGTCTCTACAGCATGAGCAGCGTGACCTGAGACACACTAGCTAACGGACCGCATTTATATACTCAACTCCACTTCTGGAGTGAGTGATTTTAATAAAATGTGGGTTTTATGGAGTTTTTCCTCTAAAATTTTAGAGGAAAAACATTTAGCTTGGAAAATAATATGGAGTCAGGAAAATGACGGTACCCACAAGCTGAGTTTTCACAGCAAAGTTGCGTGAAGATAGGATTCGTGTTGTGATCAGAACAGCATAACAGAGGTTTCCAAAATTCTGCCACAGTTGGCACTGCTCATCTAACCAGTCATAAGCAAAAAAGCACAGGCTAGGAGATGTGAAAGTGAAAGAGTAACTGGTCATCACCTTGTAGACAATTCCAGCAACCAGAGTGTATCGGCTCATGGCGGAGTTCTGGTAAACGTAGCAAGAACCTTGTTCTCCACACTGGTCCTGCCACACCAGACATGATAGATCAATCATCGAGCCAAAGGCAATAGGACCGGGGATGCCTCCTGTGTGAAGACAGAATGGAACATCAATTGATATAACTTCTATCTATTATCCTCAAGGTAGCCCAAAGCACTTTTGAAACAATGTGTCAGGTTTAGCAGGTACAGTGACTGAGTAAGCTAACACTGCAACCTGTATGGCTGGAATTTCCAAAAGAGCCTAATGGAGTTAGGCACCCAAACCATACTGGATTTCAGCAGGAGTTGGGTGACTAATGCCCATCAGCTCCTTTGAAAACCACAGCCTATGAACTCAGCAATGATTTATGTACTTAGGACCCATTTTCTTTTTGGAATGAGCAGTTGCCCACTGCTATTGTTTACTCCTTTGGAAACATGTTATGGGAGTTTTAGTTTTCCCTCCAACAGTCAGCTTACATGGTTAACAAGAGATCTCACTTCAGCATATGATACTTGTAAGCATTCAAATCTGCATCCCCACCAGGACCTCAAGGAACTTTTGGTGTCTTGGCACCTTAATTTACTAAACTCAAGCTAATGGTATTGTATGAAGCTTTGCTGTTCTGTATTAAGTTATCTCTAGAGCTGGGTGAGCTATTCACAGTGAACAATGTAGCTGCAAAATTTAACTTTTTTTTTCCTGTTTGCAAATTACATGCAAACAGGATTGGATGTTTATGAATAGTATGGTATGTGAGAGAAAACATCCTCCACTCAAACATCACATGCCCCCATTCCTCTTCCCTTAAACTATCTGTATTTGGCCCACAGACACGCCTATGATAAGTGTTTTACAAATACAATAGGAAAAACATACACATTCACACCATACTATACCTAGAGTTCTTACTACAATCCACTGGATTCCTAATGCAAATGATTTCTGTCTGTCGGAGACACACCTGGAGCACACAAAGTTAGAATTTTAAAATGTTGACATGAAGTAGTAGCAGCTCACCAGCACCAAAGAGAAGAGCCTCTCCACACCCCATAGTACCATCAACCAGTATACTCTGATGATAAAGGGATATATTTTCAGCCAGAATGAGGCTCAGTCTCCCTTCTTGTGGACATAATGTGCACCAGCAAAATTTGTGTCCACACTTTTTGGAATTGTGAGGGAAAATCTGGATATTTGCACATCTAACTACTTCACTGAGGGCACAAAAGAGCTACATACAGGCACAAACGCTCAGATTGTGCTCACAATTGGACTGAATGGAGAATCACGCTCGATATCTTCAACACACTGAAAACTGGGCCATTTTCATCAGGCCCTGTACCACAATTGCTAGGATAAAATGAAAAAATTTGTGTTCAATTACTTCCTGCTGAAATGGGGGCTTTGTACGGTAAAGAGAAGGTTCCGCTGCTTACCGTAGAGTTGCGGTCAGCGCAGGAATACTGCATAGGAATGTAAAGAAAATCACAAAAAACATGAAAACCAGAAGGACAGTCCTTCTCTCACAGGAGGAAGTGCATTTCCCTGCTATCGCTTGGGCAGAACCAGTAGGATCATTTTCCAGGATACAGCTACACTCATGGTAAACCTGGGAAACAAACACCTTGTCAATTTCCCAAAGAGACAACGTTTCTATAGTCATAATCTGGGCCAATACTAGAATTGTACATGGTAAATCCCTACAGATCTGTTGTTTTTGCAGCTGGGTTTTGCTCCTGGAGCAGAATAAGGCAACCATAGCAGGGCCAAGAATTTGGCCTTTTGTCAGTTTCCAGTGCAGATATTATCAGGTCGGGTTGTAATGAACTTCACAAGACTGCTCTGAACTCTGGAAACATTAGTTATTGCATGGTGTGAACACCCTCACACACACTGTCCCCTCTGCACAAAATATTAACAGGGGATTAAGAGCCCACAATGGGACAAACTTTGCTCTGAGAATGGGAATTATGTGCACACAATGGGACAAATTCAGTTCCCAGTTATACCCGTGTAAATTCAGAGTTCAGATCAGTTATCAACAAATATAGGTTTGAAATTAGATGAAGTTTTTTGACCATCAGAGGAATGAAGTTCTGGCACAGCCTTCCAAGGGGACCAGTGGGGGCAAAAAACTTAACTAGTTTCAAGACTGAGCTTGATACATTTATGGAGGGGACGGTATGATGAGACTGCCTACAATGGCATGTGGCCCATCTGCAACTGTTAGTAGCAAATATCTCCAATGGCCAGAGATGGGACACCATATGGACTACAGTGAATTCTTTCCCATGTGTCTCCTGGTGGGTCTCACCAACCTGTTCAGGGGCTAACTGATCACCATATTTGGGGTCAGGAAGGAATTTCCCGCAGGTCAGATTGGCAGATACCATTCCTCTGCAGCGTGGGAGCATGGGGCACAGGCTGGTTTGAACTAGAGTAAATGGTGGATTCTCTGTTCTTTAAATCATGATGTGAAGGCTTCAGTAACTCAGCCAGAGGTTGGGGGTCTATTACAGGCTGGGGGTGGGGGGAAGTTCCGTGGCCTGAGATGTGCAGGAAGTCAGGCTAGATGATCATGATGGTTCCTTCTGGCCACAAAATCTATGAATCTATGAGTTATGCAGGATTTACATCAGTGCAGCTGAGAGCAGAATCTGACCTATTGCATGGAGTCTAGGCCCTTAAGTAATAACATTTGGAATTTCAAACTCCAAAATGGAGCAGCAGGACTAGGTCAGTGCTGAGCAGCAGAAGCATACGCCGAGTACTAGCATCTCAGTTGGTGCTCAACACTCACGAATCCTACGTATTCACAGGGGGTCCTTCTACAGTTTATATCTGCTTTGAAGCAAAGCTCAAAACCTGAATAAACTTAATGTTACTTCATTAAGGCTGGCCAGAATTTAGGAAGGCATATGTTCTAACTAATGTTCTTTGCGAACCCCGGGGTTCTTCAAACCATACCTTCTTGCCACTATCGAGGAATGATTTTTTTTTGCACCCTGCATGGCAGGCAGAGTAATACATGATGTCATCGCTTCCGCAGACTGGACTGTAGAGCTCCCTTAGACAATCACATTCGGTATTGCACGCTGCTGTCAGGTTTAAGCTGCTTTTCACTAAGATGCTAAAGGAAACAGTGGATTAGTCAACAGATGTTCCTTTAACAGTATCTTCCAGGGCTGGGTGGGGTGGAATAAGGGCTTGTCTACCTTATCCGCTGAATTGACGGGCAGCAATCGATCCAGTGGGGATCAATTTAACGTTTCTAGTCTAGACGCGATAAATTGACCGCTGAGCGCTCTCCCGTCAACTCCTGTACTCCACCAGAGCAAGAGGCGCAGATGGAGTCGACAGAGGAGCATCAGCTGTTGACTCACCGCAGTGAAGATACTGTGGTGAGTAGATCTAAGTATGTCAATTTCAGCTACGTTATTCACGTAGCTGAAGTTGTGTAACTTAGATCAATCCACCCCCACCCCCAGTGACCAGACCTAAAAGGAGAAGGAGGGCACAGTGGTGTATGACAGGGCATGCTAAGGTAGTGGGATGCTGGAAGGTGCTAGGCTGAGTGTAGTCATACACTTGGAATATGCCTATAAGGTTGGCCTTGCAACCATGCAGCAACATTTTTCTGTAGTGCATTAATATTAACCTCAGTGTTGATGACTCAAGTTTATCCTTGTGTTTCTGTACCATCACAACACACGCCTGACGGGAACTGTGATCATTATTATTACCTTCGGTCATACATCTGCGTTACTCCCGCCATAGGCATGTTAGGGCAGTGAATGAAAAATATGAAAACAGCCAGTAGACTTGTCACGGTGCAAAGTAAACACAACTTGATGATTCCTGAACAGCGAAGCTTAAACTTATTTACGAAGAATCCTCCCAGGAATGTGCCTCCTCCCCCAGCTGGCACGACAAGATAACCTAGAGGGAAAAACCATAAATGTCTATCTGTCTGAATAAATACACTACAGAGTTGGCACAATTTTAATTTCTTCTGTGCCACTGGCCTAGGGTTGTTTCTTGATGGGAATTTATAGGACTTGAAAAGAAAAGAAAAGAAAAGAAAAGAAAAGAAAAGAAAAGAAAAGAAAAGAAAAGAAACATTCTGCCCTCTGTAGCAGCTCTGAAAGCCTAGTCCCAAATCTAAGAAAATAAGGAAATAGTTTCTGCATATAGTGCAGTTCTGCCCTGAAAAATGACTCTCCAAGAATAGCATTATTGTATCCCACTGAATTCAGATAAAATTTGCTCAGTTTACCAATTTAAATGTATAAACATAAACATATATATATATTCTAATTGGCTGGCCTGCAAACTCAGCCTGGGATCTGAGAGTGAAGCTGGGTTCTTTCCAGCTGTATGGTTACCACTAATACAGGTTCTGCATGTTCATGCTCTCCTCATTTGCACTTGAGTAATACTTATATACCACTATTGACAGTTCTCTTGATGGTGCACAAATAGGAACAAGCCCCAGCTCACTCTGTGTTGATTTGGCAGGACCAACTGGTGTAAAAGTTGGAAAAACATTTCCCACTAAAGTTAGTAGATACACTGACTACACACAGGGTGCAGGTCTCCTGGGTCCAAAGGTGCCATTTATATCTAAGATTGCAGCCACATTTTACACACAGTATAATTATCGCATAGTGTCAGGATTGCATTTGACTCTGTGATAAAAGAGATCATCTCCTTGGTCATGAGATTTTACTATTTTTAGACAATATAAAATTTACATGGACATTATTGAAAATCTGTTTTCTTACCAAACAAGGTAGCAGCTTCGGAGGCACTTAAACCATACTGTGACTCAAGGAACTTGGGTCCAAAAGTAGACATTCCCGCAATGAGTGTGGCTTCAGTTGCTCCAGCTAAACAGAGGGAGATGAAGGTAGGATTCTTCAGAAGCAGCAATAATGATCTGTCGAGTCCAAGAGGCATATAGAAAAGACAAATATGATGCAATTGCGTAGGGTGGTGCACTTTTACTTCATTACTGTCTCTTTGAATCTAAGGGCTAGAGAAGCTCTTTAGGCTCATCCTTGCATAAGCTGCCCAGCTGCCCCATCTTTCATTGGAAGAAAAAGAAAAGAAAGAGTTGATGCAGCATGCTTCTCTCCTCAATGCTGATTCAGCCATGGCGCCAAGGAGCAGCACCCCTCTCTAACCACTCCCTCTCCACCTACTCAGGGTGGGGAATATAGGGTGAACATTGTTGGGTAGCATCCCCTGTCAGCAGTCTCCTCCATTGGAAGTGGAAAATCTCGAGTTTGTCCACTGAGTTTGATCAATGTTGTCAGTATTTTTTTCCACTTGCCTGTTCATGTAGAATGAGGATTTTCCAAATTGAATACCTGGATTGCACCTGCAGACTTTGCAAATGCATCTGTTGTGCCCACCTAGCTGATATTTACATAAGCAATCAGGGACAAGCATATGCAAAATGGGTGTCGCATATGCAATCATTGACATCATAGGTACAAAATAATGTGGGTCTTGCAGACACAAATGGTGGAATCACAAATTCTGTTGGCGCAATTTAGATGGTGAGTTTTGAAAATGTGGGGCTTGTCTCTGCAAGGTGTTGAGTGTCCTCAATTCCCATTCTGGACAATAAAATCTGAGGGTGCTCAGCACCTTTCAGAATTGGGTCAGAATTGAAGGACAACATATCAATAAATACCCTTTTAGATCCTGATTCTGCTAGCCGTTGAATGCACTCAGTTCTCATCATAGTTTATGGGAATTATACCAGTAAGCAGTGATCTTAATCTTTGTAACTGTAGCGAGGCGATTTGGTTCTCCGCTGCCCCGGAGAGGGACATGCCTCTCTGGATGCCAAAGTGGGCGGAGCCAGTGAACCCTGCGCCCACCCCTCAGAGGTCAAGGCGCAGGACCGGAAGTATAAAAGCTCGACCCCAGAGATCAGTTGAAACACAGCCACTGGAGAGGCCAGACGCATGTGGCGGAGCTCCCAGCCAGGAGATCAGGGTGATCTGCGGCCATCCCGAGGACTGGCCATTGCAGCCAATGCCTGATGCTAGCCTGAGCCCAAAGACGTTGCCAAGCTTGCCATTCGCCAGTTACCCCGAGGAGTCACCAAGCCAACCGAGCGCCAGTTACCCTGAGGAGCCCATGGTGTGTGATCCCTTGGAGGATGCCAGCTGGACCATCTAGAGGGGGAGGTAGGAAGTAGCCCGGAAGCAGCCGACCCTAGTCAGACTGCAACAGTGCCAGAGCCAATGTCAGTGTGCTGCAGACAGGAACCCCACTGACACAGCAGCGGGTCTTCTGCCGCTGCTAGGGCCCCGGGCTGGGACGCAGTGGAGTGGGTGGGCCTGCATCCCCCCTGCCACCCACCTCGCAGGTGGCTGTCTCCCCCTCTCCCAGGCCGCTCGGAGCCAGGAGGCTGGGCCTTGCTATTGAACTCTTTGCTCAGCCCCTGCCTGAGGGCCCTGAGCTACTCACTGTTTGTTGCCCTGCCCTGACCCACGGCCTGGGCCTTGCTATTGAACTCTTTGCTCAGGCAGGCTAGTTCCCCGACACACATGATAGAAGTAGCGAGGCAGGTTCCCTGCTGCCCCAGAGAGTGACAGCCCCGGCCAGACGTGCCTACAGTAATCGACCAGGTGATCGTGGTCAGGAAATAAAGCTGTGTCTCATACCAGCACTCCTGTGTGTCACACATTTACTATTTTACAACTCAAACCTAATAAGTTTCTTTCCTGCTCTAAGTACTTTCTTAAAGACCTTATTATCCTACTGTAAAGCAGCAATCAACACAGGCCAGACAAAGTGGGGCACAGTTTAAGTTTAACTAGTATGTTTAGCAAATACATTTTCCTTTTGACTAATTAGAATTTATTAGGAGAAAGCAGATATTCCAGACAATTTGCCATGTTCCATATTTATGCAGAAAGATGATCCAGTAGTGATCCTTCTGTTGGATACAGAAAAAGCCCCAGGCTTGCTTGATAGTCTCAGTTCTCCTCCTCTATCTGGGATATTGAATTAGGAAATCTACACTGCTTTACTGGGATTTCTTTTGTAACTGGCTTGAAATTCTGTCATGTAACTCTATTAGCCTACCCCAATTGCTCCCCTCTGAGGCTGTTATGTGTAATGAAAAGTCCTGCCCAAAGCAATTTGGAACAAACTGGTTATCTCTGGAATGACAGTGAGTGATGAGCTCTCTATTCGGACAGATGATGTGTGTGTGTGTGTGACAATTGCTTATTGCTTTGGAGAGAATGTGGAATGAGGGCAAATCTACTGCCATGCAACTAGATGTCACATGAGTAGAACTGGTCAAAACTTTTCTGATGGAACTCTTTTCTGTTGGAAAATGCTGATTAGATTAAATCAAAATGTGGGAGCGTATTGATCCTGTCAAAACTTTTGACGGAAATCAGGCAGGGAGGCAGGTGGGCCAGCTTCTATATGTTTCCCTGAGCAGCAGCCTTTCCATGCTACCTACTCCTCGGAAAGCTGGCTGCCCATAGAATTGGGCACCAGGGAGTTGGTTAGCCAGGAGCAAGCTGACAAATTCCATTTTGATTCTCCAGAAATGGAATTTTTCATCTCATGAAACATTTCAAATTATTCACTTTTCACCCTGAATTGAGATTTTTTCCCCCTAACAAACTGAAACATTTTCAGTGGGAGAGAAGTTCTGTTTTCTGGCCAGTTCTAATGTGGAGTCTCTGCATCACACATTCTGGGCAGTTAGATATTTATGAATTACTACCACTGTGCTGTATATGATGTCTTTACACCCAAACAACCAAGAAAGAAAGAAAGAAAAATGGTAAATTCCTACAATGTAATGTCATAGGACCCTATTGCGACCGTTCTCTCTAACTGTTAGAATCAGTTTAATTACTTTAATATCCTTCCAGGGATGACCTTTTTTTTTTTCCAATTATTTCCCTTACCTGTAACATGAAAGAAATTAATCTGCATGACTGCATTTTATTTGGAAGCGTAATGCCTAATCTCTTGACTAGAAAACATATAGCTGATTGCATATATTGTGCGATGGCTCCTATCTGCTATACTCAAGAGAAAATACAGCAGTAGGACAGTAGTTATTCTATCACAGGAGAGGCATTTTTTCCTGCAGAGTGAAGGTGTATGGGTCAGATCCTCAACTCGTGTAAATCAAAGTAGCTCCAGTAACACCATCAGAGGATCTGCCCCCACTTCTATTGCTAACACATGTAGGGACTGATCCTGAGAGGTAGTGACCAATACACAGGCCACTGAAATCAATGGGAATCTTTCCATTGATATGAATGGGCTTTGGATCCAGAGCAGCAGCTGTACAACTCCTGAGAAGTCCTGGATGCCCTCAAATCTTGAATTCACTGGGAGCTGAGGAAACTCATCATCTCGCAGGGATAAGGCCTGCTATATATTAAGGTCTGATCCTGCAACCCTTACCCATATGGGTAGCCCTTACTCATGCAAATAGTCCTGTTGACTTCACTGAGACCATGAGCAGGATCAACTCACCTGTGCACAATGGGGACAATGGGTTGTCATAGCATTCACAGTCTAGTTACATTTTAATAGGTCAATAACATGCTACTTAAAAACTCTACACTTATGTTTACCTCATCTTGGTGCATGTGGCATGGGGATTTTTTCATCTTTTGAAAGGATTATTGTTAAAAAGCACCAAATGAAAAGCAATGAACTTCCTCCCTTTTCAAAGCGAAAACAGTGTTAAAGTTGTGATGCAAACCAACACTTCTTCCCTGCAGGTAATCCAAAGGCAGGAATATAATATTGACCTCAGCTCTTTTTTTGGAGAACAGTGCATTGTGCATGCCTATCAATGAGCAATGCTCATAAAACAGATGTTTATCAATTTTGTATGAAACTCCCCTTCTCTGATCAGCCCCAGCAAACTATTTATCAAGCGTGACTCTTGTATATTCTGTTTGAATCTCTATTGGATTGACACCAGTGGACTTTTTCATGTGCACTACCAAAGTGGAATATGCAATAGAAATCTGCAGAGGGAAGTAGAAAAAAAATGCTACTTTTATCCAGCCTTTCTGAACCAGGAATCAAGCCGCAATTCACTGATCGACTGTTTCATTGTATTGGCTTCATTCCTGGTTGTTGCTGGCTGCGAAAATAGCATCATTTTTTAAGCAGTACATGCTTTCTCAGGAGCAAAATCAGGCTACTTGGACCATTCCATGTATCTCAATGGAACCATCTTACTCTACAGAACACAAGTAAATGTGCCAGAGTCCCACCCCTAATTAACATAAAACTGGAATGGTGCTCCTATAAAATTAAAAGAAAAGGAGTACTTGTGGCACCTTAGAGACTAACAAATTTATTTGAGCATAAGCTTTCGTGAGCTACAGTTTACTTCATTGGATGCTCACAAAAGCTTATGCTCAAATAAATTTGTTAGTCTCTAAGGTGCCACAAGTACTCCTTTTCTTTTTGTGAATACAGACTAACAGAGCTGCTTCTCTGAAACCTATAAAACTAAGCTGCCTTTTGCCCTTGTAACTGACACATCAGCCCATTCATCCAAAGCTGCCTCGTTTACAGATGTGATCCATTCCTCTCGAACAACTTCCCTTCAGGGCATTCCTCTTCTCTCAAACCAAACCAGCAAACACAGAAGCATGTAAAGTTGGGGTTGTTTTTTTTAATAAAAGGGACAATTGACTCATTTTTTAAGATGCATAAAAATACATTCAGATCTAGACTGGCTCTTACTTTATATGATCTGGTTTGCCCACCTCTAATTATTTGCCATCTGTTCTTAGAGAACTAGACACATTAAGGAATGTTCAAGGCAAATGAACTGATCCTGCAGCCCTCACTCAGGCAAAGCTCCCCTGAGGTCGATCAGAGTTTTGTTTCAGTGAGGCTTGCAGAGTGTGAAGCATTGAAGTTTAGATACAGCTCCCTTAACATTATTTAAATGCAGTTTTTGAATTTAATTTCCGTGTGGTGAGTCATGACCTCCAAAAATGGCACTCAGTCAAGAATTTCATTTAATAACAAGGTGGAAATAGGTTCAATGCAATATTCTTCACAAAACATACTTAACCCCTGACGAACTGCTTTGGTGTTGCCCTGTGTGAATAGTTGCTTAGAGTCAATCAAAGTTGGCTATTGTATGAGTTAAATTCTCCTGTGCATCTCTGTTTCAATTCTCCTTTTCATGTGCAGAGGAAGTTAATGATTCTAAAATTCACAAATCACCCTTAGCAACAGGATTATGGTTCTGCAGCAGCTATTATTTTTGTTTGTGTGGGTACAACCTGTCAACTGTAGTTGTATCTAAGAATGATACTTGGAGAGTTTGAGGAAAGTAAACATATAGTTGCTGGTGTTATACTTAGCTTCTACAAAAAAGTGCATCACAACTAACACAGAGCATTTCTCCAAGATCCAACTCCTGTACATTCAGTTAAAACAGAACTTCAAACATTATGTGCAATAGCATCATCCAGTAACTCCCAAACATTGCCAGTTGGTATCATGTAGCTTCACTACATGATCCTTTCTGTCTCCCACACTCCTCCAGTTAAATGCTAACTGAAAACAGCACAGAGAAATTCTGACTCTTGGAAGTAAGGTGTTACATGTATCTTATTTCGGTCAATTGTTCATTTATATTTCCTGCTTTATGTTTCCAGAAAATAACTCTCAATTAAATTGAATTTTGGCTTGTGTGTGTGGCTACGTTTACACTATGAGCTAGGGGTATGAGTCTCTCATCAAGCTATTGTGAATGTAAATAGCAATGTAGCTGCGGTAACATGGGTAGTGACAGATGAGGTGGCCATGGCTATTTTGCATAAAGAGAGAACAGAAGAAAAAACACAAAGAAGCTGGTTGGCATAGGAGAGGAAAATGGAACAAAATAGAAAGGAAACAGAGATAAAACTAGGACAACAGGAAATAGATTCAAAATAGAGGTAGTGTATTAGACTTGCTATGAGACAGGAAAAGAAACAAAGATGAAAATTAAAGGGACATATGAGGAAGCCAACACGGGACTAAAATAAGAGGAAAATAAGAAAAGCTCAGAGAGACAAAGATGAGGCAACACTGGACAATACACAAGTGAGCAGTGATACAGAGTGAGCAGTTTATAAGCAATAATACCAATTTAAAGGGAAGAATCAAACAATAGTGCTAGTGCATATAGTTTAGATCCGTGTTTCTCAAATGTTTTGGTACCAGGGACCAGCTTGCTGCCTTCCTAAACTGTGTCAGGGAGATCTCAAGGACGAGTGCCGGTCCACGTACCAATCATTGAGAAACACTGGTTTAGACTACAGTGGTGAATGGTATTAAGCCATGTCCTGTAAAACCCACCATGTTGCATGTCCTGGACAGTACATGGTTCTCTGTGGGCACAAAATTGTGCTTATGAAAACAATCTTACAGGTAACAGTTGCTGTAGCACACTGTGAAGCTGTGTGCACTGGACCATCGTTGAACTGGGTTTTATTTCAAAGGCTGAAACAGTTCCATGAATGTAAACTGTCCCCATGTCATCTATGGAGCTGCATTTGGTGACTAAAGTTCCTACATTTATTCCTGGCTCTACCATTGAATCTGTAAAATGGGGTTGATGATACCTATCTGTACAGGAGCATTATAGTATTAACATTTGTAAAGTGCTTTGGGAACAATTGGCTTGATCTTGAAAGATGCATAGTGTCATCAACTCAAGCTCATTTCAGTAGCATCCTACAGGATCAAGCCCCAGGTATTGCAAAGTATTTCAATTATTATTGTAGAAAGCCAGATGAAATTGCGGCCGTTCCCCTAATTTTGGTAAGAGCTTTCTGAATGTCATGCACATACAAAGGTTCTCACCGTGGAAGATCTTTAAGTGTTTTCCCAAAGTCAGGATCTGATGCCGTTTCATGGCTCCCATCTTTCAGCTGATGAGCCTCGGAGACTCTCATAATGATGTAGCGCTGGGATCCTGAAAACATTGATGAAGGAAAGAGAAACTATATGAGAGGAGGGCTTATGTGCCACACAAGTAGCAAATTCATGAGGGGAAAAAAGCACCATAGTATAAACCTGATGCTAATATGACTCAGCAAGTCAGAAAATGCTCAACAAAAATGTTTCCACATAAAAGAGGATTTTTTTCCTGCAAAATTTTTTCCATTGGACATTTTTGTGTAAATGTTTTACCACTTCACAACCAGCCCAACAAAGAACAGTTGGGTGCCCAAATCTCTTTGAAAGTTAATGGGAGTTGGGTGCTTGACTCCAATTTGTGCCTTTGAAGCCCTCCGTCTCTCCAACCCCTTTGTCTCACATTTATCCCCACTTTCCCGCTACTTGTTCATAAGAAGCATAAAGGGGCGGAACAGAGAAAGCAACAAAACACTGGGAAGACAGGTGGCTGTGAAATGGAAGGTGTGAAATCAATGTATAAATTACACTTTAAAATACAAGAACTTTTTGCCCAGCCTATTGTTTCCTCATTCATTGGCATTCATCCAGAAGGGCAACATTTAATCTGGCAGATCTCAAAATAGGAGGAGACAGCGCGTAGGAGTTAATGACAATCAAAGTATTATGCACATCTGCAGGACAGACAGAAAATGTCACTTTATTTCAAGTGTTCAGCAAATGAGAACAAAAGACAAAAGACAGAGATGGAGGGGAGGACAACAAAAGAGAAGCAAACAAAAGACCTTAATGGGGAACAAAATACATGGGTGAAATTGTATCCTGTTCCTTCCCCATGTACAGGCAGATATGTATAGCATGCAAGCTGAGGATAACTGCCTGAATGCAAGTGTTAGTGGCATAAAGGGCAGGATAAATAGCAGGCTGATAGTAACAAAACAAAGAAACAGGGTTCTGCCCCACTGGAGTAATTAACATCTAATGATGAAGTTCTTTCCACTCCAACCTAAAGCAGCCAATTTGCACGGCCTCCTCTATAGACTTATCAAATCTGTGACACTGAAATGAGAAACAAGGTTTGTATCCCAGCAGCAGCACAGCTCAGGCAATAGCTTCACTGAAATACGGGCTAATGAGAAATGGCAGCCATCCTCCATTAAGAAGATCTGCCTGAAGTTATTCAGGATTTCATTCTTTTTATACCTGGCAGCTGGCGAGGGTAACCCAGAATGGGAATGGCAGTGAGAAGGGCGGCAGCTCCAGCACCCAGAAATCCTATCCACCAGGCCCCAACCCAGAGAGTATTATCTGGAGTTAGATCAATTCTGTAAAAGAAGAAAGGGGGGAAAGGCAGTTACCTAACTGGGACTGAACATGAGAGGCTTCACCCTAACACTGGCATGGATCAGGAGTAGCAGGTGAAATCAGCAAAGTAAAACTGGCACAAGGCAGAGGGCAATTTGCCCCTAAATATATTTTCAAAAAAGAAAAGGAGGACTTGTGGCACCTTAGAGACTAACAAATTTATTTGAGCATAAGTTTCGTGAGCTACAGCTCACTTCATCCTTACTCAGCTTGCGCTTCTCATTGAGGTGGAGTACCGGAGTCGACAGGAGAGTGCTCAGCTGTTGATTTATCGCGTCTAGACTAGACGCGACAAATCGACCCCAGCTGGATCGGTTGCTGGATCAACCGATTCGCAAGTAGTGTAGACAAGCCCTCATTCACTACCAGCAGTGGAGTATCAGCTGAGTAGCCCCTGCTGTCCCTCACATGGCTGCAGTAACAATCTGGCCAAGGCTAAGCAGGGGAATTACAGGGCTTTATCCCCCATATTCCCCTGTACAGCTGAGTAAGGACTGTGGCAAGAAGATTGACATGTGGCTGGGTGTTCTCAGCTGGAGTCAGTGCTCAATAGCAGTGTGAAAAGTCCTATAAGCCCCTGGCATTCTCTTGTAAGTCAATCATAACAAAATCCAGTACAAAAGGCTGAACAAGATTGTGTATTCAGAACCCTCATCAAACTGTGCAATGGAACTCTGCCAAAGGTCTCTTTATTCTCAAATAAACTGCACAAATAATCCTTCTGAGCTAAAGGAAAATTCAAAGGCTGGCACAGGTGAGTTCCATCGGTGACACAACCCCTGGGGCTGCCGCTTCAAAGCTGCTCCAAGCTCAGATATTCCAAACACCTACGCGGTTTGCTAACAGTGTGTCTTAACACATGAGAGAAAGGCAGAGTAAGTTTAGGGCTTGGGTTTCATGACTGGAATCAAAGGGGAAGTTAAGTACTCCAGCGTTTTCCACCCCTTTCTGTATGTAACCAAAGAGCTGAAATCTGATCAATGGGCGTGGAAACAGCACAAAGCTTAGCTGAGAATATAACATCAGACGAACTCAAAAGGGCTCAGCATTTGAGGCCGGATTTGCAAGAGAGCCCAGCTCTTGTCTCGGCAGCTGAGCTGAATTCCAAATGTGCCCAGCACTCTATAGGTCCCATTGAGACCTATGGAGAACCCACCACTTTGGCAACAAGAGCTTCTGGGAGCACTTTCAGATTCTGAAAATCTGCCTGTTTCATTTAGGTGTCAAAATGGGAGCTGAGCTCTGTTGAAAATCTGGCTGCTTCTTTGGGTGCAAAACTGGGAGATGAAGGGTGCTGAAACTATTGCAACCAGGTCCCTAATGTGGTGTTCCAAAATTTGTGCATACAAGCAGGCTTCTGAATGAATACACAAGATATTTTTACACCTGGCTACCTACGCTCATGCTCAAATGTGAGCTTGCTACCATAAGCCACCCTACCATCTTGGCCACCAAAACTTGTCATTGGTACTTATATGGTCCCTGCTACTGTAGTATCTCAACTAGGGATAGGGATAGGGACCAGACAGAAAATATGAAAAAGCAGGATACTTTGGGGGGTGGGGGGGAATAGTTTCCAATGTAAGACAAAGCCACTAATATTGGGATGGTCCCGATAATATCTGGGCATTTGGTCACCCTAATCTCAGCACTTTATAATCTTTAATGTCTTTATCCTGACCACATCCCTGACAGATAGGGGAATACTATCATCTTCATTCCACAGGTGGGTAACTGAGGCACAAAGAGACTAAGTGACTTGCCCAAGGTCACACAGGAAGGCCATGGCAGAGCAGGCAATTGAATCCAGGTTTCCCAAGTTTTAGGCCAGCACCCTAACCACTGGACCATCCTTCCATTCAGACCCACAGCCCTATTGGTGACTATAACAGATCATTCATGACAATGAGACTGAAAACAAGAGTTGTTTAACACTGTATTTATCTCTGAGCACTCATCAGTTCTGGGTTCCATTTTTATTTCTATTTTTGTCACATGGGCCTGTGTTCAATAGCAGATCAATCTTTTGCTACAAGGCTTGTTGCTGAAAGAAATAACAACAAAATGATCCAGTCTACTAATCTACCAAATGTCACAGCAAAATAACAGGCCAGGCTTGCTCATACAACGCTTTTGCAAGGATCATTCATCTGCTGCAAGTGAAAAAGAAAAAAAAAAAACAAAGTAAACCGAAGGGTGACTGCAGGATCATTGTGAGGCATAGTGGAAAAAGTGACATGCTGCATACACAGGGGAACTCATTCAGGAAGTCCTCTTGCTCACCACAGCACAGCTACAGCACATGACAAACTACAAAGATGATGAATGTAGAAAAATAAGGTGTGTGAGTAATTCTTTTCCAATAATGAAAACCCATAATTCTGGCTTCAACCATACCCACACACAGCCCACTTACAAATTCACTGCTGGACAAAACCCCTTTGAAGACAATGGGTATTTTTCCATTTAAGTTGCTAAAGGTTTCATTTTTTTTAAAGGAACTGCACAGCATAAAGGAAAAGGAACAAGCTTATTTTTACCAACTTACTGTTTGCCTATTTCAGTATAAATATTTAGAAACATTCCTCCTACCAGATAACCTGCTGCGGGCCCAAGGATTGCAGCAGTGTAGAAAATAGCTGAAAGAGAAAACAATTAGTGTTACAGATTCCTTGGCATTTTACTGAAAACCCTGACTCTGCTCCTTCTTTAAGCTAGCCCTCAAATGAAACAGTGCAAAAAACCCCTAGGGTGACAGTAGGCACAGCCCTGGGCAAGGGAGTGGTATGAAAGTGCCAGGATCTTAAGTGCAGCCCTGGAAGGAAGTGTGCCTCACACAGGGCTGTAACCAGGGTGAGGTGAGCAGGACAGCTGCCTCGGGCGCAAAACCACAGGGGCAGAAAAATGGACCAGACAAATGCTGAAAAAAAAGTGGCAGCAAATATGCTTGCTCATCCTGGGCGCTAAAATGGGGAGTTACAGCTCTGGACTCACACACACAGCTCTGGTGTCTCAGCTTCCTTCCGCTGTGGGGTAACTGTCAGTGGCTGTGGAGGCTATGGACTGCAGCCAGCAAAGATCCTCCTTCATTTTGCAAGGCGGGATTCTGGATTGTAGGGGGCAGAAAAGCCTGGCTGGCTGTAGTTTACAGCAGGTTCACCCAGCTGTGCCATGTAACATTTAAATGAAAATATATTCATTGTTGGGTGGTAAAAAGAATAACAAGACACCCCCCCCTTCTCAATCAGAGAAGACAGTAATTTCCTGCACGTCTTTACTAGGGGCAAATCACGACACTCCCCACACTGTCTCCACAAGTAGAGGGACTGACCTATGGCTCTGCCTCCTTCCTGACCCTCCCTCCCCACATGCTGCAGCAAGGCAGTAATCAGGCCCACAGATCTGGATTCGGATGGACTTGCATGGGCGTATAGTCCAAGTTACATCTTTTCCATTTATTCCTCCCATGGTTGTGACATAGGCAGATGGACAATCATGTATTTGGCACTAGTCCAAGTACCCTTGGAGGCAATGCACGTGCATGTGTTTGTAAGACGGGAGCCTAAATTTGTTTCAGCAGAAAAACTACTATGTAATTTGGAGTCAACTTTTTTTATTATTTACCAGTCAAGGGCTCGATCCTGTTAGCACGGACTCCTGGGCATAATGCTCACTACTGTGAATACTCCTGTCGCCTCACTACTGACCGTGGTAAGCAACGGGCATGGTAGTGACTGCAGGATTGGGGCCTACGTTTCGCTCTACCCCTCACTGCCATCAGAATATGACATGGACCACTGACCTGAACAGACCCTTGTGGACTCTTGTTATTTCTTCCTCTAGCTCCACAGCCCTCTGGTATTACAGCTCGGGCCCGTAGGTTTGATCCAAAGCCAACTGAAGTCTTTCAATTGACTCCAGATTAGGCCCTTAGTGAACATGTTCCCTATCACACCAATTTACATTAGAAGCCTTTTGCAGTTGCCATATGATTAGCCATGTGTAGAAGAGGATCGTTATTATTATCAATGCCCTTCTCATGTTGTAGCACTAAAGGGAGAAATGTGATCTTGAGGATAGCATGCTTTGGGGAAGGACAAAGAACCAGTGGATTGTGTTCTAAGTGTAGAAGCTGAGGTTGGCCCTTTAAATTCATATACTTGGTCAGATGTCAGAGCTCTGCAATGTTCCGACATATATGGCGGGGGCGGGGGAAATGAACCTGGAGATTTAAAGTAATGCATCTAGTTGCTGTAATATTCAGGCAACTCAAAACATTCATCTTGCCTGTAAATAACTGGAGAGAAAGCTCAAAATCTTCCAGCCTGTTGCTTCTCCTCTCCTATTTTCATCTCTTCTGATATTTGGAACAAATTACTTGGATTACACTTGGTGAGCTCTTCCAGCACTTTACATTCAGGGCCAACATATTTGATTTCTCTGCAGCCAATATGACTGAAGAGAACAGAAGGCTCTTCCTCAGTAGGCTACTTGACTTACCAATATACACAGGGGAGTAGTTAGACTTGACATTTTCATCTAAATAGGTCACTCCAAGAGTGTAGAGTGGTGTTGCTCCAATACCATGCAGGAACTGCCCAAGCATGAAGACAAATCTGTAGTTTGAGAGGATCGAGATGCTTTCCGCACACTGCATGCTCTGGTTGGAAGAGCACATGCCGGTCTCTTCTGAGAAGTGTACTTCATACTGGCTAGTGGTGAAATGAGGCAACGCAAAGACAATGGAGCCTACTCCCATAATGAGCACTCCCCATCCCAGCCACCGTGGTTTATGCCCATTGCCCCCAAAGTAACTGACAAACGTCAAGCAGACACATGCTGCTATGTCATAAGAGCTTGCAATCAGTCCGCTCTGGTAGCTGTGCAGCTCAAAGCGCCGTTCTATTGAGGTGATGACTGTATTAATGAAGCCATTCACTATCATCCCTTGCAAAAAAGAAGCCACACAGAGGAATAACAAGATCCCCTTAGGTGTGTTGAAGAACTGTAAACAAGCAGGCGTGAAAGCCCCCCACCCACACTCAAGTTTGTCTCCTTCAGAGGAGACATATTTAACTCCTTTATTGCACTGACTTTTCTTTTCGGATGCTGTATCACAGAGAGGTTTCACACAAGAATCTGAAGGGCTGTTTGTGTTGGAATATAAAGTATCATTGCTCAGTGGTGTGTTACAAGGCTCCTTTAAGCTGTTCTCAACTGGACTGGATGCGCTGGGTACAATTAAATTCTGGGGGGGACGGAATTCATTTTCTCCTGTCAAATTATAAGACATTTCCATCAAAGCTTGTTTGGCTGTTTCTGGCTGAGGATCTTTTACACGGTGCAGTTACGATTTGGCTCCCAGTGTGTTGCAATTTATGGCCAGTTGTAAGCAGGCAGAGGGTGAATGTCAGGTTCCGGACCACTTCATTCTGTTGCAAGAACATCAGAAGCAGTTAGCAAACGTGCATGTCAAGCAGTTTACCATTCTCACTGATTTCTGTACCAAACCTTCATTTCTGAACCAATTCTCCCTCCAAGTTTAGCAAAACACTCAAGCTGCAGTGAGGACTTTGGATTTACCCAAAGCCTAATCCTGCTAATGGATTGAAATATGCAGAGTCACCTTGAAAAAGGAATAAGAAAACCCACTGTACATTAAATGATAGTCACGGGCAACATAACATTCTTACAAAAGCAAGGGGATTCTAAGTTAATTCAGCAGCAATGTCTCCCTGTTCCCTTATTACTACAACAGTTTATGCTGAAAGTGTATCTCAGTGTGTCTCATGCCAGGGGATACTGGGACAAATTCTCTTCTCAGATACACATGTGCAACTTCCATGGAATCTGAGGGCAGAATGCAGCTGTTAGTCATTCTGACAATGTTTAGCGCAGATGCAGGAAGGTATAGAACCAAACTCAGTCTGTTTTGTCCACCTTGGGCTCTTGGCTGTCCTGCGGACTCTGGTCCTGGCCAGACAGGACAGGACTGAGTGGCCTCCCTCTGAGCAGGTGTGCGAAGGACCGTTACAGGGGGCAGCACACTAAAGTTTTGCCTATGGGCACCAGATGGTCTTGAGCAGTCTATGGTTGCAATTTAAGGTAAAGCAATAGTGGTTCCTATTTGGGACCTTGGGAAGGGTGGCAGTCCAATAATGGAGGGTTAGGCTTAGGTTTCCTCAGGTTAGTGTCATATCTATTGAAGACAAATATGGTTTCCAGGCCAGTGGTGTGTCTTATTGGGGCACCTCTGCAGTGGCTCAGAATCACAGGACGGGATTCTACTCAGTGTAAATCTGAATTAATTCCATTGGCTCGAGTTGAATTACTTTAAGGACTTTTCCACTTGGGGACACTCGGGAAAATGAATCTGAATTAACTAAAGGTGTGACTTTAAAGTGGATTAGTTAAACTGCATGAAACCTCTGTGTGGGTTCATTCAGAATTACAGTGGCCTTCCTTCAGTTTAGTTTGAACAGAGGTTTCATGCAATTTTACCAATCCGCTTTAAAGCCATATATTTAGTTAATTCAGATTAATTTTCCTCAGTGTCCCTTGTGTAGACAAGCCCTAAATTGGCAACTGGTGTAAGCGAAATCAGCATCTGGCCCAAGTTGCTTACCCTTGATAGACAATGTACAGGGAAAGACCAGGGATGTAGCAAAGGCAGAGGGATTGCAAGGTGACAGGCAGCACGCATCTGATCATTTCCACCATTTGTACTTGTTTTAATGTGTAAAGACAGAATCACTCTTTAACCGTCTCTGGGGAGAGGAGCAGAGGTGTGGCAGTGAAGGAAAGTCCTTTTTGAAGAAGTGAGTCTGAGGTGGAAGAGGGCATATCATTTGAATAGCTGTAAACCACTGATTGCTGCAGTGGCCCTAAAGCAACGGCTTATCCTGGTAATCAATGCAGATGTGACCCCTGCATAACCCTCTTCTGTATTAAGAAACTTTTAACAATTGCTATGTGGAAACCATAAATTTCACATTGTAAAAAGTCCCATGTGCTCATTTTTGGATATGGTTTAATAACAGCTTGTAACTATCACAAGAACTTTCCACACTTGGATCAATTTTATTTTGGGCCCTGAGATCTATTTGCAATTATTCTGTAAAGTCCTCTCTATAGCTAATTAGACTGTACATGCCATTTTAAAGCCAGCCAGAGGGCACAGACAGCTGATTATAAACTGATTACTGATGTGGATTGCCTACTCTCAAAGAGGTTCTTACACCCAGTACTCTTGCTGGCTCCAGTTTCCCCGTAACTGGTTGTGAAATAAACTGGTTGAACTATAATATATGGAGACAGTGAGAAGCCCCATTGAATATTAGTGTTAAATAACGTAGAAAATAAGATATTTTAATTTTTTAGGGCAGGATATTTTCAAAGCATCCATATTTCACATTCAATCCCTGCATGTCAGGCTGTTGATGAACCTGTGACGTGCTGCCAACACTTGCACAAGAAGTTCCAATAAAAATGTTTCCCTTTAGACTGCAAAAAACCTCATGTACCAACAGTGCCATGGGCTTGTAGAGAGCAGGGGTGAAGGAGAAGAGGAAACTGTTTGTTTGTTTTCCCTTTAAAACAAAAACACTTTCTGATCATCTGAACCCGGGGGAAAGCAGCTGCACTCAGCAAACCAATTAGCATTAAGCTGCATTTTGCTGGAAACACTTATAGATTATTTCTTTATATATATATATATATATATATATATATATATATATATATATATACATTGATTGCACTGGCTTGGTATAGATTCACAGCTGTGTGTGTCTGGGTGTGTGAGAATTTGACACCCAGAAAGCCACTGGGACCAACTTATGTGCAAAGTAGGTGTTTGTGGCTGTAGAGTACAGGTGCAAATAGTGAGTGTGCAATTTTACACAGCCAAAACAAATGCTGACCTTGGAAAATTCAGGCCTATGGTAATATGAGAGGTATGGACCTTATGCCAATGTTATTAACTATTTCACATCATTTGGGGTTTGATCCTGCAAGTTGCTAAGCACTCTGGGCCCTGATCCTGTCTTCAGTAGTTCAAGAACTCACATGCTTAAATTTAAGTGCTTCTGGATCACAGCAGAAAGTGCCTAGCAACTTTCTGTACTGAGCACTTTACCAGGAATGTCCAGCTACTGTGGGACTGTGTGTGGAGTGTAGATTTCTGACCAGAATAGAGAACAACCATTCTTTTTGTTTTCCCAGTTGAATTCCTTTCAACAGGCTGATAATCTAAGAATGTGTTCACATTTCATGAGTCATTTTCACCGAGATAAAATTTGTACTCCTCATGAACTGTCAGTTCTAAATCCTCCAGGCTACTGATAGCACGTGCTAACACTGAAACTAACCACACACTTTGAAATTTAAGTGCAGTGCCTTAAATAATGTAATGTCATAAATATAAAGCTATCGATGATTTTTTTTAACCCCATGGCCTTATTACTGCTATCACCCTTCATTTATTTTCACTTCTTTTAATACAGAACAGGAAGCAATAAATAAAAAGGCATCAAGGTTTTACTACATTAAAGGAAAAACATGGCTACTGGTTTGAGAGAATCTAGGCTATACACTAGAAAAAATATTCCGATGACCTTCTATACTATGCACCAGTTTCTTTACTGAAGTTTACTTTAGCATGAAGCCATAAAAAAATCAGTCTCCCAGAGTGTATGTATAAATGTATCATTTTTGCAAGCTCATCTTTCTGGTATTCTCATTACACTTGCTCCTAATAATCTAAATATAATAAACTCTTAAACTATGGATTTGTGTTGTGGTATACAAACCCCACACCCTGGGCAAGCAGGATTTAAAGAACTGCTCTGGGTTCAGGCAGCCCTGCCTGCTTCACCTGTAGGAAATGCTCCGAATGGGGAAGGATTTAAAGGCGGAGGAGCAGCTCAATTGGGGGAAGACCAGAGAAGAGAGCAGACCTGCGCCCTGTAGCTCCAGCAGCAGAGAGCTGAGGGCAAGACAGACTCTCTCCACAGGACAACTGCCCAAAGGTCCCTCCCTGAGGGAATGGAGGCCCTGCTGCTGAGACAGCTTGAGAGGGAAGCATTTCCCTCTCCCTCTCATAGGGACTCTGAGTTTTGTTCATTGCCCTCTATTTTGTTTCAATGACCCCAGCAGGTGAAAGTCCTAGGACACAGCTGGCCCAGGAGGGCAGATAGGCCATACCGCTGAAGGAGGAATTTTCTGCCCAAGAGAGGAAGAGAGCTATACACACCCATCCAAAGCTGCCATGTGGTGAGCGGACACCCTTCACTCCGCCTAAATGCAGATGGTGACTGTGGGACCATTGCTGGGGGCAGGCAGGAAGTGGCCCAGGGAGGGCAGCCATAAGCAGGCCAAGATGTCAAATCACTCACAGCCTTCAAAGAGTCCTGGGTTGGAGCCCAGTGGTGTGGGAGGGCCCGGACTCCCTTACCAACAACCCCCCTGCAAGTCATGGCCCTAAGCCCTGACCACTAGGCAATGCTACCCTACTGACCAACCCCTAAGAGAGGACCGTCACAGAATGTCTTATCTGATTATTTTCCCACACAGAGAAACTTCATTCCTCAAACTGTCAGCACCATCTGCCTTTGTAGTCATATCCTGACTGACTCAATTTGCAACTACGTGCCGCAAGAAGGAAAACCATACTGCTTAAATATAATGTCCAGCAAACCAATTTTTACCTAGGGAAGTAATTTAAGAATAGGGTCATATTAAGTAGGAGCAATTCACTTCCATAGGTGAGGGTACCTCACTCAGAGGACAGAATACAGCCTTTAGAAAAGAGCGCTTGATTTAACTACATACAATTCCTAATTGTCACTGTTTATAGGCGCAACACAAGTATCGCTTTTCACTGATCTTGATTTTAAATGACTCAGCTGATAATTTCCAGATCATTTTAAACACTTCTAGGTTACTTTACATACTGATTACACAATTTAGCCGTATAGAGTGGAAATCTGTCAACTTCATGAAAAAACTCGTAAAGATACATACAGACATCATCTTCCTCTCCAAATGCAAACAGATGAACATCATACCGAAAGGACTGAAGGTAAAAAATCCATTACAATCTACATACCACACAGACTATGCTGACAGCTTGTGCCACACACTCTCAAAGAAACTGCGGAACCACCTGATCAACATCCTCTACAGCAAACAGAGAAAGGTTAAGAATGAGCTCTCAAAACTGGATACTCTCATAAAGAACCAACCTTCCACACAAACTTCCTCGTGGCTGGACTTTACAAAAACTAGACAAGCCATTTACAACACACACTTTGCTTTACTACCTGTAAACTATACATTTACCCATCTTTCAGAAAGATTACAACTAAACTATGCTTATAAATTTTCTCTCCTGTAAACTTTCTTTCTTGTAAACTTTCTTTTCTTGGCTTGCATTTGATTATGAGATTAGTAAAGGTCCTCCCCCTTCTCCTCCCACCAAAAAAAAAAATATTTGGCTTTATATCAATAGTGAAAATGACAAAGGTTTTCATTGGATTATCATTGAATATAGCACAATAAGTCACAGGACCAATTAAAAGTACTCTGGAACTCAGCTGCGGACCTCAATTAGACGAATGTTATGAGTTAGCTGATAATTGGCATCTGACGTAATCCTATTTGCTAAAGCATGCCCAACAATAGTTAATCTTCCTTTTTACTCTGTGGCAGTTGGACTTTTATAGGGTCTTACAGCAGCAAATGGCATCCTTTCACAATTTAAGCTTTCCCATCAGTGAAAGCGGCTTATGCTATATGGGTTAAAAGAAAAGGAGTACTTGTGGCACCTTAGAGACTAACAAATTTATTAGAGCATAAGCTTTCGTGAGCTACAGCTCACTTCATCGGATGCATCCAATGAAGTGAGCTGTAGCTCACGAAAGCTTATGCTCTAATAAATTTGTTAGTCTCTAAGGTGCCACAAGTACTCCTTTTCTTTTTGCGAATACAGACTAACATGGTTGCTACTCTGAAACCTGGCTATATGGGTTGACGTTGAAGTATTGTATAAGATCATAGTGTCATAAGAAATATTTGCTGAGTAATTGAATAAAAACCAAGCCCCTTCTTTATGAGTGAGGAAGGCTTGCTGATTCTAACCATCCATCCATGACTCCCTGTCCCATGGCTTCCTAGCAGCACCCGTGACTCCAAATCATTTTATTTTAGGCTAGACTGGGGGAAACAGAGCCAGGTGGCTGAGATGGTTGGTGGGTCACACCAGGCCTCATAGAAACTGCAAAGCTTTTCCCTGCGGGAATAATGACCTGTGGATCAACCAAGCTGCAAAACCACTTACTGCCCCCTGCAGGCCTGCCCTTGCCTTGCTGTCAATTCACCTTCATGACAGCATGCCGAGAGCTGATCTCTATAACAACCCCTCCTGTATGGGTTCTGCACATCCTTAACCTCTCCCCCTCACCTGTTCTCCCGCATGCAGTGAAACGGTAGTTGCGGTTGCTCCTGTGTGCGAGACAGAAATCGTCATTGCTGCAGGCTCCAAATACATTAGTCTGAGCGGGAAATACAATGCATAGCTTGTAGAGCAAACAGTCAATGAGTATGTGTAGCCCCAAAATATGGTTCATTAGAGTAATAGGCACTGTACTGGTTTCAGTACTTCTCATACTGTGTAGGAGTGATAGTCATTGTGTCCCGTTCTCTTATGCATGGTGTCCTGAACCAGTTAAAATAACTGATGACAACATATGGTGCCCAACCTAAATCCGAACACCTCAGACTTTGGGAAAGTTCAGATCGCGATCCAAATTTTGCATCTCGGGCCCATCCATCACTCAAGAACAGGCCAAGGGTCTTCTGGCCCCATCTGGTTAATTTATCCTAGTAACATGTACTGAATTTTTCATGGATTACTTGGGTTATGAGGATTATCCATATTATTTCTGTCACAGATAATAAACTCCATATGGATAAAGTGTAATCCACTCATTGGTTTATGAATGGCAAAGCCTCCCAAGGAGTGTCACAAATCCACATGATGCTTCTGTGAACTGGCTTTTGCACTAAGAGTGCTGAGTTAGCTAAAAGATGGAAAAAAAAGAACATGTACAATATACTGACTATGTTGGTATCATTCCCTGGTACGTGTGACACTGTAAATAATTTCACTATCCTAAAATGGCTAAAGGCCTGAGATCTTTTACTTTGTAATCAGTCTGGGAAACAGTGAGCAAGAGTTGGCCTCAAGAAAATATAGTGCATTTAATAATTGCAAGCTAATAGGATATTTCAGATAAACACCCCCCCATGGTTTGACAAAGGCTCACTGTGGTTCGTTGGGACTATGCAAGTGTGATGAAGGGCATAATTTGGTTCTCAGTATGAAAGTAATTTACTCCATTCCAAGGCCAGACGAGACAATTGTGATCATCCTAAGAGCTATCTTCTTCTTCATATTGGGAGGTCCCTTCCTCCCTCATTAGTTCCACTGGAGTCTATAGCACCACTTGAGGAGCAGGGACTACTCAATGCGTGTCACACTAGTAGGATCTGATCTTAAATGATCACTTTAGGAAGGTTCTATAATAAAATAAAATGTTATTAATAAATAAAGCTTAGCACTTACAGAGCACTACGCACTTCTTCAATGCATTTTGCAATCATTAACTCATTTATTTAATAATATTATTTTCTCACATAATGTGTTTTGATGGGTTTCAATTTGTTGCTTGAAAACACGTTGAAGATGAATCAACCCACATTTTCAGAGTGTATTTATTTATTTCAGTTTATCCATGCAACTATAAAAGTGCCTGGATCTAGGGGTCTTAGACAGACTCTAACAACACACAGGTTTCAGAGTAGCAGCCTTGTTAGTCTGTATTCGCAAAAAGAAAAGGAGTACTTGTGGCACCTTAGAGACTAACAAATTTATTAGAGCATAAGCTTTCGTGAGCTACAGCTCACTTCATCGGATGCATTTGGTGGAAAAAATTATTTTTCTAATAAATTTGTCTAAGATGCCACAAGTACTCCTTTTCTTTTTGCACATTTACTGTGATGCAAGATAATTGCCCATGCAAAATTAGGTACTCCAGTGCACATGGACTTTTGTGCACGTGCATTTCTGAAAAAGAGCTAAGTATTATTGTTTTCAAGCAGTTAGGTTTTTTAATCATAGCTAGAGAAGTTCACTGGTCAGAATAAAATTGCAGCATAAACCTTTAAAAATCAGCTTTTCCAAACTGTTCTCACAGTGTAACTGTGAATATCTCCTTTTTTAAGGAGAGGGGAAAATATATTAATCACAATGTGGATACTACTGTGGCTTGACATTTTAATGCCAACCACTCTATCTCTCACTTCTGTACCCTCTCTCTATATTCATTAACCAAAGTAGAAACCTGACTCCAAAAACTATATGCCAACAACTTTTTAAAAAACCACGGATTAGCAAAAATAGATAAATCTCTTTCTCTCTCAACTTGCTCTGAAACATCTATTCAGTAGACACATCACTGTTTTATTATCAAACCTCAGAAGAGTAGTACAAAGAAGTCTAGCATCCTTTTCCACACTTTATATTTTTGAAAATATTCATCATTAGTGAAATGAAATATCATTACCAGGCATAGGCTTTGCAGATCATCTACAAACATTGGTTTAATCCAAGTAGCTACCTTAGCAACAACTGATAAAGAACTTCAGTCCTCTTCAAATTCTTTGTGAATAGGACTTTTTTTTTATTTTTTTTTTACAAATAACAATTTATTAGCCCTCTCCTGTAGGCCCCAATCCTGGAGTAAGATCAGGCCCCTGAATGCTGTGGTTTGACAAGCCTGGCTCATTAAATTGTATTAGTGACTTAGGCAAAAGTGATTACCATTTTGTGCATACAGTGGGCATATTAGGTACATGCATAGAGACTCATCTGATGGAAGCAGAATTTTGGGATAAAGTCTATTTATTTTTTATTTTTGCTGGATACTTAATGTTATGTGTCTTTAACAAGATAAAAGCAAACATACAAATAGTCATTCCCAGGAGATTACATACTTTTAACCTCCATTGCTTTCCCCCAGGGCAGCAAAGTTTCACACTGATAAGAAATGATTAAATTCCAATGTCTATCTTGGAATCCACTTTCCCTTAAAAAAAAAAAAGATAACAATACTGGAGAGAAAAGGTCAGAAATACATTCACCATGAAAGCATTCAGCAAATTCGTTCACTCTTATCCATTGTTCAAAAATACATGGCCTGACTTTTCTATTACTTCCACTGGTTTTATACTATCTTGCTACTGTTGCATTGACTTCAGCGGAGTGACTCCTCATTTATGCCGGTATCACTGAATCAAGCCCAGTGGGTTCTATCAATTACAATTATTGCTAGCTCAGAAGAAAGCTAATTGCGAATGGGCCAAGATTTTTTTTAATATAAATCTCTTTTAAATGTGGGACCCAGTCAAAAGTTAAATTTCCAGCTGGGGTCGGTAACTTTAAATCCACTGATATAAAATTAATTCAGCCATGCATTAAAAGAGAGGGCTGGAGATGGCAGGGATCCAGGTCCTTCTTGAATCCAAGATTATCCAGGAACAGCTCCTTAGTGAGCTTTAGAAATGCTTGTATTTTCAGTATGTGTAAACTGGTCACAAATTAGGACTATAAGCATTGTGTCAAGGTCTGCCAATATTTTTCTATAGCTGTCAGCAGAATCATGCTCTGTGTCTTCTTCCTTTACATTAATTTCCCCCTTTTATTGTTATTATTTGATACTGTGGTCCTCAGTACATGCAGCAAGGCCAGGATTTATCTACTTTGGGACCTGCACAGTTTCCTCAAAGTTTCAGCCCTTGGCTGCCTGGGCAATGTGGTCAGCATTCAACCCTTCATCACATTCTTGCACTCCCACTTCTTGAGCTGTCACCAGTTGCACAAGCTCCCTCCCAGCGTTGTCTACAATGTGCACCTTTTGGAAAATGGAGGAGAAAATCTTAGCAAGCAGGGCTGCAAAGGAGGCCCTAGTTTTGAAACTCTTACATGGGCAAAACGCCCATTGTCTTTAATTGCTGATAAGACATAGCACATTAATATTGGTTTTTCATCTGTAGATTTCAACATGCTTTACAACAGGGATGGGCAACCTTTGGCACGCAGCCAATCAGCGAAATTTGCTGGCATGCCAGGCTGGTTTGTTTACCTGCAGCGTCCACAGGTTCAGCCAATCGCAGCTCCCACTAGCCATGGTTCACTGTTTCAGGCCAATGAGGGCTGCAGGAAGCGTTGGCCAGCACATCGCTCAGGCCTGGTCCGCTTCCCACAGCTCCCATTGGCCTGGAACAGCAAACCGCGGCCAGTGGGAGCCATGATCGGTCAAACCTGCAGACGCTGCAGGTAAACAATCTATCCCGGCCCACCAGCAGCATTCCCTGATGAGCCTTGTGCCAAAGGTTGCTGATCCCTGCTTTACAGAGGTGGGGAAGCATTATTATCCCATTTTACAGAGAAGGAAACCAAGGCATGGAGAGGGTAAGTGTCCTGCTCAAAGTCACACAGGAAGACATTGACTGAGCCAGGGATGGAACCCAATCACCATTCCTGTAACAGACTCTGTGTGGATGGACTTCTGTGTCTGTGTGAAACATCAGTGGAGGTCTGCTCACATCCAGTCCATCGCAAGATTAGGGACCAAGTCTCTTGGCTCTCAAACTGGAGTCCACTGCCTCTACATGATCGGCCTCACAGTAGCAACAATCATGTATAATTATACACATGGATCTTTTAGTAGCTATGGAACTGCTGCCCACAGTGCGTGAAATTTGCCCCCTGTGCATAAAAATCCTATGCTAAGTCATACTTAATTGTTCTAAGTAAGGTGAATTTCACCCGGTATCAACAGAAAGCCTGAGTAAATGATTACCAAAAAGCATTTTAGGTACTAGATTAGGGAGATTTCAAGATGGCTGGAAGTTAAATTCAACAAAGTTCAACCAGGAAATAAGATTACGACATTTTGAGCAGAAAGGACAATTAACCTTTGGAACAGACTACCAAGGACTGTGATGAATTCCCCATTGCTTAGAGTTTTTAAATCAAGACTAGATGATTTTCTAAAAGAGATACTCTAGTTCAACCACAAGTTGTTGGGCTAGACTCCAGAATCACTTCATGAAAGCCTATGGCCTGAGTTATGTAGATCAGGTGATCAGATTGCAGGGTTCTTCAGGTCTATCTCGCTTTCAAACAGCGCCGGAATGGTGTGATCTTTACATGCCATGAAGGCTCCAGTGGAGCAAGGTACACAAGGAGTGGCTGTCCAGCTGAAATAGTCATGCTTTCCTTAAATCAGTTCCTTAACATTGTTTTTACTGTAAGTACACTGCTTTCCAAACAATGTGCAGAAAGGAAACTGTTTCTTCTAGCATCACTCTCTTCTTGACTCTCCCCAAAGGCAAATTAAATATAAGCTTTATGATTCTTCCTCTTACACGAAATACTATGTCAGCTTTTGGCTAATTTGAACACTGTGCTCACGCTGCAGAAAACCACATTCTTACATTAGCCAGAATTCTGCATCCTGAAAACCCCCCTACATATTGCATCATTGTCTTATTACATAGGCTTTTGAGAGGACCCGAACTTCGGGTGTATTCCAGCCTCTGACTCCGAATGCAAATATCAAATCCCCAGGTTGCATTCACAGATGCAGCAATTGCACAAGGACACTAGGAACTCCATCCTGCAGAGCTAGGGACGAGAGGTGTGACAGAGTATCACTGAGTCAGCAATAGGGGCTGCTGAGTATAACATTTGGGTGGTCACAACACCATAGGGTAAAGTAGAGTAAAGAGAGGAGTGGGATGACAATAACAGTGTGGCCAATAGATATCATAAGACACTGAGCAGCGGGACTGGAACAATATGGTTTTCATAGAAGCCCTGGGCGCTTTTCGGTCAGTGGCTGGCCTCAGGACTGCCTCAGCTGAAGGCTTCTACAGTGGCTCTGGACTGAAAGCAGGGGACACTGAAAATCCCAAGTGTGGTGTCTATGCATTCACTGGGTTGCACACAGGCACTCTGACTTGGCCACACCCTGTCTTCATCTCCCTGCATGCCTGTTTCTCCCTCTGCTAGCTGCTGTTTCTTAACAGACAGCCATCTGAGTCTAAATTATTAAAAATCACACCATCGATTTTGTAGCAGAACTCCCCTTTGATTTCAAAGAAGAGAGCACACAGCACATTATGACCCTGTATTGTTAAACCTTTCCAAGAAATTAAAATTCACATAAACCAGTGACCATATACAAACACAGATCCATGATTTAAACAAACAAACAAACAAACAATAAACTTTATTCCAAGGGCCAGAACACTGGCTTAAAAGACACAAACCCAGACAACTTGTAAACCTCCCTGCTTCCGAGAGGGCATTTTCAAGTCACAGAGCCATTGATCAGATCTGTGATTCGTTCCCATGGCCAGCCAGCAAATTGCTGCCAAATTGTATTTCTTCCTGAGATAGAGGAAAAAACGAGTGTATAATGTTCTCATTGTCAAAGCAAAACATCTGCTGGAATTCGGAGTGGTTTGTTGTCCATGTGTGGCAGTGAGAAAGCCTGTAGATCATAGTCTCCACTCTCTCTCACACATGGGAAATTATAGTATTACACAGCAGCTGTTGGAAGATACGTTTACTCGGAAATCTGAAATCTGCCTTTAAAGGATTCTTGCCTTCCGTGAAACAATCATGTGATTTTCATTTATGGTACAGAACATTTTATTGTTGTCCACTAAAGGCTATCAGGGCTGGCAAGATACAGACCAGCCCTTTTGAGTGTTAAAGCAGATGAATACAATGGAAGAAATCCTGCCCTCAGTTATGAACATAGATGGGTATAACGGAGGGCAAAACTTGGTCTACTCTCCTTCTCCCTAACAAACTATGGGTCTGATTCTGCCGCCCTTACTCACCTTGAGTAGGATTTATTCACACAAGAAGTCCAGTCAAACTCTATGCAACTTCTCACAGTAAGTAAATAATACTCAAGGAAGAAAGAATCTGACCCCCATGTGATCGAATGTGAGAAAAACTTGCACTTAAAAAACTGCATTGTTTAAAAAAAATGTAAGGCTGAGATATTCAAAGCTACCTAGTGAACATGGGTGCCTAATTCACATTCATTGTAATTCAGTTTTTTTAGGTAGCTTTGAAAATCTCCCCCTAAAATACTTTTCAATGTTTTCCCTCAGGTTTTAGGAAAAAAGTCCAAACAAATGGGTCACACTCTGATCTTGGTTACCCTGATGTCAAAGGAGTTATTCTGGATCAACAGTGGTGTAACAGGAATCAGAATCTGGCTTCAAGGAGCCAGATCCTCAGTCCAGAGTAAATCCACTCCAGCAGCGCAAAGAGGACTTA